>NW_004444113.1:2199991-2252475 GCF_000243295.1 Trichechus manatus latirostris
AGGCTCCGGGCTGTCGTCGGTCGGCTCCATCCGGCCCCCTCACGGCCTGCTCAAGTCTCCGTCGGCGGCCGCGGCGGCCCCTCTGGGGTCCGGGGCCGGGGGCGCCGGGGGCAGCAGCGGTCTCCAGCACTGGGGCGGCATGCCGTGCCCCTGCAGCATGTGCCAGGTGCCACCGCCGCACCACCACGTGTCGGCCATGGGCGCTGGCGGCCTGCCGCGCCTCACCTCCGACGCCAAGTGAGCTGGTGGGCGCCGGCGCGTTCTGGCGAGCGGGGGCCGAGGCTGCGCGCAAGCGAGGACTGGCCGGCGCCGGGCCGGGGAGCTCTATTCCAAGGAGGCGGCGCAGGACCGAGGACTGGGTGGGGGCGATGGTGGGGACTCCAGCGCCGGGAATCGAAGCAATGGGGCGCGCGCACTGAGGAGTGGGGAGTGAGGAGGCCTTCGCTCCGAGACCTGTTAGTCCTCTCGGGCTTTAAACAGCGCTGGTCAGGTAGACACCCTCCCTCTACCGCCCCCCTCCCAGAAAAATATTCTAAAGACTTTAGTTTCCCCGGGAACACGGCCTGAGCCGGCCCGGCGGGACTTCGTTACAGGGGGGCGTTGGCGACTTCCCCTCCGTCCTCGCTTTTCCCCTCTCTTGGCCGGTGGGGACTGGAGAGTCGCAGTCGTGGAGCGACGGCCCCGGCCTGCCCTGGAGGCTGGGCCCTGGCCCAGGGCAGGGGCGGGCGCTTATTTGGTGCTGGCCTTGGGTACCACACGCACTTACGGCTGTGTCCAGTCTACACGGCAGGGAAAACCCGCACCCGTGCGGGAACCTGGCCGCTCCGCCCTGTCGCTCCCGTCGTTTTGGGCTTTGCGGTTTTCCAATAAATCTGTCGCTGTTTCATTTTCAAAAATGCAAGCAAGCTTATAGACGGCCAGAATAGAAACACTTGTGGAGTGGGATAGCACGGAACTGCTGACTTTGGGGGCGAGTGTTTTTGAGTTGTGATTTTAAAATAGAAACTCTCTTCTTCCCCCCCAATCAGAGCACAAAGTGACTTGGTTTCTTACCCAATTGGGGGCCGTCATTTTGGTACCCGGGAGTTTGTCAGAGCTAAAAGGCTGTTGGAGTGAATGTAGCATGGTAATTTGGGGGTTTCAGTTGGGTTTTTTTTTTTCCCCCTTTCTTTCTTGGATGTGTAAATATAATATCAGTGATGAGGTAAGCGCGCGCTGCTAAGCCGTTTGCTCACGTGACTGAGCCCCACTGGAGCCTAAGCTGGGTTTCCTCTATATTTTTCTTTCTCTCTCTTTTTTTTTTTTGCCAAATTTAACACAAATGACAGACTCCCCACGTGTTTCCCGTGTCAGCACAAGCTGCCTGCTCGCTGCCTGCCTTGCAATCTCGGCTGTGCAGCGTTAGCCGCGTAACACCACTCCTTGATCGCTGCCCCTCGCAGAGTGTATCATCTGTTTTATTTTTGTAAAAAAAAAAGTGCTAAATAATATTTATTACTTGTTTGATTGCAAAAACGAAATAAATGATTGAGTGTTGAGATTTTAAATAAAACGTAAAGCCAGCCGGGCGGTTTCCGTTGGTGTGGGTGGGAGGCGGCGCCGGGAGCCTGGGCCTTCGCTGGCGCAGGCTTGACGCTGCCTCGGGAAGCGGGTGCGGGACGCGATCCTTGCTACCGGATTTGGGGACCATGCCACTGGTCTCCCCAGAGAAAAACAGGAGGTTGTGTGTCTCAGCCCTCCGACCATTCTTCTTAAAACGCGTTCTGAGCTGCGTTCCAACAGCTAGCTGGCTTGTCTCCGTGTTTCTTTTCCTGCGCCTATTCAGAACCCACTTTCCCATCGGTTGAGGATTTTTAGTTAGAAGCGAAAATGTCTCTCCCAGCGCGCGGAATTGAGAGCCTTCGGGGCAAGGGCAGTGCCTGCCGCGGGGCTCCGGGCGCTCAGGCGGCCTCCCTGCCCTGTTTTCCTGCCTCTCTCCTCCCAGACGGTCGCGGGCTCCCACCCCGCCCCGCCGCCCCTGCGGGCTCTTTTGGCTTCAGCTGCGGCCCGGCCACGTGGGGCTCAGTCCCGAAGCGCCGCAGCGTTGCCGGCGACGCGCTGCAGGAGGGTTGGGGGCCGGATCCACTCACCCTGCGCTCCCTTCCCAGCGCTGCGCCCGCCGGCCCTGGCCTTGCCCTGCAGAGGGTCGGGCGCAGGGAACCTGGCAGCGAGGCGAGGGGCCTAAGGTCGCTCTGTGGTCTTCCCCTCTGCCCCGGGGCAGCCTCCGTCTTCTCGAAGCCACCGGATTCCTCACAATCCCAAACTGTAATGCAAATTTAGGACGTGGCTCTTAAGAAAGATTCTGGGTAGAAATTAAAAAGCTTCAGCCCTCCGGGTCAAGGACGAGGACAGACCGTGAGGGCAGTCTCCTGGCCGGCCGGCTGGCCCGAAAACGTGCGCCCTGGGGCCCTCTCGGCACTTTTTTGGTGGCCACTGGAAGAAGGTCCACGGCAACCTGGGGGTGAAGACTTCCCTATTTGGAACCCCATTTCTAGGATCCGGTCTCTGAGCCTGCTCCCCCCCCCCGCCCAGGCTCCCCTTACCCAGGCCTGAGGGCAGGTCCATCCCTAGCTCCGGGTAGGCGCTTCCCAGTCCTCCAGTGGATCCAGTCGGCTGCGGGCCAGAAGGGCGGGCGCCAGGGCCGGCCGCTGTAGGCCTGGTCCTGGCTTGCTTCTCAGGCGAGGCTGGGGTATTGGGAGGAGGCCGAAGGGCTGGAGGAGGGCGGGAGTGAGCAGCGCTGGGCGAATGTAAGAAAGGTAGGGCCACTGCCATCTAGTCCATTCCGACTCACAAGGCTGTAATAATCTTCAGGAAAGCAGATCCTCACATCTGATTGCCACATCTTTCTCCCGCGTTCAAGCAGCGGACATTTCAGTTAGCATCCCAGCGCTTAAGCACTATGCCACCAGGGCTCCTGACCATAGGGCAAGGCTTGGAAACTTGTATCCCGAAATCTCATTCGAAACGAAACTTGATAAGAATTCAAAAGTGATCCCAGCTCCAGCCGCAGACACACATGGGGGGTGGGGTACCAGGGGAGGTGAGATCCCAGCTGGTAGGAGCCGAGAACCCGGCCAGGTAGGAGTGGGGGCTCCATCGCTTCTTTCCCTGCCAGGCACCGCATGTGCCGGCGTGGGATTTGGGTGTGCGCGCTGTGTGCATGGAGGGGGAGAGGTCGAATGAAATCTATCAAGTCTCCCTCCATGCCCTATCCAAGCTCGAAACCAGGGTCCAGTCGCCAGCCCGGCTAGACTCGACCTCCCAGGAAGAAGGAGCTGGATCCAACCAGGCTGCGGGCCCTCCCGCGAGCCACTGGCCTGCACTGCACTGCGGCCACCACTTGTGGGAGCGGCGCGTCCCCAGACGCTGAGGAGGCACACAGAGGTGCACAGCAGCTCGCGGGCGCAAGGCCGCCCGGGGCAAGTGGCTCCTCGCCGAGGGTGACCTGGACTTGGGACAGGCTAGGGGCTCAGGCCAGCGGCTGGGCTTTGGTGAGGGGCGAGAGTAGACCGTGCAACTGGGTTGACTTTGGTGGGACCCTAATTGGGCGGGGCACCCCTCTGAAAGAGGGGAAGGGAAAATGAAGTTAGAGAGACGCAGTGGGAGCCGCACGGGGTCTGCAGAGCTCCAGCACGGCCCGTCCCCTCCCAGGGAGCCTCAGGCTGAAGGTACTCTAGTGCGATTGGGAGCAGTTCAGCTTCCGCTGTCGCCCTCGCGACCCCCAGCTTTCAGCGGTGACACAGGGACCTCCTGCCCTCACCAGCTGCCAAGGGCTGCGAGATGAACTCCCCCCTCCCTCCAAGCTTGGCTGACCGGAGGTGGAGGTGGCAGCGCCCAGTGAGCAGCCTCCGACCATCCTCCACGGCCTCTACGCCCCCAGGGCACTGTCATCCGGCTCCCACTCCACATCTGGGCAGAAGTCACAGAGAAATGACAATTCCCTGGGTAGCCAGAGGTCTCCGCTGGAGGTACTCGGTGCTGGAGGCTCCCCCAGAGCCCCTGGGGCACTGTGGGCCACTGTCGCCTGTGGTGTGGGAAGTTCTGGGTCTCGGACAGGCAGTGAGCATTGGGAAGGTGGCATCCCGCAGGCCTCTTGTGCACCTCAGTTGGGGAACAAACTTGGGGGTCACACTTACGTCCTCTAATGTGGGTGTCAATACCTGGGTGTCAGGGACATGCACAGCAATCCCGGTCTCACAAGTCCCAGCCTGGAACCAACGACGCGTTCCAGGGCCAGTGCGTTGGGTTTAAAGCCCTCTGAACGCTCTCATGAGTGAAATAACCCCAGGGCTGGAGAAATGTCTGTCTGTCTGTCTCCCTTCAGGGCAGAATCCACCTCGCAGGCTGTCTGAGTGCTCCCTTAATGTCGCCTAGAATTTAATCTAAAGGGAAGGATCCCGCTACACTTGCACCACCTCTCATTTCAAGTCCCTATTTTATTATAGATCTGCCCCATGCCCCCCCCCATGGGAACACGGAGGGTCTTTGGCAGACCCCTATACTAAAAGCTCTCAAGACACTTTGTGAGTGTCTGGCCACCCACAGTCATCTCTGAAGACCTGTAAGGGAGGCCAGAAGTCGGCCTGACCTTGGAGGTTGCTGCGCAGACTTGCGCCCTGGCTGGGGAGGGAAGACAAGAAGCTAGGGGGTCAACGCTGAGTCTGGAGGCTGCAGGCCCTCCATGGGCTAGGCACCCTGGGCTAAGCTCCCCACCAGGCCCGCACTCCCCATCAGAGGGGCCATTCCACGAGGGGCAGAGGTGACCATCGCTCCCCCTGGCTCACCACAGCCTTACTCCCCATCTCTCTCCTGACCAAAAACCCAAAAACCACGCCCATTGCCGTCAAGTCAATTCCAACACATAGCCACCCTACAGAACAGAGAAGAATTGCCCTATATGGTTTCCGAGGAGCATCTGGCGGATTCAGACTGCTGGCCTTTTGGTTAGCAGCCAAGCTCTTAACCACTGCGCCACTAGGGCTCCTAAGGGCCGCTCATTGCTATACTGCTGTGTTGTCTGGCTACGGTTAAGGGGTGGGGTGGCTGCAGCAAGGAACAGGTGCAGCAGAGCTGGGAGGAGGGGCGCAAGGGGAGGCTGGCCTCAGGGGACCTCAGGATACTAATAAGGCTGGAAGACGAAGCAACCAATATTCATGGAAGACTCGCCGGTGTAAGGCACTGTGCTGAGAGCTTTATGTGCGTTAATTCACTCAATTTTCACATCACCCTTTTGAGGAGGGTGCTATTATGATCCCACTTTACAGGCGAGGAAACTGAGGCACAGACAGGGTAAGTGGCATTGGGGCACAGTCAGTAACTGGAAGAGGCAATGTTGTAATCCGTGAGTCTGGCTCTACAGCCCACGCCAGGCTCCCGTCGCCCCCAGCCACCCACCGACTGTGGCTCAGCCATGCTCTAGGGAGTCCTCCAAGCTCCTGCGGTGTCGCTAGGCGGGGGAGGGGAACGCCCAGCCCCAGCCTCTTAGGTGACGATTCTCAGTGGCTCTGCCTCCGCGCCCCGACCCCATCTGTCCCCGACGTCCCCATCTGGGCGGCGGGCGGTGCGGAGAGGCTTTAGTAATTAGCGGGCTCGGGCGCACGGCGCGGGCAGAGGAAGGGCCAGAGCAGGTGAGCGCGAGGCAGCCCCTCATTAGGGAGGCTGGCGCCACGGTGAGGGATCGTCGTTAGCGCCCCGACAGCTGCCGCCCCTCCGGCCCTCGGCGTCCCGCCCGGAATCACGCAGCGCCGTGCACTCTGCACCTTGGACAGTCACTCAGAAGGAGTCGCAAACTGAACCGCCTGCGGGGGCCAAGCGGATTCCTGCGTCAGTCGCGCTATAACTCGGCGGCCGGCTGCGAGCCCGACGTGCACGCTCTGCGCTCGGGGACCGTCCCACCCAACTTTGCAGCAGTGTGAGGGCCCGCAGACACCTCGGGGGGCCCCAGCGGCCCATGGGCTTCCAGTTGGCAACCCCCAACACAGCACGGTGACCAGGATGAGCTAGCGGGGTGTTGGGTTGAGAAGTCTCGTCTTTCTTGGAGATCTCGGGCCCGCCGTGTCGCCGCTCTCCCGGGGACAGACTTGCTCAGTGAGCTCGCGCTAAACATTGCGCACGCGGGTCTTCCCTCCGACCTTCGCTTCCCCGATCCCACGCAGCGGAACCGGCGGTGAGCGCGCAGGGACTGCCCGAACCCGCGGGGGCCGTGCGCTCCTGGCCCGCAGGGGCTCCCAGGGCGGCCCGCACGGACCCGGTTGGAAGCAGCTGGCTTTAACCATGCGCAGCTTTCCTTTGGGGAGATGGCTCACCCTCTGGGCCCACTGGTCGTTGGAGGGGCTGGTGGTCCCCGACAGGGAGGCAGGCAGAGCCCGCAAGAAACGTGTGGGGGCCAAAAAGTGGCGGGGTTGGGGGCGGGGGCGGGGCAGAGGCTGGGTGCGGGCTGCAGCGCCTGCGCCCAGGAGCACCCAGACCCACGCACATGGGCCTGGCGCACGCACCGGAGCCCACGCACCTGAGTCCGAAAGCACACCGCTCACGCACACCGGTCCAAGGACTCTAGTCCATGCGCTCGGGCTCACGCACGCGGGCTCCAACACCCGGGCCCATGCGCACAGCGGACTTCGAACCCCGAAACTGCCTCAAGCAGAGGCCAGGGTATGGACGACCTCGGGCCCGCTGAGCCCTGGAGGCCGGGCCAGGTAGCGGTCTGTCTGGCCACGGACAGCTCCGTTTACCACTCCCTTCCTGGGCTAACGCTGAGCTGGGGACCCATCCCAGTCCCGGGAAAGGCCCTAGCGCACCGCCATTCCCTCCGCGGTCCTCCCAGCACCACCACCCCACCCCGGCTCCCTGAGCCCTCGCCTTTCCAGGCCTTGACCCCGTCAGGACCCAAGTGCTGCAGCCCGGGACAAGGGTGCTGGGCAAACGTGGCCCGTCGGGCCGGAAACCGACCGTCAGCAAATCCCAGCCTTCTCAATCCCAAGTATTTTCAGCAGTAGACGCGTGTCTTGCAGAGCGGGGTTGGGGTGACCCTTCTCTCTGAGCCTCAGTTTTCCCATCTGAAGAATGGAGCCTGTTTGGCCATCACCCAAGCTGAATGGGTCCGTCCTGCTCTGCCCAGGATACCAGGCCCTCCGTGTCCCCTTGTCCACCTGGTCCAGTTCCAGGTTGAGGTCCTAGGAACCCCTGCCCCACAGGGAAGTCTGGATGGGTGAAAACACCTGTCCTGGGCGCAGTGAGTGCGCTCCAATGGAATTCACCAGCTGAAGCAGGGGGCGTAGACAGTTCTGTCCTTGGTGAAGGAATGGTGCAGTGGGGGTGAACAGAGGATTCATGGGAAAGAGGAGGTTTGCAGAGTCTGTGGAGTAGACAGCAGTGGAAAGAGCTGGGTATCCATGCTTTAACAGGGGACATTGAAGCCTAGAGACTGGTGGGTATTTTTGCTTCTACCTAGGGCAGCTGAATTTGGACTTGGGCACACACTACAGTGACCTCTTCGAGCCTCTGGCTCTTTATATGTAAATGGAATAATTCATAATACCCCACTGCTGTCCAGTAGATTCCAACTCAGTGATCTTACAGGCCAGAGTAGAATTGGCCTATAGGGTTTTCAAGGCTGTAGATCTTTACAGAAGCAGATCGCAGAGAGCAGCTGGTAGGTTTGAACCACCCACCTTTCAGTGAACAGCCGAGCTCTTTAACCACTGTACCACCAGGGCTCCTAATTAATAATGCTGTTGTTGTTAGGTGCCACCGAGTTGGTTCCAGCCCATAGCGACCCCGTGTGCGGCAGAACAAAGCACTGCCCAGTTTGCGCCATCCTCACAATTGTTACGTTTGAGCCCACTGTTACAGCCACTGTGTCAATCCATCGTTGAGAGGGTCTTCCTCTTTTTCACTGACCCTGCACTTTACCAAGCATGATGTCCTTCTCTAGGGACTGCTCCCTCCTGATGACATGTCCAAAGTCCGTGAGACGAAGTCCCGCCGTTCTCAATCTCAAGAAGCATTCTGGCTGTGTTTCTTCCCAGACAGATTTGTCTGTTCTCTTGGCAGGACCTGGTATTTTCTTCGCCAGCACCATAGCTCAGATGCATCAATTCTTCTTTGGTCTTTCTTATTCATTGTTGGGCTTTCACATGCTTATGAGGCAACTGAGTCAGGAGCTCCTTAGGCTTCAAAGTGGCATCTTTGCTTTATAACACTTTAAAGAGATTTTTTGCAACATATTTGCCCAATGCAGTACACTGTTTGATTTCTTGACTGCTGCTTCCGTGGGCATTGATTGTGGATCCAAGTAAAATGAAATCCTTGACACCTTTAGTCTTTTCTCTATTTATCGTAATGTTGCTTATGGGTCCAGTTGTGAGGATTTTGTTTTCTTTATGTTGAGGTGTAATCCATACTGAAGGCTGTGGTCTTTATTCTTAATAACAGCACCTGCCAATCGTGTTGTTGCCCCGGGTGACAGGAAACATCCCAGGAGTTGTCGCCTGTCTGGTCCCAGCTATGAATGGATGGTCTGCGCCAGGCCTGGGGCCTCACACCTGAGCCAGGGGCCTCACACCTGAGCCTGGGGCCCCACACTTGAGCCTGGAGCCTCACACCTGAGCCTGGGCTCCACACCTTAGCCTGGGCCCCACACCTGAGCCTGGGCCCTCACACCTGAGCTTGGGGCCTCCAGAAGCAGCCCTGAATACTCAGGTCATGTGGGAGCAGGTGAGGACCACGACTCCACGAGGGGGCAGCTGAGTTGGGGGTGGAGTGCTGTCTTGGCCCGGCTCCACCAGCTGTGTCACCCTGGGCAAGAGATGTGGCCGTTCTGAGCCTCGCCTTCCTTACCTGCAAAATGGGGTGATGCTAGTACCTTCTTCCCAGGGCATCAGGTTTGAAAGTGAGAACCCCGGGCCCTGAGCCTGGCACAGTAGGAACACAGGGCATGGCCAATGGGGTGGAGGAATACATGCAGATCATCGAATCTTCTGGGAGGCCCTGTGAGGTAGGGTCTCTTTACCTTGGTCATATGACCTGCCTTTCAGCCATCCCCAGGGTCCTACATGCTTCAGGACCAAGAAGGGGTCCAGAGTGTCCCCTGAGCCCTGTTCATGGAGTCCAGTTCCCAGCCCCCCATGCAGGGCAAGGCTGTTGGACTTCCATGAGACCAGGGCCCCTGTATTCACCCCAGGGTGCCTGGGACAGTGCATGGCACACTGCCAATCCTCGATGAATAGTCTCTGCTTTACGTCACAGACGGGGGGGCTCACTCCACACACAGACCAGAACTGGATCTTTTAAGGGTGGGGGCCAGGATCAGGGAGGAATTAGTTGAAGGAGAAGTTCCTGTGAAGCCCCAGGCCCCAGATCTCTCCCTCCCCCCAACCACCTGCTGGTCCTTCCATTTGTACCCCTCGGAGGCCCAGTGCAAGGGGTCAGCTGGAAAACTAAGCAGGCTTCCCCTCTAGAAACGCAGTTGGGGAACCACAGGGAGGACAGTGGTCCTGGGAGCTGGTCTGGGGGCTCCGCATCACGCCTAGCTCAGACTCCATCTGGCTGTTCCAGCCAAGGCGGTGCTAATGAAAACCCCAGAGTGCTGAGGGGCTTAGCCAGCACAGAAAGTAAAGGAGCCGGTCCAGCCCAGAGCTGGAAGGGCCACTGCGGCTGCGGCGGGGGCAGGGAGCTCAGAAGGCCTTCAGCGCTAGCCTAGGAGAGCTAGGAGGCTGCCCCTCCCCATCCCAGGCAGCCCTGGGGCAGGGCGAACCCCCTCTGCACTCCTTCCCAGCAGCCCCGTCCACCGAGCAGGATCAGGGCCTCCAGCTCACCCCACATCGGCAGATCGGCTTGTATCACTCTCACCTTTTTTATTAACCCTTATCAGCTCCTTCTCTCTCATTCACTTTTTTTTTTTAATTGAGGGGAAATTCACAGCCCATAAAATCAGCCATTTTAAAGTGAACACTTTCCAGTGCTGCACCATTCCCAAAGTCGGGAATCGGCACCTCTGTCCAGTTCCAAAGCATTTCATCATCTCAGAATAAAACCTCTTACCCAACTACCGCGGCCTCCACCAGACTGAGTCCGGCAGAACTAGATGGTGCCCGGCTGACTGCTCTGACAGGGATCGCAAGAGAGCTGGAGAAAAATGTCAAACAAAATTCAAATTCACAAAAAAGACCAGACTTACTGGTCTGACAGGGACTGGAGAAACCCCGAGAGTATGGCCCCCGGACACCCTTTCAGCTCAGTAATGAAGTCACTCCTGAGGGTCACCCTTCAGTCAAAGATTAGACAGCCCCATAAAACAAAACAAGACTAATGGGGCACAATAGCCCAGGGACAAGGACTAGAAGGCAGGAGGGGACAGGAAAGCTGGTAATAGGGAACCCAAGGTGGAGAAGAGACAGTGTTGACATGTCGTGGGGTTGTTAACCAATGTCATAAAACAATATGTGTATTAACTGTTTAATGAGAAACTATTTGTTCTGTAAACCTTCATCTAAAGTACCATAAAAAAAAATAACAACCGCATACCCACAAAATAGTCAGTCCCCATCCCCTCTCCAGCCCCTGGCAGTCACCAGTCTGCTCTCTGTCCTGTGGATTTCCCTGTTCTGGACTTTCCACGCCAACAGAATATTAAGATACATGACGTTTTGTGACTGGCTCCTTTCACTTGACATCACGTTTGCGAGTTTCACCCACAGCTGTGCCGTGGATCAGGGCTGCATTCCTGTCATGGCTGACTAACATTGGTTTCTCCATTCGTCCACCGATGGTCTCCTTTGCTTCTGAGTAACTCCTCAGGGGGCTGGCAAGCACCCTGCCATGGTAAAAAGAGGCCTGGACTCAGTGTCAAAAAGCCCAGGTCTTGAAGAACTAGATGGTGCCTGGCTACCACCACCGACTACTCAGACAGGGATCACAATAGAGGGCAGTGGACAAAGCCGGAGACAAGTGTAGAACAAAATTCAAATTCACAAAAAAAGACCAGACTTCCTGGTCTGACAGGGACTGGTGGAACCTCCGAGACTCTGGCCCCCGGACACCCTGCTAACTCAGCATCGAAGCCAGTCCCTAAGGCCACCTTTCAGCCAAAGATGAGACTGTCCTTGAAAACAAGCAATACCGCACATAAGGAACGTGCTTCTCAGTTCAGCCGAGCGCACAAGACCAAACGGGCAACACCAGCCCAAGAGCAAAGACGCGAAGGCAGGAAGGGACGGGAAAACTGGACGAGTGGACACAGGGAAGCTGGGACGGGGATTGCAACCAATGTCATGAAACAACTTGTGATAAATTTTTGAATGAGAAGCTAATTTGTGCTGTAAACTTTCACCTAAAGCACATACACACACACACACACACACACACACAAACCAAAAAGACAGTAGGTCTCTAAGCAGGCTGGGTGTCCTAAGACAAGCTGGTTGACCTCTATGGGCCTCGATCCATCCATCTGTAAAATGGAACGGTTGGCAAGGGCCATGCCAAGTTATGGTGGTTGTTGCTAATGGCCATCATGATGACCTTGTGTGAAACAGAACATGACGTTGCTGGTCCTGGGCCAGCCTCGTGATGGTCGGCATGCTCCTGTGCCACAAGCTAGGGTGCTCTATGACTTCCCACAAGCCTCACGTCCTCCCTGCCTGCCACAATGCTGTGTCAAGGACCCTGAGGCAACTCATGCCTGAGAGCCTGTACAAAGTCCCTCTCGGAGGGACACCTGTCAGTTTGGGTCTTGGAGAGGCAGAATCGTAGTGAGAAGCCCGAATGAGGTGAGTGGTGTTTTGCAGGTTGTTCTCTTGTTAACTATCCAGCCAGACTCTTACCAGTTGTGAATTGGTAATAAGGAACCCTGGTGGCACCATGGTTAAGCACTTGGCTGCTAACCAAAGGTTGACAGTTCGAACCCACCCAGCAGCTCCATGGGAGAAAGATCTGGCAATCTGCTCCTGGAAAGATTACAGCCTAGGAAACCCTATGGGACAGTTCTACTCTGTCATATAGGGTCACTATGAGACAAAATTGACCGACGGCACCTAACAGCAACAGCAGTGAACTGGCCAATTTACTTATACTGTGTGCAGATCCTCATCATGATACAGTTAAGAGTCACATTTTAAGAAGTGAGCACTAGATTGTGAGGAGTCCGGGGGGACAAATCGATATCCTGGAGCACAGTTCATGTTCTCCATCTTTATTCAGCACACAGTTAGCCTTCTAGGCAGTGCGGGGGAGACACGACCATGACAAGCGTACCAGGCGTACTCTAAGTTCCTGGCCACCGAGTTTCCCATCTCCACACTGTGGGATACTTTGTTCTGCACAGTTTAGAAACGGACGGAGAAACAGTGAAGACACATGCTCTTTCTCAGCACTTAGGAGTTTTGAAAGCTAAGCGCTTGGCTGCTAACTAAAAGGTCAGACGTTCGAATCCACCAGCCGCTCCTTGGAAACTTTATGGGGCAGTTTTACGCTGTCATAATAGGGTCACTATGAGTCCGTATTGACGGCAACAGGTTTCTGACTGAGGATAAGGGATTCTCTCCAGCTGAAATTGAATTTATGGAAAAAATAAAACTTTAATGTGGGGAAGGTAAATGCATCTCAAATTTTACATTTCTGTTTTGAAATATGGAAACTCAGTAAACTGCGGTACAGATAATTAGCACAGCAGTTAAGCGCTGGGCGGCTAACGGAAAGGTCGGCCGTCCAAAGCCACCAGCCGCCCTGCGGGAGAAAGATACGGCAGTCTGCTTCCATAAAGGTGACAGCCCCGGAAACCCTCTGGAGCTGACTGGATGGCAACTAAGTACAACTCGGTCAGTGAAAAAGAGGAAAGTCCTCAATGAGGTGGATTGACACAGTGGCTGCACCAATGGTCTCGAGCATAAAATGACTGCGAGGACGGTGCAGGACCCGGCAGCGTTATGTTCTGTTGGACACAGGGTCGCTGTGTGTCGGAACTGACTCGATGGCACCTAACAACAGCAACGAAGAACAACCGGAGCCGACCTGACGGTGACTAGCAACCACCCCTATAACCTGGAATGGCCCTTGCCAACTGTTTCCTATTGTAGGTGAGCGGATGGAGACCCAGAGAGGCACGCAGAGGGCAGTTCTCCTCTGTCTTATAGGGTCACTGTGAGTCGGAATCAACTCCATGGCAGCGGGTTTGGTTTTCATTTTGGGTGCCTTCTGAATACCGCAACCCTCCTCTGGCCTTTCCAATCCCCTTACCTGATCCACTTGTCTTTTTCCCATCCTGTGTATTTGATTTATTAACATTGTTTATTGTCTGCCTTCCTCACTAGAATAGAAGCTTCATGAGGCAGCGGGGGTTCGATGGGTGAAAACTGACATATCCCATTGATGTAAACAGTGCCTGGCACATAGTGTGTGCTCAAAAAATATTCACAGAATGAATGAATGATCGAAATGAACACATATGGATGATTTTTGCCACCCAGCCCTTTCTTACCTAGAATGGAGGGTGAGTTAAGTTTCATTGGGACTCCCATGCAGGAGAAGACAAGCAAAATCTGATCTTGTGAAAAGCGCATGGTTGAACTTTGTTTTCCTTCCCAAAAATGCTTTAAAAAAAATCTGACACGTCTTAGAGGTTGGTCTTGGATCGGTCTGTTGCTGTTAGCTGCTGTCGAGTCAGCCCCCGACTCGTGGGGCCCCATACACAACAGGGTCGAACCGCTGTGATCCGTAAGGTTTTCACTGGCTGATTATCAGAAGCAGATCATCAGGCCTTTCTTCCTGGTCCTAGTCTAGAAGCTCCACAGAGCAACACTCAAGCCTTCGCTGACAAGATGGTGGTGGCTGCACATGAGGTGCACTGGCCGGGAATTGAACCCAGGTCTGTAGCATGGAAGGCAAGAAATTGCCACTGAACCACCGCTGCCACCAGGATTGGTCCTAGGTGTGGCAAGTGAGAGTTTTCAGAAAGTTTATCAGTTAGGATTAACGATTTTACCAAAGCTGAAAGTGTGCCCTTCTCCACTCTGCAGTGAAAGCTGCTTTCTTCAATTCCTTGGGGGAGTCTTTGAGCACAAGGATCAAGACCTTGAGGCAGAAGACTGACTTTAAGAGTTAATGGATTTATAGGTGGATCCTTTTTGGGAAGCAAACTCCTTGGGTTAAAAAAAAAAAAGACAAATATTCAGTTTCATGAATCTTTGCTATGAGGTGCATATCTGAAGGAGGAAAAATATCTCCTGGCAAACTGGCAGCTCCCAAAAACGATCCGTGTCAATGTTATTAACAGAATGAGAACTGGATTGGAGGGGGGTGGAGTGACCGACTACCACTTTCCAGTTCAGACAGACGGTGTAAACCCGAACATTTCAATATTCTTTTAAAAAAAACAAAAACTTCAGTGATTGTATTATCCCCAGTGCAAAACTGTCCCCTTTGTTGAGGTCGGCTGAACTCACTCAGCCCGGGAACAATGTTTCGGCTGCTGGCGGGCCATGTGCTAATGTGCTCATGCATTACTAGGCTGCAACAGATGGCGTTGAGAACACTCGGGCAGCGCCTGCCTGGGTCAGGACGGCCAGCCCTCAGCCTGCTCCCCAGCTCTGTCCAGTTATCAAAACACTGCTTCTCTTTGGAGAGAGGATGGCTGCCCTAGGGGGAGGCTGGCCGTGGACAGTCTACGGCGTAAGGGCAAGGGAGCAAAAGGATCATTATTGGGGGTTGGTGTGCTCGCTTGCTTGCTTGTTTGAACCATGTTGCAGAATTGACACTTGAAGTCAACTGAAAGTCAGAAAGAGAGAGATGCCTGCTACATTGTTGCAATATGTTAGCTCATGGGCATTGCTCACATGTTTTTTCTATTGTGTTGAAAATATACACAGCAAAACATACACCACTCAACAAGTTCGGAATGTACAGCTGACGCTGATTCCTTCAAGTTGTGTGCCCATTCCTGCTATCCTTTTCCAAATCATTCCACCGCCATTGAAAGAAACTCAATGCCTCCTAAGCAAAAACTCCCGCACCTCGTAACCACTAATAATTTTTGGTTTCTATATACTTGCTTATTTCATGTAAGTGAGATCAGACAATATTTGTCCTTTCATAACTAACTTATTTCACTCAGCGTGATGTTTTCAAGGTTCATCCACGTTGTGGGGTGCAACAGGACTTCATTTCTCTTTATGGCTGGGTAGTGTTCCATCGTATGTAGGTACCACGTTTTGTTTATTCATTCATCCATTGATGGACGTTTAGGTTGTTTCCACCTTTCGGCTATTTTGAAGAACGCTGCAGTGAACATGGGTGTGCGGCTTTCTTCTTGCCATTGCTCACATTTCTAATCTTTATGACTAGCACGGACGGATTATCCAGTAAGCAAGGTACACGCGGGCTTACTTGTGCTTACTTAGTAATGCGCAGGGCACAGTTTCACCTGTTTTTCACATCTTTGATGTGCACTAAAGAGTAGTAAGTAAACACAATTAAGCCTGTGCATACCTTGCTTACTGTAAGCCCGTGAGTACCTTGCTTACTGGTTAATTTGCTCCTGATGACCAGGCTTTGGTGTTTTGGGTGTAATTCTAACTTCTCCTTCCTTCTCTCTGGGGAGCCTCTCTTCTATCTTTCCCCACATCCCAGTGAATCACTGAGGAGAGAGAGTAACCCCTTCCTCCCCAAAACAGCAACAAAACACAACAGCTTTTTTTTTTTTTTTTTTTGACTTTTTTAAATTGTACTTCAGATGAAGGTTTACAGAGCCAACTAGCTTCTCGTTAAACAGTACACATATTGTTTTATGACATTGGTTACCAACCCCACGACATGTCAACACTGTCCCTTCTCGACCTTGGGTTCCCTATTACCAGCTTTCCTGTCCCCTCCTGCCTTCCAGTCCTTGCCCCTGGGCTGCTGTGCCCCTTTTGTCTTGCTTTGTTTTATGGGGCTGTCTAATCTTTGGCTGAACGGCGAAACACAACAGCTTTCTTGCAGCTACCAAACGAGGCTACAGGGAAATTCCTTTAGAAACATGTAGCTAAATGAACGCAGCTGGCCTGCTCTGCTGGCAGAGTCCTTGTGCCCTTTCCACACTAAAAAAAAAAAAAAAAAAAAACCCATTGCTGTCAAGTCGATTTTGACTCACGATGACCCTGTGTGTCACAGAGTAGAACTGCTCCATAGGATCTTCTTGGCTGTGATCTTTACAGAGGTAGATCACCAGGCCTTTCTTCTGTGGCACTGCTTAGGTTAGTAGTTGAGTGCAAACCGTTTGTGCCACCCAGGGACACACTGACATTAGCCACCACCCTTTGCTCTTCCTACCCCGACCTTGAAGCAAAGGCTCAGCAGCTTTGGCTGGGCCAGCAGCTCCACACTCACCTGCTCTGGGGAGAGGGTGCATGAATTAGCGGCTGCCTTTGTGTTTCCCCACCCACAGAGCCAGGAGGAGCCGCCCTGATAATCCTGCCTTATCCTGCTTATCCTGCTCTTGCCCCAGAGCTGGGCACTGGGACTCACCTGGAGGCAGGCCCTCTGGGATGACAGCAGCTGTCTTAGGCTGGGTTCTCTGGAGAAGCAAAACCAATGAAGTGTATA
This sequence comes from Trichechus manatus latirostris, assembly GCF_000243295.1. Classification (NCBI taxonomy): domain Eukaryota; kingdom Metazoa; phylum Chordata; class Mammalia; order Sirenia; family Trichechidae; genus Trichechus; species Trichechus manatus. The sequence continues at coordinate 2,216,606 of NW_004444113.1, forward strand.
TAATACATATATATATATGTATAAGTATATATATATATAGAGAGAGAGAGAGAGAGAGATTTATCTGAAGAAAATGGCTCACGCAGTTGTAGAGGCTGGAAAGTCCCAAGTCAGTGGGTCAGGACAGAGGCTTCTCCTGACTCACATAGTCTCAGGGGCTGGCAAATCCAAGATCAGCAGGTCAGACAACAGGCTTCTGGCTCACAGACTGTGGAGGCTGATGAATCCCAAGATCGGCAGGCAAGATGGCAGGTAAGCTGCTAGCTCAAGAACTGGAGGTCAGACAAACAGGAGCCAGCTGCATGATCCAGAGCAAACAAAAGCCCACGAGCTTTGCCTGAAAGTCCAGCTGTATTGGATGCAAGCCACATCCCCAAAGATACTCCCTTTCAACTGATTGGCTGCTCATAGCAGATCCCATCACGGAGGCGATCACATTATTTCAGATCTCATCATGGAAGTGATTACATCATTGTATGACTGCCAAACTGCATCATAACTGCCAAACCTCTGAGAATCATGGCCCAGCCAAGTTGACACACAACCTTAATGATCACAGCAGCCCAGAGAGGGCAGCATCTCAGAGCTGTCATCCCAGACATGTGAAGAAGCAGGGATGCTTCCTTCTCCCAGGTGCCCGGATCAGATGGACTATAAACCCCCATGCTCCATCTCACTGAAACAGATGAGCAGGTGCGCTTCTGGTCATTTGGTCTTCAGAGTTGGTCTAAGTTTCACGGTGATCTGGGGGGGCACTGGGAAGCTGGCATGTACCCTGACCTCTCCCACCAGCCTGTCTGTGATGCTCACCATTCCTCCTGTTAATACCACTGTTTGGATGAGTGTGGCGTCTCCAGGAAACCCTGTAAAAAGGCCCATTGCCTGCGAAGGAATCCACAGCAAGCCATTAGTATAGATTAGTCTATAAAGTAAGCATTGGTGGTTTAATGGTAGAATTACAGCCTCCCATGCCACAGACATGAGTTCTATTCCCAGCCAATGCACTTCATGCACAGCCACCACCTGTCTGTCAGTGGAGGCTTGTGTGTTGCTATGATGCTGAACAGGTTTCAGTGGAGCTTCCAGACTAAAATGGAGTAGGAAGAAAGGCCAGGTAATCTACTTCCAAAAATCATCCACTGAAAACCCTACGGATCACAATGGTCTGATTCACAACTGATCATGTTGATGGCACAGGCCTGGGCAGTGTTATGTTGCACATGGGGTTGCCATGCATCAGGGGCCAACTAGATGGCAAGTAACAATAACAAGCCCATAAAGTATTATTGATAACAGGAACTAGAGACCTGAGAGCCCAGGGCAGGTGAGTTTACCTGGAAGCGAGGCAATGAAGTGTGAAGACTAAAGGAGAGCTAGATGTCCAGCATTGAGCCAGATGACCAACTGTCATGTGGTTCAGAAGTGAGCTTGGGGAAAGGACTTCTGAAGGATGTGTTAATTAGGATGCAGGCTAGGTAGTATTACAAAGAAAACCAGTCCAGGGCTTGCCTGGTGCCTTAATAGTATTGAGAACCCAGGTTCCTTCCCTCTTGTTGCTCTGCCATTCTCAACACATAGCTTCCATCTTGTGGCCACCATGACTACTCCAACTCCCACCATCATGTTCACATTCCAGGGAGAAGCAACAGGGAAGAGGTGGTCAAGCATCACTTCCGCTCTTTCTCCCTAAGGTAGAACTTAGTCATACGGTCACATCTACTTGCAAAGGAGCGTGGGAAATGCGATCTTCAGCTTGCAGTCTATGTGTTGCATACAACTCCTATCACTAATAAAGGGAAACAGGTTTTGGGGGAACACCAAGCAATCGACGTCACACAGGGCATGAGGAAAGAAGGTCCCACTCAGAGAGAGATTTGCATCCATAGCATCTGGCTTAGAGACTTCTCTGGAGAAACAGAATCAGTGATATATATAGATAGATAGATAGGTATAGATGCATATATACATAGCAAACCAAAAAAATGCAAACTTGTTGCTGTCAAGTCAATTCCAAATCATAGCAACCCCATGTGTTGCAGAGTAGAACTGTGCTCCATAGAGTTTTCTTGGCTGTAATCTTGATGGAAGCAGATTGCCAGGACTTTCTTCCATGACATCACTGGGTGGATTGAAGCTGCCAACCTTTAGGTTAGTACTTGAGCATAAACTGTTAAGGACCTTGAGATAGATAGATGTAGATGTAGACGTAGCAATAGCCATAGCCATAAACATAGCCATAGCCATAGCCATAGCCATAACCATAGCCATAGACATAGCCATAGCCATAGCCATAGAGATAGACATAAACACAGACACAGACACAGACGCAGATACAGATACAGGCATAGAATGGGCACAGACACAGGGGTTAGGGTTAGTGTTAGGGTTGACTTATATATATACATAAGTGCAGAGAGAGCGGGAGGAAAAGGGGGAAAGAGAGAGATTGATTTACTTCAAGGAATTGGTTCACTTGATTGTAGGGGGCTGGCAAATCCAAAATCCGTAGGTCAGGGGACTGTCTGGAGACTCCTGCTGGCTTGTGGCCCAAAATCCGTTGGTCAAGTGATGGGAAGAGTGAAAAGAGAAGGAGTGTTCTGGCAAAAGGTCTATTTATAGTCTGAGAAGAACACACCAGAGGGAAACTCCATTTTTGCTTTTAAGGCCTTCAGCTGATTGACTGAAGCCCACCCACATTACTTAAGCAGATTACATGTACCGTATTTCTATGCAAATAATGCACGCCTTCTACGCTCGCCTGCCAACTGCCCCCTCTCCCTGTGAGGTATTTTTGTAAGCTTGCTGTGCTGATTTTTTTTACAGCAACATGGAATCCCTCCAAAGCAGCAACTAGACTAGTGTTTTACCAAACAACTGGGCACCACAGCCTAGCCAAGTTGACATGTAAAGCTAATCATCACAGCATCTGATCCACAGTACGCACTCAATAAATGTTTACTGTGAACCAAAAACGGGCTAAAATCAATTTTCTAGGAGAAAGAGAAAGAATCTTCATATGAGTTGTGGGGGAAAGAGAACTTTTAAATAAATATAGTAATTTCTACAGCACTTGTTAGTTTGTTTTACATCATTCAAAATGCGAAGCCGAGGAAATGCAGAAAGGCGGTTATAATTATCTCCGTTTTACATATGCGGAGGAGCCCCTGGGAGGTGCAAATGGTTAACACACTTGGCTGCTAGCTAAACGGTTGGAGGTTCAAGTCCACCCAGAGGTGCCTTGGAAGAAATGCCAGGCAATCTACTTCCAAAACATCAGCCACCGAAAACCCTATGGAGCACAGTCCTACTCTGACACACATGGGCTTGCCATGAGTCCGCGTTGACCCAATGGCACATGAGTTTTTACTGGAACAGATGAGCTCCTGGGTTTGCCCATGCTCACATAGTTAGTACTCAGGAGCAAAGCCCAAATTACCCAGCCTCCCCAGCTCCCAGTCAATGACTCTCTTCAGTCATCAGATGCCCTGGGCAAGCTCCATTCCCACTGATCCATTCATTAATAAGTGAACTTGTTATAAGACCAAAACCTAGATACGGTGCCCTTATTCATGCTCAGCCTTTGAGAACAGCCACCCTAGCCTCTGTAGCTCACGGAAATGAGGTACAGACCCAACCATATTTTGTGTAGCTTCATAAAATGATGCTTCACGATACAGAATCAATAGGCTGCTTGGACTCATTACAGAACCCATCTTTTTCTTCCCGCTTACCCTCTTGGCTTATCATATACTGAATTGAGATCAGTCCTGGGAGGCACAACTTTGCTCCTGTTGTGTTAGAAAGAAAAAGCAAAAACAAACAAATAAACCCACCCTCATAACCCACATAAAAACGAAACAGGAAAACTCTAGACTGTCCAATAGAATTTTGCGTGATGATGAAATGTTTTCTATCTGTGCTGCCCAATATGAAGCCACTAGCACATGTGGCTACCGAGCTCTTGACGCAAGATTAGTGTAACTAAGGAACTGAATTTTTAGATTTTAATGACCATTAATTAATTTTAATGTAAACAGCCATATGTGACTAGTGGCTACTGTGTTGGACAGTGCAGCTCTAGAGTATGAGGCCGTAGGAGCACTGGTCATCATACCTCCTCAGGAGCATCATTAATCACTGCATATCCCCTGCCCAAACCAGTACAATCAGGCCAGACCCAAAATGCAGAGGGTTGCTTCAAAGTCAGAAGCATAAATTATTTATAGTAGTTATTAGTAAGAAAAGCCATCAGCCAGTGCAAGTCAAGATCATCAGAGTTCAGAAGGATCACAGATCAGAATTGTTGGTCAATTTGTTATACACATCCAGGGTAATAGTCTTGCATTGTTGCCCCATCCCCCACCCCATCCCTTGCCTCCTCTCCCAACCTGCCTCCAACAACCACAACTCCATGGTTGTTGCTTTGTTTGCTTGTTTTTTCCTACCTGCTAAGAAAACTCATGACCTTCTTCATTTTCAGCCTCCAAGCTAATTCACGGGCACTAGCGCCTTATGAAAGGAGTCTTGGTGGCGCGGTGGTTAAGCACTTGGCTGCTAAACAAAAGGTCAGCGGTTTGAATCCACCAGCCTCTCCACGGGAGAAAGATGTGGTAGTCTGCTTCCATAAAGATTACAGCCTTGGAGACCATATGGGGCAGTTCTACTCTGTCCTACAGGGTCGCTGTAAGTCGGAATTGGCTTGACAGCACACAACACCACCACCAACAGCACCTTATGAATATTCAAGAAAAGCACTTAATTTTTCCTTTGCTGGTATCCTTATTGGAGCTGGTAGTGAGTGGTTAAGAGCTGTGGCTGCTCACCAAAAGGTCGGCAGTTCAAATCCACCAGCTACTCCTCGGAAACGCTATGGGGCAGTTCTACTCTGTCCTATAGGGTCGCTACGGTTGGAATGGACTCGATGGCAACAGATTTTGGATTTTGTTTTTGGTATCCTTGTTAAGTTGTCTACATTCCTCCCCCCACTCAAATAGCTGAAGGGGGGCTAGACTGTCAGTCTTCGTTTTAGAAGGTATGTCTACCATCTACAGAAATCTTTCCTGTGGTCCTTTACGACCATCTGGGAGGTTCTTTGATTTTCCCAAGGTCCACTGCGGATAAACAGTTTTTGAAGGGTAGGGAACATAGGCTTGGCACAACCTCAACTGAAAAAATGCCAATGGGTCAGTAAGGTGGCTGGTTACTCTGCTTCAGGGTTTCTCAACATGGCACTATTACATGTGCGGCCTGATAATTCTTCGTTGGAGGGGCTGTCTTGTGCATTGTAGAAGGTTTGGTAGGTTCCCTGGCCTCTGCTCATTTGATACCGGTAGCACTTCCCAAGCTATGACAATCAAACGTGTCTCCAGACATTGCCCAATGTCCCCTGGGGGGCAAACTGCTCTACTTCCATTTAGCATTCACATGTGAGCTCAGATGAGAGAGCAGAAGGGGACACCACCACACAAGGTCATAGATTTTGAGCTGAATCCTTAACTGTCTTAAACTTCTTGTTTGGAGTTCCCATGAATGGTAACAGACTTGCCCACAAACTCTGAGAAACGAGAAGAGTTGGGGAGGGGGTGATTTTGCCTAGTTACCTCTGGAACACTTTTTGGAATTAAGACACTTAAATCCAAAAATATAAAGAGCTTGGTTCATTTGGTTTCCTATGTGGGAATTGTTTAGAAGACAATTCACATGTGTCTCACCAGCTGTAAGCTGAATCCAGTGAGACAGCAATAAGACAAGTTCACCTTGATCTGGCTCTGACCACATGCAAGGCATTGACCCAGGTGTACTGATTCAAGAACTGTTTTTATCCCTACTCACCAACGAGGAAACGGAGGCATGGAGCTCACACCGTTAGTGAGATGCAGAGACTGGATTCAAGATCCGAGGCTGATAAAGAAGGTTCTATACTGGCAAGTCAAAAAAGTACACACATTCCCTTAGAATTATCTTTTCTTTAAAGAAATCCGCCACCTGCCCATTGCCGTCGAGTCAATTCCAACTCACAGTGACCCTACAGGACACAGGAGAACTGCCCCATAGGGTTTCCAAAGAGCACCTGGTGGATTCAAACTGCCAACCCTTTGGTTAGCAGCCATAGCTCTTAACCACTGTGCTACCAGGGTTTCCACTGAAAGAAATACTGATTTTTAAATTAACTTTTCACTTGGGAATAATTTTAGATTCACAGAATAGTCACAAAGATAGTGCAGAGGGTTCCCTTATACCCTTCATCCAGTTTGTCCCAATGTTAATGTCTTACATAACCGTGGTACCTTGGTCACCAACTGGGAAATTAGTATCGGTACAATGATATGAACTAGATCACAGAGTCTGCTCGGATTTCTCCACTTTTCCCGATGTCTTCTTTCTGTTCCTGAGGAGCGTGGAGGGGCATCCAGTCCAAGACGCCACATTGCATTTAGTTGATGTTTATTTTTAGTTGTTGTTGTAGATCAAATTGTGTCTCCCGAAAACATACGTTGAAGCAAGAATAGGGACTCTGAAGATGTTATCAGTTAACTTGAGGTCACACTGGAGTAGGGTGGGTCGCAATTCAGTGAGTGGTGTCCTTATAAAAGAGGAGAAGAGAGACAGATAAAGGGAAGACAGCCACATGACGATGGAGTTATGCTGTAGCTACAAGCCAAGGAACACTTTGGGCCACCAGAAGCAGACAGAGAAGAAAAGAAGGATCTTCCCCTAGAAGCATGGTCCTGCTGACATCCTGATTCCAGACTTCCAGCTTCCAGAACTGTGAGAGAACACATTTCCCATCTTATAGGTCCACCGTTTGTGGTATTTTGTTACACCAGCCCAAGGAATGAACACAAGAGTGTTGACAAAATTCTGGCTCCTCACAACCCCTTCCAGCTCTGAAGAGTTAAGAGATTCAGCCTCATGGTCCTCATGACCAGCTCTGAAGAGTTAAGAGATTCAGCCTCGTGGTCCTCACGACCCCTTCCAGCTCTGAAGAGTTAAGAGATTCAGCCTCGTGGTCCTCACAACCCCTTCCAGCTCTAAGGAGTTAGAGATTCAGCCTCATGGAAAATGTTATACAAAAATTCCACTGTTGTGAAAAATGGGCACAGAGAAAGCTAATCAGCACTGTATTAAGGTTTGATGAAAGGAGATTTATGGGATTAGAGGGAAAAACAGGTGAGCAGGGTACACTGGGAGGAAGTGTTATATCCCGGAGAGTGGAAAAGGGCTGAACATCCTAAGGGACAGCATGATTAAAGCACAGCAGATGCCGATTGCCCTGAAAAGGGACGCAAAGAGCAAGACAAGTGCCACAAGCATTGCTTTGGGCAATGCTGAAGGGTCCATTTGACAAAGTGACAACAGAAAAGGGAATTGCCCTCTTACAGCCTGCTCCGCAAGCATCCAGTTTTCACTGTGACTTACAGCTTCTGCTGCTGAGGGATGAGGAGCTTACAAGGGAAAATGAGAGAAGAAAAGAGCAACAGGAATCTGCACGGTAAACCAAAACCATACCCACTGCCGTCGAGTTGATCCCGACTCACAGCAACCCCATAGGGTCTCCAAGGCTGTAAATCTCTATGGAAGCAGACTGCCACATCTTTCTCCCGCGGAGCTGCAGGTGGTTTCAAACCGCTGACCTTTTGGTTAGCAGCCAAGCATTTTAACCACTGCACCACTGGGGCATAGATATCTCTGTGCAAACAGAAGAAACCAAACACCAAACCAGTTGACCCTGTGTGTGTCAGAGGAGAACTGTGTTTTCAATGGCTGATCTTTCGGAAGTAGATCGCCAAGACTTTCTTCTGAGGCAGCTCTGGGTGCACTCCAACCTCCAACCTTTCGGTTAGCAGCTGAGCACGTTAACCGTTTGCACCACCAGGGACCCTGCAGATAGAAGAAAATTGTCCACTTCACAGCTGCCAGTAATTAAACAAGTCTCACTTCTGCAATTATATGGAGCCTGGGTGCTTTTGAATCAGCACTTTAAATAATCCACATCCACCCTATCCAAGCCGATAAAGATCCCAGAAACAGACAAGGTGCCCCTTGGGGAATTAGGGTGCCAGGCACTTAACGACGTCGCTAGGGCACCTAGCTGGATACTTAGAAACTCAGTAAAATCCTGTTCAAAAGGAAGGGCTAGGCCCCAAATTTGGACATGTGCAAGGTAGCATAGAGCATATCTCTCTCTCTTACAGGCGTTCTCCTGACCCCACCCTGTCAACAACACAACAGGCATTTACTGTGGTTTTTTTAAAGGGCTATGAAGTAATCACAGAGAATAAGAGAGAGACTGGGAGACTGGAAAACATGGAAGCGTGGCACTGGAAGCAGGCTTTCCCCATCTGGCACATGGCAACCCTCACCTCCTCCCCACCCTACTCCCAACACCCCCCGACTCCAACTCCGCCCTGCCTCCATATGTGTGTTCCTAATTTAGGGAGTTAATTCCTTTCTACTTTATTTCTCCCCTGAAATGAAAGGGTACAATAAGCCGTGGGTAGGAAACCCGTGTTTGTAACCAGGAGAGTCAATGTCACATAAAACTCGTTGCTGACGAGTCGATTCAGACTCATAGCAACCCTGTAGGACAGGGTAGAGCTGCCCCATAGGGTTTCGAAGGCTGCAGTCTTTACAGGAGCAGATTAACCGGTCTTTTCTCCTGTGGAGCGGATGGTGGGTTCAAACCGCCAACCTTTCGGTTAGCAGCCAAGCCCTTGACCACTGCCCCAACAGGGCTCCTTAGATGTGACATAGCTCTCCCCAAATCAAAGCAGAAAGATTAAAAAACATACACGAATGATCTGAGAAACCTAACACGTTGAGGAGCAAACCGAAGCCTAACCTTCAGGCTAACGGCATCCCAAGAAGTAAACGCACAGGAGACTTGCCAGAAGGCGGCTAAAATGAATGACCTTCGCTGCACCCCGCTAGAAAGGATGGACGAGCAGATGCTAACACAGCGAAGGTGACAATAAGCAAAGCGATCATTAGCCATGCTGTGAGGACTCCCCGACCTGGTGAGTGCGGGCTGGGAGGGCTGCAACTGAAATTTGTGACCAGGTGTCAGGGCTTGAGGAGACAAGGAAGCCCGACGAGGTTCATGCCCTGCTCTCTGCGAAGGCCAGCGAAAGAGCAACGGGGTGATGATAACGCAGAACAATGCTGTCGTGCTTGGATGAGCCAGACTAGGGTCTGAGCGATGAGGAAGGCTTCAGGAAGAACGGGACTTAAACTGGCTCTGAAGATGAGTCAAATTTGGGCATGGGATTTGGGAGTGCTAAAAGTTAGCCCCTACCATCTGTCTGAGGTCCCTGGGTGGCACAAACAGTTTGAGCTTAACTACTAGCAGAAAGGAACCCTGGTGGTGCAGTGGTTAAGAGCTCAGCTGCTAAACCAGAAGGTCTGGAGTTCAAACCCACCAGCTGCTCCTTGGAAACCCTATGGGGCAGTTCTACTCTGTCCTAGAGGGTCACCATGAGCCAGAATCAACTAGACGGCACACAACAATGACAACAGATAAGATTACTATGGAGCCCTGGTGGCGCAGTTGTTAACAGCTCAGCTGCTAACCAAAAGGTCAGCAGTTCAAATCCACCAGCCACTCCTTGGAAACCCTATGGGGCAGTTCTCTGTCGTATAGGATCGCTGTGAGTCGGAATTGACTTGACGGCACACAGCAACAACACTAGCAGAAAGGCTGGTGGTCCCAACCCACCCAGCAGCACGTGAAAGGAAAGCCTGCAGATCTGTTTCTGTAAGGGTTACAGCCAAGAAAATCCCACGGAGCAATTCTGCTCTGTCACACGTGGGGTCACCGAAAGTCGGAATTGACTCGACAGCAACAGGTTACCACCCGTCTGTCAGTTTGTTGTACTTTGGTAGCTTTTGTGTTGCTGTGTATTTCAAGTACCATCATGGTCACATGTGGGTAGGTTTCAGCAGAGCTTCCAGACTAAGACAGACTAGGAAGAAAGCCTAGCGATCTACTTCTGAATATTAGTAAATGAAAACCATATGGCTCACAGCAGAACATTGTCCAACTTGCTTGCTTTGGACACATCATCAGGAGGGATCAATCTCTAGAGGAGGATATCATGTGAAGTAGAGGGCCAGGAAGGGCGAGGGAGACCCTCGGTGAGATGGGTGGCACAATAGCTGTAAGGATGGACGAGAACGTGCCAGCGATTGTGAGGATGATGCAGGACTGATTCTGTTTTGTTCTGTTGTACATTAGGTGGCTATGAGTTGGAGCACACTTGACAGCACCTATCTTTCTATCTGTCTATCTCTCTCTCTGTCTGTCTATCTATCTGTCTATCTCTCTGTCTGTCTATCTATCTATCTGTCTGTCTGTCTATCTATCCAACCACCCATCCATGTATGTGTGTATAGATGGGTGTATATATATCATCTATCTATCTGTCTGTCTGTCTATCTATCTACCAAACCACTCAGCCATGTATGTGTGTATAGATGGGTATATATATATACCATCTATCTATTTATCTGTCTGTCTATCTATCTATTCAGCCAACTATCCATGTACATATGTATAGATTGGTGTATATACATCATCTATCTATCTGTCTATCTATCCAACCAGCCATCCACATATGTGTGTATAGATGGGTGTATATATATCATCTATCTATCTGTCTGTCTGTCTGTCTATCTATCTATCCAACCACCCATCCATGTATGTCTGTATAGATGGGTGTATATATATCATCTATCTATCTGTCTGTCTGTCTATCTATCTATCTATTAAACCACTCAGCCACGTAGGTATGTATAGATGGGTGTATATATACCATCTATCTATCTGTCTGTCTGTCTATCTATCTGTCTGTCTCTCTATCTAAAGTTAGATATGCTTAGATTTACTCTGCTCAGAGAATTCTAACATCCTTCCAGAGAAAGTTTCAAAACAGTTAAGTATCCACCTGTCTCTACCGCAGTCCAGAGTCTCAGGAGAATGGCTTCTTTTCCAGGGAACGAACAAATCGATTCACGCACTCAGACGCAGAGGCCTCACAACCACCTGAGTGGTTTGTTTTGTTTGTTTTTAACACCCGTGCCAAAGCCTGACTCCAAACCTAATGAATCAGCCTCTCCAGGGGATGGTTCCGGGAATGTGTCTGTTCGTAATGGCCAGGCGATTCTGATCCAGTGAGCTAGTCCAATCACCCCATTTCAAAGATGAAGAAATTGAGGCCCAGAAAAAGGACATGATTGCTCATGGGGCACACATTGTGAATTAATCCAAAAGGTGAATTTCCAATGGTTCCCCCACCCCCTCTACCAATGGCGTGCTCTGAACCCCCACCTACAGGTAAACAATTGTCACCCTAATGCCTCTCTTTGGCTGAGTCCTGGAGGGTGGAATGGCCCTTTGAAGATTTCTTGTGGCTTATCTGTGCTTTGTGAGTCTGTTTCTTTGTGAATAACCCATTCATCCAGAGGACTAAGAAGCAGCTTCTTGTTCCACCCCTTGAACAGGAACACTGGTTCTTAGCCAGGCAGAGGATGGTAAAAATCGCTGATTTTGTCTTTTCCTGCATTCCCTTTTGGCCTCAGCCTCACGACCAGTTCCAACTACAGACACATTACTTCCGAGCAAGGGGCGCTCCTTGTCCCTGAATCCAAACCTCACTCCCTCCAGGCCAGCCACTGGTGAATCCGTCATCATAGGGCGAATGTCCAAATGCTTTTAGGACCTTCTCCCATCTTTCAAAGGATGTATATGAACATGGGGGATTCCCTGGGTGGTGCAAAAGGTTAACACACTCAGCAGCTAACTGGATGGTCGGAAGTTTGAGTCCACCCAGATGCACCTCAAAAGAAAGGCCTGGCCATCTACTTCTGAAAAATCAGCCATTCAAAACCTTATGGAGCATAGTTCTACTCTGACACACGTGATCACCATGAGTCAGAGTGGACTCTTCAGCAACTGCTTTTTTATATGCACATGTGAATCCTGCTCTGTTTCAGCTTAAGCAGACTAGCAGGTCCAGAACGCTGGCTCCCGAGGGTGGGTTATTTCTAACCCTCTCTGGCATCTGTTCTCCCTGCTCCTCTCATAATTCACTAACGTATCATCCTGCCCCCACCCCGATTTCTTTCCAGATGCCTTTGGATCCCTAAGCCAGATCGTTATCAGTTTCTGCCCTCCCTGCAACACTTCCTCCCACGAGTCTTTGCAGCTCCTATCAGCCCTGCATGCCTGTTGCCCAACCACCTTCCTCATCCGGCCCCAGGCAAGCACCATTCAGAGCAACTCTCAGCTGCTTTCAAACAACCCTGGCCTCTTTTGTAGCTCTCCTGCCCTTCCATCTCTGTCCCCCCGCCCCAGATGTCCCCACCTTCTCTGTTTCCAAAGAGTTTCTTACCATTCATTCCAGAGATGAATCCTCCTACCCTAGCCCTACGCTCCATGTCTGCTCTCCTCCTCTGTCTCTGCACCGATGCCCACTGCTCCCAACTTACTAGCAGCTTTGTTACTTCAGGGATCTCTGGCAAGGGATTGGGGCCACTGGCTTAAGTGGAGTTTAGAGATCATGTGTTGACTTCATTTATGCTTCCTCCTCCTCAATCATACCAAAAGCACATTCAGTCACTCATTCATTCATCAAATATTTATGAGCTCCTGTGAGGCACTGGAGAAACCCTGGTGGCACAGTGGTTAAAGAGCTACGGCTGCTAACCAAAAGGCTGGCCGTTCAAATCCACCAGGCGCTCCTTGGAAACCCCATGAGGCAGTTCTACTCTGTCCTGTAGGGTTGCTATGAGTCAGAATCGACTCAACAGCAACGGGTTGGTTTGGTGAGGCACTGGGGGTTCAGTGGTAAAATTCTTGCCTTCATTCGGGAGATCTGGGTTCAATTTCTGACCAGTGCACCTATGTGCAGACACCACTCGTCTGTCAGTGGAGGATTGTGTGTTGCTGTGATGCTGAGCAGGTTTCAGCAGAGCATTTAGACTAAGGCAGACTAGGAAGAAAGGTCTGGTGGTCTTTGGAACATCAGCCAATTAAAACCCCATAGATCACAACAATCTGACCCACGACAAATCATGGGGATGGTGCGGGACTAGGCGACATTTGTCTTGTTGTGCATGGAGTCACCGTGAGTCAGGGCTGCCTCGATGACAACTCACAACAACAATGACATTGTGTGTCAGGCACTGTATTAGGCCCTGGGATAGCTGGGGTGTTGTTACGGCTCCATAAGTATTGAGGTCTAATATAACCGGTGTAGGAGACCATTTACAAACCAAGTTCAGAGTTACCTGAAGAAGTGGGTCAAAGAATACAAGTGACTATAAAGTCTTTTTTTTTTTTTTGTAAATGTACAATTATAAGAAGACAACTAAAAACAATAAATATGTCACAAATTTTGCCTGAGGCCTGGGAATTGGTTTGGTCATAAATGAGGCCTTAGTCATACAGCTTAGTTTGGGTCCATTTATTTGACAGACATTTACTAACTGCCTGCGTGTTGAAGGGTCCTCCCCTCCAGTGGTGTCACGAGAGGGATGTTGGGGGTGCGGACCTGTCATGGATTGAATTGTGTCCGCCCAAAATACGTGTCAACTTGGGTAGGCCATGATTCCCGTATTGTGTAATTGTCCGCCATTTTGTCATCGGTGTAATTTTCCGATGTGTTGTAAATCTTACCTCTATGATGTTAATGAGGTGGAATTAGTGGCAGTTATGTTAATGCCGCAGGACTCAGTCCACAAGATTGGATTGTGTCTTGAGCCAATCTCTTTTGAGATATAAAAAAGTGAGCAGAGAGACAGGGCACCTCATACCACCAAGAAAGCAGTGCCAGGAGCAGAGCACGTCCTTTGGACCCAAGATTCCCCCACAGAGAAGCTCCTAGTCCAGGAGAAGATTGATGACAAGGACCTTCCTCCAGAGCCAACAGAAAGAAAGCCTTCCCCTGGAGCTGACGCCCTGAATTTGGACTTCCAGCCTACTAGACCCTGAGAGGGTAAACTTCCGTTTGCTGAAGCCACCCACTTGTGGTATTTCTGTTAGAGCAGCTCTAGATGACCAAGACAAGACCAAACGGGGTGACACTGTCGGAGGGGGTGGCACCAAATGACTCACGATAAAATTTTTGTGCAATGTTTCAGCAGAAATGTATTATTTTTGATAAAACTATCCCTGCAGTTAGTTATAACAACAAAAACATTTTTCATAAGCCCAGCTTGCATGTATCAACATACCTACAAGGCTGACACTCTATGCTAATTTACTTTTTGAACCTTAGAATGTGCTCCAGTCAGAGTTGTCATTATTACCCAGTTACGATGATGCTGTGAATCACGTGGTGGTGTCGCCAGCACGCACTACCACGCGCTGCTTTCGTTGCTGCCAGTGCTTTTCTAGTCCCTGATTTTGTCAAATTTTCTAGCGTTTTAGCTACAATAATGAGCCCTAGTTCTGCATTGGTTAAAGTGCTCAGCTGCGCACCAAAAGGTCGACAGTTCAAACCCACCGGCCGCTCCTCAGGGGAAACGTGGCAGTCTGCTTCCGTAAAGATTTACAGCCTTGGAGACCCTGTGGGGTCGCTATGAGTCGGAATCAACTTGACAGCAGTAGGTTTGGTTTTATGTACAATATTGTGGTAATTGGTACATGCGAACCGACATCAGTAACTTTTTTGAGAAAGAAGTAATAAAAGGAAAAGAAGTGATATACGGGAATTACAATTTACGAGTAACATTAGCACAGATGTCATTACTAAGGATTCTGTGTGATCTGGTGTGGGAGGAGGTCCGTGGAGGGGTGACACCATGAGTTACCACCCTGGGTGACACCAACTTTTGTGATGTCACTGCTCCCTCTCCTGAGGATGTCTGCATTCTGTGCCTGTGAGTCTTGGTGATGGGGCTTAAAAACTGCTGGTTCTCTTTCAACAACACTCCCCTGAGGAAGACACCCCCATTTTCCTGTGGACAGTGGTCACGGCCAGTGCCAGAAGGGGCCATTTCCCAGCAGCAAGTGCGACCAGAAGGAGCCCACAGGAAGTGTGAGTGGGGCAGGAGTCCAAGGCAGAGGGGCTGAGGCTGCCTCACCTGTGTTTGTGTGACAGGGACAGCGCCAAAGGAAGCAGACAAGCCATCACGTCCCACGTGCTAGGCCAGGCAAAACCCAGCTGCAGCCTGGGGTTGCAGCACCTGGTTGAATGCTAATCGAGGCAGGACTTTTATAGAGAAAGGTGGGACTTTTCCATCTTTACTTCTCTCCCAAATGCCTACTTCTTAAAAGAAGCTCGTTCCCTGCCCTGGAAGCATCTTGAGTCGGGGGAGGGGGAGAGCCAGTCTATTTCGCGTGAGAAAAGCACAAACTGTTTCTAGAACACAATTGCCAATGCCAATGCCAGCAGCATTGCTGCATTCCTTGAATTCACCTAGAGAAAACAGCCAACTCACGGTAACAGCCTAAATGTCCCTCAACAGATGATGGATAAACACAATGTGGTCCATGCACACAATGGAATTCTACTCAGCCATAAACAGAAATGAAGTCCTGATACATGCTGCAACATGGATGAACCTTGAAAATATGCTGAGTGAAATAAGACACAAAAGGACAAGGATCGTATGACCCCACTCATATGAAATATTGATGATAGGCAAGTGTGTAGTGACCGATGTTTATTGGTGGTGACCAGGGGCGGGAGGGAGGGGGGAAAAGATGGACTCATTGCTTAGGGGACACTGAGCTTTTGTTAAGGGTGATGGGAGAATTTGGAAACAGGTGACGGTGATGGTTGAATAGCATGATAAACGTAATTAATGTCATAGTTGTACATGTGAAGAATATTGATATGGCAAACGTTCTGTATGTAAATATGTACCACTATTAAAAAAAAAAGGTCTAGTGAGGATGAACAAATTAAATCTGGAGTTCATTTTTCCATTTTATTTTATCTCAGCTGAGTATCTTCTCTGAGCACCGTCTTCATGGACTATGTGGAAATTGGGTTATAAGATTGCTCGCCCCGGTCCTCCTCCTTCCTTCCCCCCTTCCCCCTAATGCGAACAAAAAGAGAAAACGGCTTTTGGTCGGGCTGACTCCATGGCTGCACATGCTTGGCTCACGGACCTCCTGTCTACGTCCTAAAATCCTCAATGATTTTCAACAAGGGCCCCATGTTTTTGTTTTGTACTTGGCCCTGTGAATTATGTACCCAGTCCTGCTCTTGGAATGAAAGACTTGCTGAGGTGGTTTTCAAGTTTTCAACATTCCAGCCACGTGGCTCTGCATCCTGCCTCCACTTCCACCGCTGGCGTCAAAGTTTCTTCTTGTCCATGACACTGGGCAGCAGGAAAAGCCATTCTTAGATCCTAAACCAAGATATACATTTGAATTCTGGTGTTGACGAAGAATATTGAATACACCGTGGACTTCCAGAAGAACCAACATCAGTCTTAGAAGAAATACAACCAGAATGCTCCTTGGAAGCAAGCATGTCAAGACTTCGACTCTCTTAGATTGGACACGTCATCAGGAAAGACCAATCGCTAGAAAAGGACGCCATGTCTGGGGAAGTAGAGGGTCAGCGAGAATGAATGAAACCCTCGGGGAGATGGCTTGAGCCAACAGCCACAAAGGCAGACTCAGACACGCCAGCAATCATCAAGATGGTGCCGGACCAGGCGACATTTCCTTGTTATTCACACTGTCATTGGGAGTCAGAGCCAAATCAATAGCAACTAACAACTGAAATGACAAACCAAGATAACGACTTTTTTCCAGTTAAAAATTAGTCTATTTTAATGCTGTGAAATGAGTCTTAAATAGGATGCAGTACTTCAATCTGACGTCCTAAAAGGGTTCAGCTTTAAAGAAAACAACATTTCCCTAGGTGGCCCCCATACTAACGTAAGGGAAGAGAAGTCCAGTGCAAGGAAAACACATTCACTCCCCAAAACTCTTAAACATTTTGGCTCTCGTGCAGTATATGCTACTGTTTTTGCTAATAATGAGCAAAAAACAACTTCTATCCCAAAGATCCTCATTCCTTCATAAAAAGCAATAGCAAAGCAACTCATCCTGAACACCAGAATCAACCCACCTTCATCTTCAACGGAAAACCTTCTCTCACACCCCCGCCCAGCCCCAGTTTCACTGTGGGACTTAAAAAGGCAAAATATTTTTGTGCAAACAGCGTTTTTTTTCCAAGGGTGGGAGTGCAGTGTCTAAACAATTCTAATATATTTAGAATATATTCATCATCCTGCACTAAAAGTGAATTCCCATGTTGCAGCTCTCCAAGGAGAGTGACAGGCCCTCGTTTGTAACAGCCCCCAGGCATAAGCAATTATTGTCTCGCTTAATTAGATATTCCACAGGCTCGCGTGAGGGACATATGTCTATTCACTGTAACCGACAGCAAGAGCGGCCGTGCGCTTCCAGGCGCCCACTATATTCAGATAAAGCGGCACAAGTGCACGCTCTCCCAAGGACCTGCGGCCCCAGCCGGCCCCAGCCGGCCCCAGCACAATCAGCCCGCATTCACCGATTGGTTCCAGTTTATCAACAGCCTATGAACTTCTCATCTGCTCCTGGACCGGTTAGGATGTCACTTGCAACTGCCCGGCCAGAGTCTACTTTCCGATTCCTCAGAAGTCAGAGTGGGTCTGGGTGTGTTGCCTGATGCGCTGTTTGTTTTCCGACACAAAGAACAGCGCGTTTGGGAAACTGCAGACTGCAAGAATGGAAAAGCGAGGGAACTTTTGGGCAGTTCCAGATAGGAACGCCACTCCCCTCAACGTCGGACGGCAAGCAACCATACGCTAAACGGTTGTTGTTTTTTGTGCCGTCAAGTCCATTTCGACACACAGTGACCCCACAAACAGAGCAGACCTGCCCCTTGGGGTTTTGTTACAGATTGAATTGTGACCCCCAAAAATATGTGTTGTAAATCCTAACCCCTACCTATACCTGCAGAGCCCTGGGGGCACAGTGGTTAAGAGCTTGGCTGCTAACCAAAAGGTTGGCAGACACTCCTTGGAAACCCTGTGGGGCATTGCTACCCTGTCCTATAGGGTTGCTAGAAGTCAGAATCAACTTGACGGCAACGGGTTTGGGTTTTTTCTTTTTTGGTATCTATACCTGTGCTTATGATCCCATTTGGGAACGGGTGTTCTTCGTTATATTAATGAGAGAGCATTAGTGGAGGGTATGTCTTAAGTCAATCTCTTTCGAGACATAAAAGAGATTAAACAAGCAAGTGAGCAAGCAGTTGAGGGAAGAGAGACACCACACCACACGAAGATCTCCAAAGAACTAAGGAAAAAGGACCCTCCCCCAGAGCCAACAGAGAGAAAATCTTCTCCTACAGCTGGCACCCGGAATTCAGACTTCTAGCCTCCTAAACTCTGAGAGAATAAATTTCTGTTTGTTAAAGCCATCCACTCGTGGTATTTCTGTTATAGCAGCGCTGGATAACTAAGACAGGTTTCCTAGGCTGTAATCTTGACCACAGCAGGTCTCCAGGTCTTTTCTCCCTCGGATCACCTTGTGAGTTTGAACTGCTGACCTTTCGGTTAGCAGCTGAGGGCTTAACCATTGGGAAACCAAGGCTCCTTATAAGCTAAACTCGGATTGGCTAATTTTAACAGCTACTGTTCTCATGGAGTCCCTGGGTGGTGCAAATGGTTAACGAGCTTGGCTGCTAACTGAAAGGTTGGAGGTGTGAGTCCACCCAGAGGTACCTCTGAAGAAAGGCCTGGCAATCAACTTCTGCAAAAATCAGCCATTGAAAACCCTGCAGAGCCCAGTTCTACTCTGACACACACCGAGTCACCATGCGTTGGAATCGACTTGATGGCAACTGGTGACACATTTTTAGTTGACTAGCTAACTGGACGCACACACTGCGGATGCCATCCTGCCAAGGACGGAACATTCTCCTTGGTGCAAAAGCGAACAAGAGCAGTTTGCAGTGGGAGAGTGATTGCTCAAGACCAATAACTGCTCCAGGGGAGTCCAAAACCAGAAACGGGAGGCTGCCTGGCCTCCACCGACTCGCCGTGGGACTCGCACATGCCTGGCAGAGGAGAGGAGAAGACCTGACCGCCTTCATGGGGCGGCCGGGGTGGTCCTCCCCCAGGGTTTGGCAGACGTGGATGCTGGCTGCAGAGAAGCACTTTCCGTATGAAGCCGTGCAGTAGCCCCAGGAAAGAAAAAGAGCAACCAACCGGAGCCCTCCACGAATGGACAAAGAGAAGCAGAGGGAGGCAGCAGGGGTCAGTTACTAAATCTGCTCTGGAAGTTTGGTTTCCCAAAGGTTGCAACCCATAAAAAATCAAACCCATTGCCTTCGAGTCGATTCTGACTCATAGTGAAATTTAGGGCAAAGTAGAGCTGCCCCGCAGTGTTTCTATGGAGTGGCTGGTGGATTCAAACTGCCGACCTTTCAGTTAGCAGCCATAGCTCTCAATCACGGTGCCACCAGGACTCCAAAAGTCATAAAAGCACCTGTAAAAAGGCATGTGCCAAAGATCTCTCTTCATGTGGCAAAACAGGCTGAAGGTGATTAAGGAAAATGATGCTGGCTGGGATTGATTCATTCATTCAGCGCTTGTCTGGGATTTTGTATGTCCCAGGCATGGACCTAGGCTCCGGAAACAAAGATATTTACAATATAATTTAAGGTAGAAAAGTGTTGTGGATTAAATTGTGTCCCCCTCCCCCCAAATATATGTTGAAATCCCCACCCTTGTACCTGTAAATATGACCCTCTTTGGAAACAGAGGTTTCCTTTTGTTATCTTAATAAAGCCCTATCAGAGTAGGTTAAGTCCTAAACCTAATCACTCCTGAGTTATAAAAAGAGCAGAATAGATACACACAGGGGAAGACAGACGCCATGTGAGGACGCGTCTGCAAGCAAAGGAACGCCAAGGATAGCTGGCACACGGCGGAAACCAGGAGAGAGGCTACAGAAGGAACCCACACGGCTGAAACCCTGATTTGACTCTTAGCCTCCAGACCCATGAGAAAATCAATTTCTGTTCTTTAAAGCCACCCACTTATGGGATTTCTGTTACAGCAGCACTGGAAAACTAAGACTGAAAGGGGGGTACATACCACAGGGAAAGGGGAAAGGGGTTTCCGTACGTATCTGGGGTGAGGGGAGGCACTTTGGATAAGACGACGTTGGAGAAAAAGCTGAAGGCATGCAAATGGCATGAAGTTCTGCAGAAGGTGTTCCAGGGATTCAAACCAGCCGCAGCAACAGCCTGAGGCAGTGCTAAGTGTGCGCATTGCAGAAAGATCCATGGGGCCTGCGCAGACGGAGCAGAATAAACTCAGGGGACGCGCAGGATAAGGGGTCTGAGAGGCAGGCAGACCCCGTATGGTCTCAGGGCTTCTCTCTGTCCCTCCACGTGGCTTCTAGCTGAGTCGCTGTGCTTCTAATATAGCGACTGGATCCCAAAGCACAAAAACGCAGGAGCCCGATTGGGTGGCGCCTTTGGGGCCTTTGGATTTAATTTTAAGTGTGGAAGAATGTGAAAGAGAGCATGACCTGACGTACATTTTGTTGAGAAATGGGGCTGGGTGGTCTCCTCTCATGCCCACTGGGCAACTAAAGGAAGGTGGGTATCGGTCGTTTGTCCAGAAGTAAGTAAAAACTGAAGGGTCTAACTGGCTACTCCTAACATTTGTGGGGCCCCGAGGCCTGTGACCACCCCCAGCGCCGTCTTCATTCACGTGCATGGGAGGCGGCAATTCCATGCACACCTCGCCCCACGGGGAGGGACATGGCGGAGCCCAGGGCAGCTTGGCTAGGGCAGAGAGTCCCAACGCAGTTCTGGTTCACACCGTGGCTGCAGAGAATTGGAGGCACTGAGAACGAGCCATCAGATGGTAACATGGATGATCAATTAACTCCACAGTAGACCGCATCTCCCACTCAGCCCAGAGTTGCCCACCAACACAGGGCCAGGTCTAGTCTCAACATGGGCGATTGTTCCAGCATCAACAGGGCGTCCCAGCAAAAGGACAGAGGACAACGCGGCGAACGGATGTGCTCAGAATCCACCCCAGGGGTAGCTTAGTTAGGGCCAAGAACCTGTGTGCAATGTAATAATCCTCTTTCACTGTCTTAAGAAGGGGCTGGGTTTAAAGGCCACCTAGCCTGAGACCCAACCCGGGACCCCTGTGCCCTCTCCCTGTGTCCCACCTCTTGTCCAAGGCCATGTTGCCTAACGGCAGGTGAGAGACAGGTAAGGAGAGCCAGGCAGAGGGCGGGGAGTGGATACGTGTGAAGACAGGGAAGGGTAGACAGCAAAGGGAACTGGGCATGAAGGGTCAAGGAGTAGACACAGGTTGGGTGTTGTTTTCCTCTCCCTGGGCTGTAACTAACTAAACTTCTAACCAGTTGCCACTGAGTTGACCCCAACTCGTGGTGACCCCAAGTGTGTCAGAGCAGAACTGTGCTCCATAGAGTTTTCAATGATTGATTTTTTGGAAGTAGACTGCTGGGTCTTTCTTCCAAGGTGCCTCTGGGTGGACTCGAACCTCCTACTTTTCCGTTAGCTGCTGAGCACATTAACGGTTTGCACACCCTTCCCTCCCCGCAAAAGGGACTCCTTCTGGACTGTATTTGGCTTCCATTACTTGTGTAAGAAGATCAAGAGAATTTCATTCAGCAGAAGACCTTGTAGAGAAAACATTGCATTACTAGACTATACAGTGATCAGCTGCAAGAGTACACTCAGAAATAAACCTCTGAAGATGGTGAATCCTGGGACCTGTGACCAGGGTCTTGTGTAGACCAGTTCAGGAGTTGGGGCTAGGACGTGCTGAGTTACTGTGTATAATATCAGGGAGAGGAGCCAGAGAGATTGGAAAGCACAAAGGATAGATAGAAAGAGAGAAACATTAAAGCTGGTAGCAGACTTTGGAGAAAAGGAGTGGCTGATGGGGGTCTGGGTTGTTTGCTGTGGAGTGTGGTATGTACAGGGCAAACCCTCAGAGGCCCATATATACGTCTGGAAGCCTGCAGGGCTGGAAGCAGCATAAATGGGGGACAGCAATGACAGAGAAGAGCTGTATCCCCAGAGGGCCTCCCCAGGGATCTCTCCAGCAGCAGCACCCCCACTCTGCCTCAATTATGTCACATCAGCTCAGAGCAGGCAGAGCCCCGAAATGGAGGAGACCAAGAGGAAGTAAGGGGTAAGGAGCCCACCTGGCTCGGACCAAGTCTGGCACAACGAGCAATGGGACGTTACTGTCCTCGCCACGGTCCTGATACAGGCCAGCACCCCAAGGCCGCTTTGCCTAATTCCAGTACCCTCGGCACATGGAGTTTTGGATGTGAAGAGTGATAACTACCGCCATTCTTCCCTCTGATGACAGGCATGTGAATCCTGATCTACAGTTGTTATGGGTTGAATTGTGTCCCCAAAACGATGTGCTGAAGTCTTAACCCCTAGTACCTGTGAATGTGACCTTGTCTGGGGAAATAGGGTCTTTGCAGATATGATCAAGTTAGCATGTCATACTGGAGTAGGGTGGGTCCTAATCCAACCTGAGTGGTGGGTGTCCTCATAGAGAAGAAGAGACCCAAGGACAGATACAGAGGGAAGAAGCCCATGTGAGGACAGAGACAGACACCACAGCCATCTACAAGCTAAGGAACTCCAAGGATCGCTGCCGTCGCCAGAAGCTGGGAGAGAGGCAGGGAATGGAGTCTCCCACAGAGCCTGCGGAAAGAATCAACAATGGCCGAACCCCTGATTTCAGACTGCTAGGCTCCAGAACTAACTGTGAGGCAATACACTTCTGTTCTTGTAGCCACACAGTTCGTGGTAGTTTGTTTTGGCAGCCCTGGGAAGCTAATGCAATGGGTGAGCGTGCAGAGTCTAAAAATTAGGCAATTCCCTACTCCATCATGGCCCTCCAACGCCCAGGGATGGATTACCCAATAAACAAGGTAGGCAGGGGCTTAATTGGTGCTCACTTACTATTCTGCAGTGCACAATTTCACCTAAGGTAAGTACAGCTTCTCTGTGCTCACTTACTACTCCGTAGAAAGTACACTGCAGAAATTGTGCACTACAGATTAGTGAGTGAGCCCAATGAAGCCCACGCACACCACGCTTACTGGTGACTCCGCCCCTGACAATGCCCTCTATAACTTAAATGGATCCACAGTCAAAATCAAAAAGAATCAAGCGAGTTAACGACGGTGTTATCGGCTGAGTGTTATTAACAACAACACAATCCTTCCTGTCCCCTCACTGGGACACAGCAGCTGCCGTGCGCCAGCGAAATGAAGGTCGTGACGAGGAGAAAGGAGCGTGAAATCGGCCCTGATCTTAGCCTGCACGCAACGTGGGAAGCAGCGCCGGTTGCCACAGCTGCGCCCTTTCCCTCCCATTGCGGGGGAGCTAATGGGAGCCCAAGCCCACCCTTAGAAGGTTCTAGAGTATTCTGGCATTCCAGCAGCCAGTAGGCTGGACTGGGGCCCATCCTGGCAAGAGAACTCTGGTTACCAAGAGATCATCATCCCACAAGCTTCTTTCTCCAAAAGGAGAAGTGCTGGTCTCCAGTCCTCTGTACATATGAACGCGCATGAGCATTGGAGCACGGGGTATAGCGGAAAGAAACAAAGATCAATTCTTCCCTGTCTGAACTAGCCTGGGCTGCGCGCTCAGTTTTCCCACCTGCAAACGGGGCAGCTGCCCTCCCAACCCCGTAGGATAACGTAAGGCTAAGCTGAGATAAGAGGCAGAGTGACTCGCAAACACTGACTGAGTGCTACTCGTCCACAGGAACATCTCTGTCAGGGCTGCTCAGAGTCGGCTACGTGCCCCCACTGCAGGCCGTGTGCCCTCCAACCCTGGCTCTGTGGCAACATCCTCTTGCACAGAGCTCGCTCCGGCACTCACACGGCAACCTGTTGGGCAAGCTCAGGCTGCAGTGTTTCTGAAAACCCATTCTGACTGATTGACGAACCAGATGAAGGCAACGCACCAGTGTCTCAATCCTTCCGCGAAACGCTTTTAAAAATAGAAGACAGCAGGAGAGGGTGTATGCCGGGCTGACGATGTTTGCGTATCTTAGCTCTCCCTTGCCTTCAACTTCCTGGTTTGTCCTTCCACCAGGTTATCATCCTGCATTCCCTCTATAGGGGCCCGTTCCCCACTTTTCCCGACCCCACCCCTCAGCCTGTCCCCTTCTTATGCCCACGATCCCCCATCCTTTCTGCCTGACGAACCCTCCTCCAAGAAGCCTCCTTGGATTGGACCAGCTGCAAGCAACCTCTCGCTTTTCTAATACCTCCAGCCTCGCTGTCCTCAAAACTGTGGTCTGCGGATGGGCAGCATTCACATGGCCTGAGCGCTGGATTAAAATGAAGGCTCCAGGCTCCACCCACATTCATGGGACAGACTTTGCATTTGAACAAGATCCCGGGGTCAAGCAATCCGTGTGCACCTTTCTACAGCTGCTCTCAGATGACCTTCCCTGGCTCCCAACACGAAGGCCTCACCTCCGTCTGTACCACTGCTTGGCTCTTCCTTGTAACTTGATATGGCTAATCAGATGCTCACCTATTTGTGTTTCATGTCCTCAAATTATTAGAAGACAGGAGCTTACATGATGCACTGTGGTCAGTCAGACAGAGTCTCCCTCTTCACTCCTCATCCAACATGTATTTTTTGAGCACCTCCTGGCAGCCCAGCCCTGTCCAAGGCACTGGGGATACAGCAGAGAACCTTGCTCTCATGCAACCTTCCCTCCAGAGTGGAGGCAAACAGACGTGCCTACACTAGGAGGCAGGTAACTGATGAGGCTTATCAGCTGCTGATGCCACACACCCCTCTGGCAGTTTGTCATACAGCGATGGCTTGCACGTTGTCATGATGCTGGAAGCTCTGCCACCGGTACTTCAAATACTAACAAGCTCACCCATGGTGGACAGGTTTCAGCAGAGCTTCCAGACTAAGACTAGGAAGAAAGGCCTGGCAATCTACTTCCAAAAATCAGCCAATAAAACCCCATGGAGCACACAGAATATTGTCTGATATAGTGCTGGAAGATGACTCCCTCGGCTGGAAGGCACTCAAAATACACAGTGGCCCCAACAATGGGGCCCTGTTGTACGTGGGTCACCATGTACAAAGCTGACTCAATAAGCGCCATGAGAAAGACAAAAGTAAAGGAGGAGGAGGGGCCAGAGGGGAGGGGGTGCCCTTAGGAATTCTGAGAGCTCTAGAACCCAGTGACCGGAAGACCTGGCCTGAGCCTTCCAGGCAGAGGGCGCGCCGAGCAAAGGCTCCACCGAAGGACTGGTTTGGCCCAGGTCTCCAGCACACGTCCTCTCCACCCACCCCGTACCAGGCTATCACACCTCCTCCACGTCTCATCCACCCACCCCATCCTCCCAAGGGCAGGAGGAAACCATCTGCGGACCCCTGTGTCTGTCCACCTCGCCAAGGTGCAGCCCTCGGGGCACAGGGAGGCCGCCCCCATTGCGCCGTCCTCCTTTGCTCCAAAGCAGACCTTTCTCTTCCCTTGGTCTCAGAGAGAGTGGCACGCTTACATAAGATGCAAACCTACCCCAACCCAGTCTGAAGCACAGCTGTGTACTCCACCGACCATCTGTGTGCCCAGGTCGCATGGATAACAAAGCGGGCGTCTTTTAGAACCACTATTACCACTTTTGGAAAACCATTTTGGTGGCGTAGTGGGTAAATGCTATGGCTGCGAACCAAAGGGTAGGCAGCTGGAATCCACCAGCCGCTCCTTGGAAACCCTGTGAGACGTTCTACTCTGTGCTATAGGGTCGCTATGAGTCAGAATCGACTCAACCTTTTTTTTTTTTTTTTTTTTTACCATTTTGGAGAGCTTGGCTGCTAACCAGAAGGTCGGCAGTTCAAATCCACCAACCGCTGCTTGGAAACCCTATGGGGCAGTTCTACTCTGTGCTGTAGGGTCACTGTAAGTTGGAATTGACTCAATGGCAATAGATTTGGTTTTTGGTTTTATTATCGTTTTATTGAGCAGCTACTACATGCGAGGCTCTGGGCAAGGCACCTTACTTTTCCTTCTAAACTTCCTACAACCCTAGAGATGGCTTCATACTCCACCCTGTGCCTGGAGTAGTGGACTCTTTTATTCCTGCTATGAGGGCAGTGGCAGTTCAGGGGCAGAATTCTCACCTCCAATGCAGGAGATTCAGGTTCGATTCCCGGCCAATGCACCTCAAGTGCAGCCACCACCCATCTGTCAGCGGAGGCTTAGATGCTGCTGTGATGCTGAAAACGTTTCAGCAGAGCTTCCAGACTAAGAAGGACTAGGATGAAAGGTCTGGTGATCTGCTTCTGAAAATCAGCCAATGAAAACCCTATGATCACAGCAGTCTGATCCCATTTACATGCGGTCACCGTGAGTGTGTATGGGAGGAGAGTTACCTGATGGCTGCTAACAAGAGGCAGATAAATACTATTATCCCATTCTAGAGATGAGGAAACTGAGGCTCAAATGAGTGTAGCCAAGGCTACTGAGTTAGCTCTTATCCCCAACCTGGGGACCAGGACTTTTCTTTGTGGGAAATAAACAGGCTGACTGAGCCTCTGAGCAGAAAACCCTTAGACTATCCCAGCAGAGGAGACTTGCACGTTGCAAGCTGGAAGTCTCCACCATCCCGGTTAATGTTCCAGGTCAGGCGGCCGAGGGCAGAGGAAGGCGGTGGCCCCAGCTCTGGTTTCCTGGCGGCTTCCCACTGCCTTGCTTTCCCTGGTGGTCTCATCAGGAGTCAGGTCAAGCCGCTGGCTCTCCCAGGCAGGGAAGGACTGCGGGCCAGCAGGAAAACAACAGGTGAGCTTGTCAACAGGCTCCTTCTGTGCCTGGGCTGGGTGTCTGCATGGGCGACCTTGGGCTGAGCTGACTTCCAGAACCTTCCGCCACCACAGGTGTTTTAGGAACTTGGCCTCAGTTCTGCAGTGACCCATGTTTTATTACCTTTCAGATTTCTGTAATTCATCATTCACTCCCTTCTGAAAACCTCGAATCAAAGTTTAGCAGCCTGGTGCCCCAGCCTCCCCGTTCTCTCCCCAAACACATTCGACCCGTTTGTTCCCTTTCTTCCGAGCTCTTCCTGTCCTATTCTGCCCGTTCAATGGGGAAAGAGTGAAACCGGACGGCTGGGCCCAGCGCGGGGAAATGACTTCAGAGCCACCTTTGTTCCCCTCATCCCTTTGAGTGCTCTTGGCCCAGCGTCTCTATGAAAGGGCTTGTTTGAACCATTTGGAACATCCAGCAAGCAAGGGACGCTGCAGCCAGAATCTCTCGCAGCTTTTCAGATTGCCTGAGACTCTGGGTTAAACTGCCAAATTTTTGCAACAAAACTAACCATGACATTGGACATTGTGTTATAAATTAGCCACAGCCTTTCAAGCAAATTGTCTCTTTTTATTGTATCAATGTAAGCCTTTGGAGCGTTTGGCTTCAGCGACTGACTTCGGGGGGAGGCGCAAAGAATATTTTTGTTCTGCCCCCAGCCAACCCTTCAGCCACCAAGTTGCGGGGGCTGATATTCTATCTTAAATCACAGTTATTCTCACAATCTTCACTCAGAGAATCTCTGTTATTTACATTCTGTTTCTCTGCCTAAAATTCCACCCATCCGATATTAAGTGTTGATGCGGCAGAAACGATCTCCAGTCACCTTTAAAACAAAAAGATGTATTTCTCTTTTCATATGTTTTTTACAATGATGGTCTGAAGTGTCTTTTAAAGAGTAGTCTTTTTCAAGTGTATAACGAGAGATATTAAGATGCAATATTTTAGAGCTATAGTGATGCAGAATGTCACTGGGGAAGCAATGAAAATTTCTACCTTATTAGGAAATTCTGAGTTGGAAAGAAACTAATTATATGCCTATCTATTTGCGCTATGTCACCCGTCGCTAAATCAAGCTTTTGTCATTAGAATCTAAAACACACACACACACAGATGCCATCTAATCTCTTTTCCTATTTTTCTTTCCTTTTCACCTTCTTCCACCAAAAATAAATTTTTGAAAAAGTCACAGGACAAATTTGGACTCAGAAATAATTTTAAGTAGTAAACTTTATTGAAATCAGGTTCAAAAAAAATCAGGTCCAAATGACACTTACTAAAAATAAAATAAAATAAACTTTCCTATAATACCTGTAAAACACATCTACTACATTTTCCCGTCTTTAGAGTTCAAACAAGAAGAGAACACTGTAATTCTGCCTACGTTTTTGGAAATAGAAACAACTGTGACAATTATATAGGTTTCAGACAACATCGTAACTCACCATCACACCAGCTCATAACAATTTAATTAATTCCTCTCTTTTAAAAATGAACGAAACTCATATTCTTTCAGATATTCCTAGCAAGAATCTTTATTTAACCTGAACTATGTGTCATAGGGTCGCTATGAGTCAGAATCAACTTGACAGCAATGTGTTTGGTTTTTTTGGCTATGTGTGACTTGGGGACATCGGTGGTTCAGGGGTAGAATTCTCCCCTCCCATGCTGGAGACCTGCTTCAATTCCCAGCCAGTGCATCACACGCACAGCTACCACCTGTCTGTAGGCGGAGGCGTGCGTGTTGCTGAACAGGTTTCAGCAGAGCTTCCAGACTAAGATGGACTAGGAAGAAAGGTCTGGAGATCTACTTCCAAAAATCAGCCAATGAAAACCTTACGGATCACAATAGTCTGACCCCGTTGTACATGGGGTCACCATGAGTCGGGGTTGATTTGATAGCAGCTAACAACAACACGTGTGATTAGATTCTGGCGAGATGGTCCACCTAGTGTCTCTTAGGTGTTCCTCTCCATTCAAGAAGACTTTTCAAGGGCGACTCCACCTTCTTGTCCCCATTTTCTCCCTCTACTGCGACTCCTTTCCACCCAGAAAGGAGAAGCCCAGAGAGAAGCTAAGTGTTCCTCCCTCAGTGACTCCTTCCAGAAGCCTACTTCTATGGTCCAGGAAAATCTGGATGGGATGGAGCAATACGGAGCAAACCTTGGCCATGCTGCCATTTCTGATAGCATGGTGTGAAGTTCAACACCTCTTGGGTTCTTTAAAGGAGCCCTAGTGGCACTTGGTTAAGTGCTGGGCTGCTAACCAAAAGGTCAGCAGTTCCAACCCACCAGCCGCTCCTTGGGAGAAAGATGTGATAGTCTGCATCCATAAAAATTACAGCCTTGGAAACCCTACGGGGCAGTTCTGCTCTGTCCTATAGGGTATGAGTCGAAATCGATTTGATGGCAATGGGTTTGGTTTTGGCGGCAAAAACAAAAACCTAAACCCTCGTTTTTTTTGTTTTTTTTTTTTTTAGGTAATTCCCAAAGAATTACCCAACATTCCCGAAGACTGTTGACCTTCTTAGAAAAAAGTAGCACTTTAAGAAGTGCCTCGTGGTTTCTTTACAGGCCTCAGCTCCAGCCAGTCTGAACAGCACGCTGGAGCAAACACAACGCTCCGCGCTTAGCCGACCTGCCGTGAGAGGATGGCGTCCCGAGTGACGACCAGAGGCTTCGAGTGGTGGGGGGCTGTGCAGCAGGCAGCCTGCCTGTGTGCTGACAGAGGAGGGGCCGGGGCTACAGCCAAACCACATGTTTCCCCTCACCCTCTTACCGCAGTTTCTAGTCCCCATTGTCTGCCGTTTCAAAGGGTCAAGCTTCCTGGCCCAATGGGGCCCAATGCAAGCAGTGGGTGGCAGGGTTGGGGGAATGGTCGGGAGACACTTTAGGTTTCTAGACAAGAAAAAGAAAGCCTGACACACACACCTCCCAGGGTGAAAGGAGTCACCAACAGACGCACACAAGCCCCTTGAGGCAAAGACAAGAGCGGTTGTTATGGCGGACGCCGGGAGTTCCGTAAGTATGTCCCGAATGTGGGAGGCCACAGCAGCTGCCTCCTCTCGAGATGGCCCGCGGGGCCCCTGCCAGTCGCCACAGTGACTTGTTGGCCCTTGTCAGCTGTCACGCCTTGCCTGGCACTGGAGCCCCAGCCTGTCACAGGAGGCCATCCAAGTCACCAGCTCCAACGAACGCCAAGTCCTGTGCCCATGCTGGGTCCACCCAGCCACCTGGAGCCCTCCTCTGGGACCCCCCCCAATGACAGCACCTAAATACACATGCGTCCATTAGTGGTGTACTTGGCTGGGTTGGGGGGGGAGTCTCTTTCGCTAATGCCAACCACGAGGCAGGCACGATGCAGTGAGCCATGGCATCGTCTCACAGTATCTGTACTGGGTTGAATGTTATTAGTTGCCATTGAGTTGATTCCAACTGATGGCGACCCCATGTGTGCAGGGTGGAGCTGCTCCACCCGGTTTTCAAGGCTGTGACCTTTCCGAAGCAGATGGCCAAGTCTGTCTCCCAAGGCTCTGCTGGGTGGGTTCTGACCACCAGGCTTTCTGACTGGCAGCCAAGCACTTAACCTTTTGCGCCACCCAGGCTCCTCTGTGTTGTATAGTGTCCCCTCAAATTCATGTTCTTCCCAGAACCTCAGATTGAGCCCTTATTTTAAAAGAGAGTTGTTGCAGGTGTGATGAATTAAGGTGACGTCATACTGGAGCAGACCGAAACACCAAACCCGCTGCCATCGAGTCGATTCCGACTCATAGCGACCCTACAGGACAGAGTAGAACCGCCCCATAGGGTTGCCAAGGAGCAGCTGGTGGATTCAAACTCCTGACCTTTCAGGTTGTAGCCCAGCTCCTAACCACTGTGCCACCAAGGCTCCTACCGGAGCAGGGTGGGTCCTTAATCCCGTATGACTGGTGTCCTTTATAAGAAGAGAAGAGACACAGAGACAGACACACAGGGAGAAGGCCACCTGATGATGGAGGCAGACAGTGGAGTGATGCGTCTACAAGTCAAGGCATGCCAAGGATTGCCGGCAACCCCAGAAGCTACCAGAAAGGCATGGAACAGATTCTCCCCTAGAGCCTTCCGCGAGAGCACAGCCCTGCCGACGTCTTGATTTCAGACTTCTAGCCTCCAGAGCTGTGAGAGAATACATTTCTGTTGTATGAAACACCACCAGCCCCCAAGTTTGTGGTGCTTTGTTACAGCAGCCCAAGGTAACAAATACGACTACCTTGGGAGAGAAAATATATTTCCCCCCATTTTATTGATGAGGTAACTGAGGCTCTCTGGGAGGTACAAATGCTTAACAAGCTGGGCTGCTAACCAAAAGGCTGGAGGTTCAAGCCCACCCAGATGTGCCTTGGAAGAAAGACCTCATGATGTAATTCCAAAATAGCAGTCACTGAAACCACTATGGGACACACTTTTACTCTGACGCACGTGGAGTTGCCATGAGCTGGGGTTAACGTGATGGCAGCCGGTTTAATGGAGTCTCAGAGAGATAAAGGAACTCGTCCAAAGCCACACCACCCAGGTATTCCAAAGCCACACCACCCAGGTATTCATTCTAGTTCCAACAGTGAGACTTTCTTCAGTCTCTGAGACTCTCTCCACGGTCCTACTCAGGACCAGGGCCTCTGTGGGCCCCCTTCTCCACCTCAGAACTCTTGCCATACTCAACTTTTCACTCATCCTTACAGCCAACTGAACCCCAAGGCCAGCTTAGTTACCCCCTAGGATACCCTCGAGGCACTTCTCTCCATTTCTTCCAAGAGGCCTTCTTCCCCAAGAAGAAGGAGATGTGTGAGGTCAAGGGCTGGGGGAAAAGTTGCTTTGTGGGGGTAAGCATCCCTCTGATTCCTGGGTGCCCTTGCCTGTGGATGGGGAACGTGGAGGGTGCCAATTAGGGAACTCTGCTCCAAGCTTTAGATTGTCTCCTCATTCACTTCCTCTTCCTGCTGGCAGGGTAAGGCTCCAGGGCCCTGCCTAGGATGTGGGCTGAGGGAGGTGGTGGGGCCTGCCCCAGTCTGGTACCTCAGCCACGGGGCAGAGGGGGCTGTGCAGGTTCATGGATGTGGGGTCCTGGTGAACCCGCTCTTCAGGGATGTGGTGGAACCCATCAGCTGTCAACACTGGCTCCCCTAGGCAGGACCCTCCGTTCTTTAACGCAGTCCCCGGCCCTCCATGTCATAAAGCTCCCCTGCCTCTGGGAAGCCTGGTCCAGTGGGCGGGAATTCAGGAAGCCAGCCAACTGGTAACCCAGCTCTGCTGTTAGTGGTAGAAGACTTTTTTTCCTTTTTCGTGGCAATATACACAACCAAACATACAACCATTCACAATTTCTATACGTACAATTCAATGTCGCTGGTTACATACTTCACAATGTGTCGCTATTCTGTCTCTACGCATATTGCTTCATCCCCATTAATTTGGACTCTCTGCCCCTAGAGGTTCTCATCTGTGCTTTAGAGGAACCGTTGTCAGTTTGAACTCATAGAGATACTTCTTTATAAGAGCCCTATGCTCAGGGCCAACATTCTTTGTTAATTGAGCTAAACCTGTTTAGTTTAATGATGGCTCCATGGGATGGTGTTGGTTCAAGGTTTAAAGATTATTTCCAGGCTATAGATTTGAGGGTTCCCCCAGTACCAGTGGATCCAGTAAGTCTGCTTTCCATATGAGTTTAAAGTTTTGTTCCATGCTTTTCCTCCTTTTGATCAGGGTCTAGTCATTGGGTTCTTGATCAAAATGCTGAGTAATGGTAGCCGGGCACCATCCATTTCTTCTGGTTTTATGGAAAGTGAAGTAGTAGTTCATGGAGGCAGCTGGACCTGCAGTCCATTCCTTCTCCGATTCCTGGTATGGCAGAAGGCTCTTTACCACCCCCAGCAATCCTCTGTGAGCCACATGTACAAGTCAGGTCTAGTTCACAGGGCTCACACGAATGGAAACGTGTCTGTAAAAATGCTCTGAAAAGCACGGTGCCTTAACAAAAGGTCAAATGATTACTGAGGTATTAAATTTAACTGCTTAAAATTTCAAGGCCGTTTCCTTGGTCCCTCCTCTTGGTGCCCAGTGTGGTCTGATAGGGACTCCTCTCCTTCCTTCTGAGGTCCCTTCTCTTTCCCTGAGTGAGTCCTCCCACGTCAGGTCAGGTCTCCCTGAGGGTCAGGGTGTCCTACCAGCCTCCCTCCCTCTATAGAAGCTAGAGGACACGGGGACGCTTAGATTAGAGTTCTGTTGGGAGTTGGTGCATTTCAAGGCTGAGCCTGTGAACTAAAAGGGGTTTCAGACACAAGCTCTGTGCTGGGCCTTTGTGGGGGGGGGGTGCAGAAATGAACAGGTGGCCTTGCCTTCAAGACAATCACAGCCGAACGCAGACGTGTTGACTGACACAATCTAGGATAAGAAGTGCTGTGATGGTTTGACAAATGTGATAGGAAGAGAAACCCACTGCCGTCGAGGGGTTTCTGACTCACGGCGACGCTATACAACAGAGCGGAACCACCTACGGGTTTCCAAGTCTGTAATCTTTATGGAGGCACACTGCCACATCTTCCTCCCAAGGAGAGGCCGGTGGATTCGTACCACCCACCTTTGGGTTAACAGCCTAGCACTTTAACCACTGCACCACCAGAGCTCCTGATGGGAAAGAGGAGGAAGATGCAAAACCACCAAGACTTTGAGAAGAAGGTAGTGTTGGAGCTGACCCTGAGGTGTGAGCAGGATGTTACAGGTGGAGCTGGAGGTCCGAAGGGGAGGCCAGTTGGAGCCTACAGGGAAAATCCTGGTGGAGGAAACGGAGAACAAAGCCGTCCTGCAATCAGCAGGCATGGCCAATGACCTCCTAAAGCCCACAGTGGACAGGTCCCTCTTACACCACAGACCAGTTGGAGCCTACAGGGAAAATCATGGTGGAGGAAATGGAGAACTAAGCGGTCCTGCAATCAGCAGGCATGGCCAATGACCTCCTAAAGCCCACATGGACAGGCCCCTCTTACACCATAGACCAGTTGGAGCCTACAGGGAAAATCATGGTGGAGGAAATGGAGAACAAAGCGGTCCTGCAATCAGCAAGCACGGCCAACGACCTCCTAAAGCCCACAGTGGACAGGCCCCTCTTACACCACAGACCAGCTGGAGCCTACAGGGAAAATCGTGGTGGAGGAAATGGAGAACAAAGTGGTCCTGCAATCAGCAAGCACGGCCAACGACCTCCTAAAGCCCACGGTGGACAGGCCCCTCTTACACCACAGAGCACCAAAACGGAGGTAGCTCGTGTCCTTTCTGTTATACTCTAGACCCACGCTGTCCAATGGAACTTTGCGATAATAAACCCATGGCCGTCTAGTCAATTCCAACTCACAGCAACCCTACAGGACAGAGTAGAACTGCCCCATAGGGTTTCCAAGGAGCGGCTGGTGGATTCCAACTGCTGACCTTTCGGTTAGCAGCCGAGTGCTTAACCACTGCTCTACCAGGGCTCCTCTGCAATAATAGACATGGCTCGATAGACATCTCTGTTCAATATGGTAGCTAGCCTGTCTGGGGAAGGAAATTTTTAACTCGATTCATTTTAATTTACCTAAATTTAAATAGCCACACGTGGCTAGTGGCTACCGTACTGGACAACGCAACTGTAGAGGTTTAGATACCAAAAGGCCGTCTTCCCTGTGGCATTTTGCAAGGCCATGATGAGAAGCTGCAGTAGTATGCCCTGGGGTCACAGAGGAATTCCACAGCCACGCCAAGTCATGCTATTCTGTTTGCAGAAGACAAAGCTGTAGTCCCTCCCTCAACAGATACAAGTGCGTGTGTGTTTTCTACAAAAGGCCAATTTCTACGCGGTTTTTGCTTCAGCAAGAGTGGGTTACTGGAACTGGTAGAGTGCACAGAGCACTCGGGAGAAGAGAAAATCTAACTCAAACGACCCCTCAGTCCCTAAAGACCTTTTGAACAGAGGGATGAGGAGGCGAGGGGGAGTGGCCGGGAGTAACCGTTTAGTGTTACTGTGGTGGAGTCCGAAAACAGTTCTCAGAACCTGGCAGAAAATCATGTATTTAAATGGGTGGGGAAAATGACATTTATTTAGAAAGAGAGGCAGGGAGCAGCTGGAGGGAGGTGCATGAGTTTTAGCCTCACCAGTGCATCCAGCCCTCCAGGAACACCCGTGCAGCGCCCGAAAAGGCGCCCGCGGAGACACCAGCCCAGGCGCTCACAATACCCTCCTTGAGCGGTGCCCCAGCACCGCCGCGCGGGCCTGGGCTCGGCGGCCAATGAGCGCGCGCCTGCGCCCGGCCACGCGCCCCGATTGGCTGCGCCCCGCCGCCCGCGACCCCGCAGGTTCCCAAGCCGGGTTTAAAGGGGTCGGGCGGGGGCTGCTGTCCGGCCTTCCCCGGGGCGTTCCCGAAGGGCGCCCTCGGCTGCCCCCGCCGCCCCCAGATGTACTATGCGGTTTCCCAGGCGCGCGTGAACGCGGCCCCCGCGACCATGCTGCGGCCACAGCGGCCCGGAGACGTGCAGCTCGGGGCCTCCCTGTACGAGCTTGTGGGCTACCGGCAGCCGCCCTCCTCTTCCTCCACGTCCTCCTCCTCCACGCCGGCCCCCCTCCTCCCCAAGTCGGCGCGCGAGAAGCCGGAGGCGCCGGCCGAGTCGCGCGGCACCGGGACAGGGCCGGGCGCGCACGCGGGCACCCGGGCGGACGCCAAGGAGGAGCAGCAGCAGCAGCTGCGGCGCAAGATCAACAGCCGCGAGCGGAAGCGCATGCAGGACCTGAACCTGGCCATGGACGCGCTGCGCGAAGTCATCCTGCCCTACTCCGCGGCGCACTGCCAGGGCGCGCCGGGCCGCAAGCTCTCCAAGATCGCCACGCTGCTGCTCGCCCGTAACTACATCCTGCTGCTGGGCACCTCGCTGCAGGAGCTGCGGCGCGCGCTCGGAGAGGGCGCCGGGCCTGCCGCGCCGCGCCTGCTGCTGGCC
>NW_004444113.1:2252651-2286469 GCF_000243295.1 Trichechus manatus latirostris
GGCCGCCGTGCAGGCACAGTTCTCCAAGTGAGGGAGGCCCCGGCCCCGGCCTCGGGGCGCGCCCCGGCCCGGCCTCCCGCCGCCCAGCTTCTCTGCGCCCCAGCGCTGCGGGAGAGCCGGGCCGAGAAAGGAGGCCGTTTCGAACCTTCTCGCCCAGAGGATGGGCAGTCCAGCACCCCGTTCCCGCCCCCAGCCCCGGAAAATTAAAGGGACCGGAGCGGAGGTTCAACCGAGCGCCGGGGCTCTTTGCGGTTCTGAGTCGATTCCAGCTGCTTTCGGCGGGAAGCTCGCGCATCCCTCTCCCCACTCCGCGCAGCTCTCTGGGTCCTTGGAGTTGTGCGTTCGCGAGGGTGGTGTGGACCTTAGGGCGCCGTGCGGGGGTTGGGCGATTGGCTTGCCCTACATGGGGCAGGAGGCCAGCCCGAAGCGAGACCTTCTGGGGACCCAGCACATCCGCTTGCAGGGGCGACACCCCGAGCCAGAGGTGGGGGGCTGATCCCCAATTGTCTTCTATTCCTTCTCCCCGGCCACAGGCCGCAGGCACCTTTGTTCCCACTGGCCAAGCCCTATCAAAGAAGGCTGCCGGACTTCGAGACGCTGAAGCAAAACCAGTTAGTCGGTGCAGATCATCAGCGTCACAGACGGACAGACGCTCCGTGACCGGACGGTTGGCACCGCGGTGCCGCGCTGACAACTCCATGGCCGCTGGGTGTGGTGGGTTGGAAAGTCGGTCCGTTTCTGTACCCTGGCTGTTAGAGGGCTGTTTTTGAGAAGCGCATAACCACGTATTTTGTTGGGGAGATTATTCGCTGTTAAATCCGAGGGTTTTAGGACGTCCGTTTAGAACTCGAGATTTTTCCCCTCTCCTCCCGCAAGGTAGCATAACCAACATTTGAGCTTGTTAAAAAAAAAAAAAAAAAAAAAAAACCGCCTTTCACGCAAACGGTGTTCCCGGTTTACTAAAGTAGGTAGCACTCCATTTCGCAGTTGCGGGCTTGTCAGAAAGCACGATCGCTGGTTAACGTTCCATCTCAGAAGACAGGACGCCGCAGCCCCCAACCGCCCGCCGCTCGGCGATGCCGCTGCGGTGGCGGCTGCTGGGCCGCACTTTTTGCGCGGTGCTGTTGGGGTCCGGGTCTTTAAAAAATGCGCCTGGCATGTCTTCCCTGTCACCGCGGTGCCCATTGGAAAACTATATAAATCACAGGTTTTGATTTGTTACAGGCGTTAACATTATTTTACATAAGCTTATGTTATCATCCTTCAGCAGCTTGCTTGCTTTTTTTGGCGTCTAAGGTTTTTTGCTGCTGGTAGTAGCCGAATTTAACTTGCATTTAATTTTATCTCTAACTTTGTTTCATTGCGCTGTGCAGAGTCAACAAAATAAATCATTTAAAAGCCCTTACATTTTTCGTCTGATTTGTTTATTAAAGAAAAAAAGTGCCCACATATGCTGATTGACTGAGACTTTCGGCG
Organism: Trichechus manatus latirostris; assembly: GCF_000243295.1. Taxonomy (NCBI): domain Eukaryota; kingdom Metazoa; phylum Chordata; class Mammalia; order Sirenia; family Trichechidae; genus Trichechus; species Trichechus manatus. The sequence continues at coordinate 2,254,128 of NW_004444113.1, forward strand.
TGAAGTTTAGTAGTCAAATGATTGGGGTTCAAATTTTTGAAACTTCTTCTCTCCATTTGTAAACGAATTCTATGAACAGGCGACTGTAGTTCAAGTTCAAGCATGGGCTGAAAATGTAACAACTGTAGGTGCGCACGTGGGTGGATAGGCTAGAGAAGGGAGGGAGGCAATTCCAGCAATTATTTCTGAGCCAGTCTTGGGGGAACCTCTCTTTCACTGAAACTTCCTCATCCACAGAATCGGTTAAGTGACACATCATCAAATTATTTTGCATCTCAACATCTCAGAAATCCACTTTTTTTTTTTTTTTTAATTTTAGTGGACAAAAGCTTACGCAATGTCACACAGCTCTGAGCTATTTCCCTGTAGTCTAAATAAGGTTGGCTTGCCTCCTCGGCCATTAGACCTTACACATCGTTTAAATCTGCTAAGATGTGAAGAAAGCTCCCCTGTCTGACTGGTGGTCTTAAGACGAATGTGGAGTGTTGACTCACACATATGCAGTATTTAACAGTCTCCATTCTGCAGACTGCATACTAGATTTCAGAGTTGTTCATTAAATCCAACCCTGTTTTAAGGTAAGGAGCGGTTGTGGAGAAGTAACCTCCCCTTTAACCTCGGGAAAACTAAAGAAAACTCACACGTGACTGACTTAATTTTACCCACGCGGCCTGATCTGAGGCATTTAGGGAAAACGAGCACTCACTTTGGAAACATGTTAAGGGGGTGGAAGGGATGCTGGAAAGACAGAATTGACTTCACGGTTTACTCTCCACTACTAACCTAAAGGTTGATGGTTCAAACCCGCCCAGCAGCATTGTGGAAGAAAGACCTGCTGGTCTGCTCTGGTAAAGATTGTCATTGCTGTTAGTTGCCGTAGAGAGGATTATGCCTCATGGAGACCCTATGTAAAGCTTACAGCCAAGAAAACCCAGTGGAGCAGCTTTACTCTGTAACACTCAGGGTTGCCATGAGTGGGAGTCCACCCAACAGTGATGGGTTGACAGTTGCGGCTAAGTGTCTGTTTCCTCGAAGGGGAGGCAGGAAACAGCGTGCAAGAAAACAGCTCTGTGCACCAGCCTCTTCCAGGGAGGAAGTCCTCATTCCTCCTGGTCACAGGCTTTTGTGATATGTGAAAGTCTGCTGTGGCCTTCTGTCAATTCGATGCCTGTCTTTGCTTCCCTTGTGTCTTGACAAGAGACAGAAGAGTGAAAAATTAACAACTAAATCAAAGCCAGCCCACGTCCTCCTGGGCGGATGGGGGGACACCTATATTTCTAGGAGATTAGAAAGCAGCAGTTCCTCCTGCAACCCCAGCTGTCACCTAGATGCGACCATAATCTCAAAACCGTCTCAGAAAGAGCGAAGATCCCCAGGGAGGAGGAAGGGCCTGGTGGTGCTGGATGTTGTCTTTCTTCCTCTCTCTGCTTGTGGACGGGAGAAAGCCCCGGTGCCTAGTGGGAAAGAAGCGCTGTATGTGAGTTTTTATTTAACTGAAAAACTCACACCACATTGTGCCTTCCAGAACTGCTAAAGATTGTGCCTGAATTTAATAAGGGTATGCAGGACTGGCTTAGACATCCGCAAAATACTTGAAGTTGTCTGCCTCCATGTAGCATCTTGCTGGTCACTGTGCCAAGCAAGAGAAACAGACACGCTCCTTATAAGGAGATTATATCCTAAAAATAGCATCAGCAGGTACTCAGGAGTCCTGCCGGATACAAGAGATAAAACATGATTATATACCATGTCGACAGTGCGAAGCTGAACCTCTCCACACAGATCTATGACAGTGTATCCCGCAGGCACAAAGCTTAGGTTTAGAAGTGTATGTTGTGGAGCAGGGGGTTGATGTAGGATGGGATGTGATTTTTTCAGACGTCTGCAGTGTCAGGCCACGCCTGCAAAGGAGCTCGCTGATTGACCCCCTCACTTGTAGTGAGCTGGAGCAGGCTTTTTGTAGAATGATCACGTTTAAGCTGTTCTTTGAAGGGGTTGAGGGTGTTAGGCAGGCTTCTTAAGAAAGGGTACACCACGTCTCAGACGCAAGATGAGAAGGAACGCGTGGCTCACTGCCAAAGAAGTTCCCTGCACCGAACCAACCAACTTTCAGTCCCAGTGATCACAGAGAGCAGAACCTAAGGGGAAAATACACAAGGCCCTGAGATATTACGTTGCTATTATGTGTGCTGGAGGCCAGGTGAGCAATCAGTAAACAGGTTGAAGGCAGCGGGACTTACCTCACCCATAGTGCTGGTCTATTCACAGGTCTTCTCTAACGGGGACTTGTGACACCAGGTGTGAACTATACAACCTGGACAGTGAGTGTGGCCATCAAGGGGGAGTCTCCACCCCAAGCATGGAAGAGGTTTTAATTTGCCCAAGTTCAGAGTATGAGCGACAATGCTTCCATGGTGCCCAGCTAGTTTGGGGGTTTTCATCTTGCCCAGGTCTGCATAGGATGCTGCCTGTGAGCTGGCAGTCAACACCCAGTGCTTCAGCCTACCAGCTGGACCTCCTAGAGCCTCCTGCTGTGTTCAGGAAAGCAGGCCAGAGAGGAAGCCAAGCCAGGAGGACATTTTTTTCCCCCAACACACAAGGATACTTAATGAACTTGCCGAGAACGAGGTGTTGGTAAGAACCAAACCAGACCAGCTGCCGTCAAGTCGATTCTGACTCATGGTGACCCCATATGTGTCAGAGTAGAACTGTGTTCCATAAGGCTTTCAATGGTGTGATGTTTCAGAAGTAGATCACCTGGCCTTTCTTCCGAGGTGCCTCTGGGTGGATTCAAACTACTAACCTTTCCGTTTGTAGCTGGGGTTAGGAAGAGCTGTTAAAGCGATGCTTTTGGTCACTGTGGCTACAGAGCATCTGCCGGCAAAGCACCTTTCCTCCACAGGTGTCTTCCTGCGCAGTCGCTGCCCCTCCCTCTCGGCACACTCAGTAAACATTCAACAAAAAGATGACATTAACCAAAGAAGGCTCAGGGAGCGACAGAGGGAAAAATGCCATGTTTTCCTAAAGCACAAATTCACTTTTATCGAGAAGGTTTTGGTCGCAGGAAGAGTCATTTGAAATATTGTTTTTGAGCACAGTCCAGGTTATCCCATCAACTATAACGTGGGAATTGAGCAGCAAGAAACTCCTCCGGACCCACATCCAAACTGGTCTCGTTAACTGCGGAGAAGCTACAAATTAACTTTTAACTACACCCAAAGTAAACGCTGAAATGCCTGATCAAAAATTCAGTCAAGTTCTTTCTGTGCACGCAGGTTTAACAGCTCCATCAGAAAATGTCCCCCCTTGCCTCCTGCTCGTGTTGACAAGCCCGGCCCTGAGCTCTGACCAAAAAAAATCCCAACTCATGGCGACCCGTGTGTGTCAGAGTAGAACCGTACTCCATAGGGTTTTCAGTGGCTGATTTTTTGGAAGCACGTGGCCAGACCTTTCTTCCAAGGTACCTCTGGTTGGACTCGAACCTCTAACCTTATAGATAGCAGCTGAGCACGTTAACCATTTGCAAGTCCTTCAACGCCGCAGGCTACACGATGCTCAGCGGAAAAAGTCCTGGATTGAAAGCAGAGGGACTGCACTTCTCCTTTATACTTGGTCTTCCAATGTGGCCACAGATGGCAGAGCCCGCAGGTGGCCCACAGGTGGGTCACTGCACAGGACAAAGGCCACAGGCACCAAAGTCATATCTCTGAGTCCCTCGGAATGTCAGTGGGGCAAAGGACCTTAAAAGCCACATGTCCACCCTCCTCCCTACACGGATAAGGCAGCTGAGGCCCAGGAAGGCTAGGAGACCCGTTCAAGGCCACCGAGCTAGTCGGAGGCAGCAATGCCCGGGAGCAGTGCTTGCTTTGGGTGGGGGATCACAAGCTGTACCTGCTTTGGGTGGGGGGTCACAAGCTGTACCTGCTGAGGGAGTTACAAGCTGTACCTGCTTTGGGGGGTCACGAGCTGTACCTGTTTTGGGGGGGAACAAGCTGTACCTGCTGGGGGGGCGGGGCACGGGCTGCTTTCTTGGTTTGTCCTGGTGGGGCTGACATTTCCTGGACACAGGAATTTCAGCAGGAGGTTCCCAACCCAAACAGCCCCAGATGACCGGGCTCTGGCCTCTTCCAGCCTCTCTGCTCAGCCCTCTGTGGGCCCCCGCGTGTGGCATCAGGAGGGAGACAGCCTAGGGCCAATCCCCTGCCAGCTGACCTGGCTGCGGTTGCGCCACCTGAACATCCTCTGCTAGCCTCACCCCCTTGCCCTGAGGGAAGCCGGGATTGGTGACAGGGAGCATCAGGCACACCCTTCGAGAGCTGCTCTGATGGTTGCACGTGTGTCATTAGGGTTTCAGAAACCAACTTCTTCCAGCTGACAAACGGACAGGAAGGCAGGAGGGGACAACGTAAGGGACTTTCTCTTTCTTTGCAGCCTTTTAGCATTTTCACGTAGAGACTAAATGTGCTGACTGCTGGATCCTGATGTTCTCAACACCCTGGGCATCTTGCTGCTTGGTGTTTTTTCCATGGATCTGAGACATTCTCCTCCCCAGCCACTGGGGCTGGCTGCCCGCCAAAGCCCTGGGGTAGGGGAGAGACCCCTGACGCGGGCCTGCATCTGGAGCGAGAAGTAGGCAGCAGGCCCAGAAGTATTCGCTGTAGGTCTCAGCACTGGGATCCAGAAGGGCTATCGTGTCCCAGAAGTTTTTATGTCATGTACGTGACTCCTCAGAGGTTGCCAGAGTAGTACAGCCAGGAGACAGCAAAATAACAAGGTCCGGTCAGAACACTCATCTCCCGGGTCAAACAAGAAAGAAGGAAAAAGAAAAGCCAACTCAGCTGGGGGCGGCGGTGGGAAAGGAGCCTGGCTGGTGATAAAATGATACTACCAGCAATAAAACGATGCTGCTAGTAGTAATAAAATGATACTACCAGTGATAAAACGATACTACTACTAATAAAAATAATAACGGCGTCAGCAAGAGCTAACACGGTGCTCATCGGTTGCCAAGCAGAGTCTAAGCATTTCACATGTGCCTTTGCTTCCTCCTCCTCCTCTCTCAGGGCAAGACTGTGCCCCCCACCTGTCCTCTCTCTCCCCCACACCCAGCTCTAGCTGTTCTTGAGTACTAGTTAAAACATGTCTCTCCCGGATACCCTGCTAACTCAGACCTGGAACCACTCCCGAAGTCCACCTTTCAGCCAAAGATTAGACAGATTAGACAGGCCTATAAAACAAACAATAACCCATGTGAGGAACTTGCTTCGCAGTTCAATCACACATATAAGACCAAACGGGCAACACCCGCCCAAAAGCAAAGACGAGAAGGCAGGAAGGGACGGGAAAACACGGAGAACCCGGGGTGGAAAGGGAAAGGGGCAGAGTGCCGACACATTGCAGGGATTGCAACCAGTGTCACAAAACAATTTGTGTATAAATTTTTGAAGGAGAAACTAATTTGCGCTGTAAACTTTCACCTAAAACACAACAAAATTAGAAAGAAAAAGACATGTCCAGTCGATGCGCTAACGAGGGTTTCCACAAGCCCATCACGTGACAAGTAGACGCTGCACTTAACTCCTCCTCTTCTGAAGCTGAAGTCCCCTGAGGCCACGTGGTGACTTTGTAGGTCATTTCACATGTAGCGTTTTGCTGTGGTTGCGCCACTTTGTATTTTCAAAGTTCCCAGGCCGAGTGGTGGCTGCTATCAGGGAATGAGGGAGTGAGATATTGGTCAGGGATTGTGCGTGGGGCAGAGGATAGACTTCACCAACCTTTCAAGACACTAAGTGTCCCTGACACCCCCCGGCCACCGTGACAGGAAGTGCTCGCTTTTCAGGTAGTGATCATTAGGTGTCGTCCAAAACAGCTCTTAAAAAACAGAGTTCAGCATCGAATCTCTGGGTGGTGCAAATGGTTAACACACTTGGCTGCTAACAGAAAGGTTAGAGGTTCAAGTCCACCCAGATGCCTCAGAAGAAAGGTCTGGCAATCTGCTTCCAAAAAATCAGCCACTGAAAACCCTACGGAGCACAGTTCTTCTCTGACACACATGGGGTTGCCATGAGTCGGAATTGACTTTACGGCAACTGGTTATAAACAACAGAGATGAGCGGACGAGGAATCAGGAAAGAAGACTTTGGAGACGATTTGAAAACATTTATCTACCTAGCTTTCCAATCAAAGGAGTTTTGTTGTTTTGTGTTTTGTTTTGCTGGCTTGCTTCTGGCGGTTCTCCTGGAAGCTGACCGCTCTGCAGCCCTGGTTATCCCCACACCACAGTCTTGTGCTGTATCAGGCAGCGTCACGGTAAGGAGTTAACCCAGCTCTCTCGCTGTACCCACCACCAGTGAAGCAAGATCAATAAAGCTGGCCGTTAGGATGCACTGATCAATAGACAACCTTGGAATTCACTCCTGATGGTAGCATCCCCACTCCTTGGGGCTGTGAACGCATTAGAAGTTGCCTTCTGTATGTTATATTCAGACAGCCATCCCCGGCCCCACAGTAACTCCGCAGGAAGCTCGCAGCTTTGAGACAAGCTGTCCCTGGGAGTGTGTGAGGGAAGGTGTGTTGAAGCTGGGCTGGGGCTGGCCGACCGCAGCCCCGGGGAGTTGGGAGAAGGAAGAGGCTCACCTCCTTTGCCCTCATCTCCACCCCCAGGAGCCTGTGCTGTGTCCAGGTGCGATCAGATATCAATCTCCTCTTTCATCCTCCCTGTCTCCCTCCTATTCCTTCTTCCCTTTAAACCTGTCAGCACACTGCCCTTGTTGGTTGGGCCCTGTGACCTTGGACTGGCTACTTGGACTCTGGCGGTCTTGGTCTTCTCACCTCTGAGATCAGGGTAACAACAGGACCCACTTCAATGGGAGTTAAACGAGACAGTGCGTGTCAGCGGTTCAGCACAGCGCCCGGACCCGTAGGTCCTCCATGCCATTGCTGCTGCCGTTAGGTGCTGCCGAGTTGGCTCCAACTCACGGCAACCTTGTGTAGAACAAAAAGCAATGTTGCCTGGTCCCGTGCAATCTTCATGGTCATTGGTTGGTGTGTTTGAGCCCATTGTTGCATCTACTGTGTATTTTAAGTCCCTTCCAACGCAGGGCTCATCTTCGGGCAGTGTATCAGACAGCATTCTGCTGTGATCCAGGGTTTTCATGGGCTTATCCTGGAAGCTCCGCTGAGACCCGTCCACCATGGGTGACCCTGCTGCTGTTTGAAATACCAGTGGTAAAGCTTCCGGCATCACAGCAACGTGCAAGCCACCGCGGTGTGACAAACTGACGAACAGGTGGTGGCCATAAGCGTTAGTTATTGTCATTGTGGTTTCAAATTTTATTGTTGTTTCTACTCACGTAATTTCCTCCATTGGCTAGAAGTGCATGATTTACATCATAATACATGCAGACGATGATCGTTTAAGAAAGCAACGGTGCGCACTCAATCATGCCCATGTTCTCTTGCAATTCATTAATAGGGCCCATGACAACATCCGATGACACCATTCGAAGTCCATTCGAATGAGCAAAACTGCCTTCCAGCCCTTCTAGTGCTACCTTGGTGTTTCTTGAGGGGCTTCTCTTCAGGAGCTCTGTGCTAAGCTGAGAGGACAGCGGTGGCTCAGAGGTAGAATTCTCGGCCACCCACCTCATGTGCAGCTACCACCTGTCTGCCAGCGGAGGCTTGAGCATTGCTATGATACAGAACAGGTTTGCTACTAAGACGGACTAGGAAGAAAGGCCTGGTGATCTACTTCTGAAAATCAGTCCGTGAAAACCCTACGGATCGCAACGGTCAGATCCGCAACTGATCACGAGGATGCGTTGTGCACAGGGTCACCATGAGTCGGGGACCTACCCGCCGGTGGCTCACAACAACACATTAAGCTCATCCTCCAGTCTTGGCTCTCGGCCCCGCCAGGACGCAGGCTGTGGTGCCGAGCCCGTATGGGAGCCGGACGCTGCTCCAAGGTGGGTGGGGGAGGGCACTGGCGTTCTCTGCTCCCCGCTGATCGACTAACACACAATGGGTTCTTCAGAAGCCCCTGCGTTTCAGCTGTCTTGGCCACCGCGGCCACAAGCTGACTAGATGTCATTCTCCACCAGCGAAGCGTCAGCTCAGGACAGATCCAGGCGGCAGCAAGCGGGTTGTGGTGGGCGGCACAAACAGCAGGCTGGGGCGCATGAAGTCACCGCCTGACCTCATCCCTGCACATGGACGCTGAATGAGGCTCAGTCAGGCCAGGAGCGCCTCCGGGCAAGGTGCTGGGCTTCTCTGCCAGGGGGGCTGGAGGGCGCTGCCGGCCCCTTCCAGACAGTCGCTCCTTTGTCCGGGAGTCGTTTGCTGGGCATCTACCTACTAAGTGCCAGGACAGCAAGTGTTTCTCAAAACAGTGTTTTTAGTCATCTGAACTCAAGGGGTGGTGCAAAGAGTCAACGCGCTCCACTGCTAAAAGAAAGGTTGGAGGTTCAAATCCATCCATAGGTGCCTTGGAAGAAAGACCTGGTGATCGACTTTCGAAAAATCAGCCATTGAAAACACAGTGAAGCACAGTTCCACTCTTACACACGAGTCGGAATCCACTCGATGGCAACTGGTTTTAAACTTGGGGGGGCAGGGCGCCTGTATTAGTTTCCTAGTGCTGCCATCACAGAGAACCACAAACGGGGTGAATTCTAAGGACAGAAGATTATTGTCTCACAGTTCTGCAGACGAGTAGTCCAAGCTCACAGTGTCAGCACCGCTGTGTTCTCGCTGAAGGCTCTAGGGGAAGCGTCTGCTCATCTCTCCCGGCATTCCTCAGCTTGCCGCTGCAGCGTAATGCAGCCTTCACACGTCATCCTCCCTGTGTCTCTCTGTCCGTGTGTCTCTTCTCTTTTCCACCATCCAGATGGGATGAGGATTCACGCTACTTCACAGCATGTTGTCGTAACTTGCGTTGGGAGGCCCTGGTGGTGCAGTGGTTAAGAGCTCAGCTGCAAACCAGAAGGTCAGCAGTTCAAATCCACCAGCCGCTCCTTGGAAACCCAGTGGGGCAGCTCTACTCTGTCACATGGGGTTGCTATGAGTCAAAATTGATTCAACGACACCTAACAACAACCTCCGCATCTATAAAAAGGGTATGATAAGGGTGTTTACCTCACAGGACTGCGGTGAGGGTCAAATGAGGCACACAAGCCCTCAGCTGAGCCCCTGGAGCCATTTTTATCAGCCGTTACAGTGCAGACACACCCACGCAGCAAATCTTGTCTTCCTCCCCTTTGGCGCACAGGCATTTGGGGCAGTGGAAGGGACAATGCCCAGTCGGTTCACTTAGTTACTTTGGAGACTGTGTGACGGCCCCCCGAGGAACCCAGCGTTGACAACACACACGTCTGCAGTTGTCGCTGTCGTTTTTCCTTAAGTAAACCTCCAGGATGAGGCAGTGGTGGCTCCGTGGTAGAACGCTCGCCTTCCATGCAGGAGATCTGGTTCAAATCCTGGCCGATGCACCTTATCCGTCTGTCAGTGGAGGCTTGAGTGTTATTTGATGTCAAACAGTTTTCACCAGAGCTTCCAGACTAAGACAGATTAGGAAGAAAGGCCTGGCGATCTACTTCTGAAAATCAGCCAATGACAATCCTATGGATGACAACAATATGATCCACAGCTGATCATGGGTATAGAGCAGGATTGGGCGGCATTTCATGTCATTGCGCATGGGGTCACCATGAGTCAGGGGCCGTCTTGATGGCAGCTGACAACAACAACGGACTTCTAGAAGTAGTAATAATAATAGGAGTAGTAGCAACAAGTTCATCCCCAGGGTTGATGTCACCCAGTGCAGTAACTCATTGTGTCTCCCCCCCATGGACCTCCTCCCGTACCAGACTGTACAGATTCCTTAATGTTTTTTGTGCTAATGTTACTTCTAAATTGTAATTCCCGTATATCAGCCCTTCTTGTCCTTTAATTACTACTTTAGTCTCAAAAAAGTTATTGATATAGGTTCACAAATACTAATTACCACAATATTGTAGCTAAATCACCAGAAATTTGACAAAATCAGCCATTATAAAAACACGGTAGCAACAAAAACAACAGCGCGGTAGCGCGTGCAGACGAAACCACGTGATTTGACGCGCCCTCATAATAACGACAGCTCTGTGGAGCGCGTTAAAAGGTTGAAGAAGTAAATTAGCATAGAGTGTTAGCCTTGTAGGTATGTTGATACATGTAAGCTGGGCTTACAAAAAATGTTTTTGTTGTTACAACTAACTACAGGGATAATTTTATAAAAAGTAATATATTTCTGCGGAAACACTGCACCAACATTTTATAGACAGTCATTTTGGCATCACCCCCTCTGAGTGTCACCTCGTGTGGTCCACACCCCTGTGTCCCCAAGTGACACGCTGTAGGTACAGTGACACTGGTTAGCAGGTTTACTGAGCACGTAACGAGGTGTTATTTAGTGCCAGCTGCGCTAACGGCTTTCCAGACATACTTGGGGTCAAAAAAAGGAAAGCAAAGGGAATTGACCCCAATGAGAAGGTGGGTGGGGTCATGGGGCTGGAGTGAACTGCGCCCCCTTGAGCAGAACCCCAGCCTCAGGGTCTGAAGCCCTAGAGGTGGAAAGGAGGGGACACCGCTGTCTGACAGGTGCAGGTCTGAGACCACGGCTCTGACCCCATGGGAGGGGCTGTCACCTGGACCTAGAAGTCTGGTGACGATGTGTAAGTAGCCTGGGGTCACGGCCACTGAGCACACTAGAGAATAAAGCACGACAAGCCTTGGAATGTGACCCCACATCACCCGAATAGGATAAAACAAAGGGGCTTTGTTTTCTGAGTCACTGCCGTACTCCCCCTCACACTGCCCTCCTTACACGTTATTAACGGGGTGTGACTGCTCAGGGGACAGGGAATACACAGCGTTCCTTCATGTTGTCGCCGTCATTGGCTGCGAGTCTCTGGCACACGTTAGATGTTACACCCAGATTTCAAAATGAAACTGTTCGTTTGAAAACTGCCTGTCTGCGGTGGGCCTTTAGAGGAGCAGGCCTGGCTCAGGGCAAGGAGGGACGACCGATACACCGAGAGGCCTCTTCACGCGCGTGTCCCTCAGTCCCCCAAAACCTAGATGCTTAAATTTATTGTTAAGGTAAAACACACACACACACACACACACACACACACACACACACACACACACAGAATTTTAAAAGAAGTCCCTTACGGGAATTTGCCCTCCATACATGGCCCTTCCAAACCAGATGACCTTCCCCGATTGACAACAACTAAGACAGTGTTAGAAAGTCTTTGGAAACACGATTTGCAGACTGTGGGTTCAGTCTTACTGCCCCAGAGAGCGCTAGAAAGGGCTTCTGTAGGTCAGGGATACCAGGACAACTGTTAGTTGTACCTGGGAAGCGCTGCAGAGAAAGACGTGAGAGAGACTTTGGAACCCGCTTCAGAAGCAAGTTAGTCATTGGTTTGTTTTGTTTTTAAGGAAAATCATTCCTTTGATTCTGTGAATATATATAATCACTTTTTAAAATAAATCAGGGTATTAAATTTTATATAAAACCAAAAACCAAATCCACTGCGTCGAGTCGATTCGGACTCACAGTGACCCTACAGGACTGGGTGGAACTGTCCCAGAGGGTTTCCCAGGCTGTAATCTTTACTGAAGCAGACTGCCACGTCTTTCTCCCGCGGAGCCGCTGGTGCTTCCAACCGCCGACCTTTCAGTTAGCAGCCGAGCACTTAAACACTGTGCCACCAAGACTCCTTCATTGTAAATAAATCAGACCATTTCAAAAAGAATAAAAAAGAGACATAAATTGTCTGCCACTGTTTATAATACCCCGATGTATATTGTTACAGATTTTCTTCCACACAGCCTGCCAACACATCTCCTCATAGTCCTGATAGCACTGGGTAGGTATTTCTTTTCAATCTGTGTGTATATGTGTGTGTGTGTGTGTGTTTGGCTATTTTTTATTTTATATCTTTTTATGATTGTAGAGATAATATAAAATCATTATATAATTTCAAATATTATAAATAAATAAATACAGATATACAAAGTGAAAACCCCTCCCTGAATCCTTCTATCGTAGCCTCGATCCCTGTGGATAACCTCTTTGTATGGTTTTCCAGGTGTTCTTCTCAATGTTCACACCAAAAACAAATGTTTTGTTGTTCAATGGCTGATTTTTCAGAAGTAGACTGCCAGGCCTTTCTTCCAAGGAGCCTCAGGGTGGACTTGAACCTCCAAAGTTTTGGTTAGCAGTGAGTGCGTTAATCATTACACCACCCAGGAAGCAGAAGTACACCTCGGCTTCAAGTGTGAGCTTCCTGTCTCTCTCTTTCTCTCTTTCTTTCAACTCAGGTCGGGTCTCTGACTTGCAGAGAGCAATGATCATGCCCTTAGGATTACGCTGGATGCACAGTGCACTAACCAGTGGTGTGCTCTCAAAAAAAAAAAAAAAAATGTTCTGACTTGTAGCATTTGCTCATTCGTGTGGTGTAAATACTCCCTCCACGGCTGATTTCAAACTACCGACAGAACGTTCCTGACCCTGGTGATGGGAAGAGGTGGCCAGTTGCTCTCGAGAGCCAGTGCAGTGGTCTCTGGCACACCACTACCCATGAATCCTCTTCCTGTTTGGGCTGAATCCCCTGTCACAGAAGGCAGAGCTTGCCTCGCCACCCTGGTGGCTAAAGGACGCACGTATCCCTCTCCCAACCCCAGGCCCCTACAGCTTGTCTCGTGGTCTACGCGAAGCCCGTCAGACAACCCCACCCAGGACAGTGACTCCTGAGAGCGAGACGCACAGGTACGGGGCTTGCTAGAGAATATCGCGGCACCATGGTGGGCTGTGGTGTGGAGGCGAGTGCTCTCTGGGCCAGGCAGTAGCGGAACCCAGCTGGGGTAGCAGCAAGCGTCCAGAGGCGGTGGTGATGGTGGTGGTATCCAAACCAGAGTGTTCCTGTGACAGGATCTTGCGGGTCCCAGTGACCCCTGGACTCGGGTCCTCTGCCACCTCATTGATTCCATGAACTAGTCAACATCCTTCCATGAAGCCCTTTTCTGCTTGATTAGCCACCGTCACCAGCCCAGACCAGATACTTACAACAGGAGATGTGGCTGCAATACAGTGCAGACATGGGCTGGCCACCGCCTGGTGAGACAGTGGCTCTGAAAGGACGCTCGTCTGGACACCAGTGAAACGTTAAAAACAGGCACACATCTCGTCTCCACTCCCAACGAGGTCTAGTCTCGGGTGGAGTCTGGGTATGCAGAGTTTTTTTTCAGACAGTTAATAGATATTTATTTTAGAAAAACAATCATTGTTTAAAGCAAGCTTTAACATAGATTGTTAATAACAGCCAGAGTCTTGTGGCACTGAAACCATTTATTGAAAAATATCAAGAGTTATTCTTTAAACTTTGAACCGAAACTATCCACTGAGGTCACCTTTTAGAGCAAATAACAGGTTGGCACACAAAATAAAGGATATTACCCGTGAGGATGGTGTCCCATTGAAAAACCACCTGTATGAGACCAAAAGGTCGACAATCACTCTGAAAGTAAAGATGAGACGATAAGGGGGCAGGGAAACTAGAGCACTGGAAACGGAACAACCAGAATGCAATTACAGAGAACGTTGACTCATTGTGAAAAATGTAACAATCTGTATAGAAATCGTTCAATGGGAACCTAATTTGCTGAGTAAACTTTCTCCTAAAACACAATAAAATGTTATTTAAAAAAAGAAAACTATCGAGAGTGGAAAGGTAAATTTGATTCCACAAAAAGACATGTACAAAAATATTCTTAGCAGCTTTACTCCTAGGTGCCCAAATTAGAAATAGTCCAAGTGTCTCTCAGCTGGAAAATGGATGAACAAACTGTGGCACACTCAGACAGCGTAATACTACGCAGCCGTAAAAACAAACGAAAAACCCTACGGATAGACATAGCCACACGCTGATCGAAAGAAGGTAAACACAAAGGAGTGCACTCTGTGTAATTCTGTGTATGTGATGTTCACCAACAAACAAACCTAGTAACTGACACTAGAAGTCAGAATAAAGGTTATCTTAAGAGGGATATGCTCTTGGAAGGGGCATGAGGGAACCTTATGTGGTATTGGAAATGCTTTCTATCTTGACCTTGGTGGTGGTTGCATAAAAACCCACTGCCATTGAGTTGATTCCAGCTCATAACAACCCTATGGGACAGAGTAGAAAAACTGCCCTGTAGGGTTTCCAAGGCTGTAATCTTTATGGAAGCAGACTGCCATATTCTTCTCCTGCGAAGTGGCTGGTGGCTTCAAACGAACTGCTGATCTTTCGGTTAGCAGCCGGACACTTGACCACTGCACCACCAGGGCTCGTTGGTGGTGGTGTAGGGGTATACATAACAAAACATCACCAGCTATACACTTGAGATTAATACACTTTATGCAATTTATATATGTTAACTCTCAATAAAAAAGTAAATTTGATTACTACTATCAAGGAATGGTGGCACAGTGGTTAAGAGCTCAGCTGCTAACCAAAAGGTCGGCAGTTTGAATCCACCAGCCGCTCCCTGGAAAACTCTATGGGGGCAGTTCTACTCTGTCCTGTAGGGTTGTTATGAGTGTTATGAGTCAGAATTGACTTGATGGCAATGCGTTAGGTTTTTTTCTTGTTTTTTTTGTTTTTTTTGGTATCAAGGAATGGATCATATTTAAAAGATAACCCAACTTAGTTTTTTAAAGTAAACCCAAGTCATAAGAGTATCTTAAGGTTAAGATATAATAAAATAGACATGCTGATTTATTTTCTAAGATTTGTATCATATTTTACTAAATGAATGTATTAAACACCTCCTTCTAATCTGATGGCTCGTTTTTCAGGTTTGATATTTTATATGCTTTTAAAATTCCACAGGCAGGCACATCTTACTGAGAATGACTGAGTGAAGATACGGATCCAAATTCAAAGGGACTCGATTTCAATGACTTGTCTGATTTTTTTGTCTTTACTAGTCTCTAAACCAGAGGTGGTACACTCGCTGGTAGCCTGTGGGTTGAAGACAGCCACAGACGTACACTGTTTGTTTTCAATGAATTAGTTGCCAGCATTTGAAAATCAGGAGATTGTACATAAAAATTCAGGTTCTGAATTCTCTAGAAACATTGCAAGATACGGTCACACTAGCCCCTTCATGCACGGCCCAGTGAGTTAGTGCTGAGTGAGAACAACCCCTGAGGTCTCCGTCCCCCACTGTGTACCCCTTCATGCACGGCCCAGTGAGTTAATGCTGAGTGAGAACAACCCCTGAGGTCTCCGTCCCCCAGCGTGTACCCCTGCCAACCTCACCTGGTCTTTGAGGCTTTCGGGCTTGAGATCCATACTCTAAACGAGCAAGCTGAGCTGTGCTGAGAACTCCAGTCCCTTTAAACTGCATCCCCGTCTTCAAAGAGCTTGTAAAACTGTCTCCATTGGAAGGATAAACAGGTGATGCTGGTTGTCAGCTGCTGTCCAGTCCGCCCTTGATTCATGGCGACCCCACGCACAACAGAATGAAATGCTGCCCAGTCCTGCACCATGCCCATGGCTGGTTGGGTATCTAACCGTTGTGATCAGAGTTTCCATTGGCTGGTTTTTGGAAGTAGATTGCCAGGCCTTTCTTCCTAGTCTTAGTCTGGAAACTCTGCTGAAACCTGTTCAGCATCACAGCAACATGCAAACCTCCACTGACAGAGGGGTGGTGGTTGTGCTTAACCTGCATTGGCCAGGACTTGAACAGTGGTCTCCCGCATGGAAGGTGGGAATTCTACCACTGAACCACCATCGCCCCCAAATAGGTGGTGCTGGTGACAGAAGCAGAGCCCTGGTGGTGCAGCGGTTAAAGCGCTCGGCTGCGCACCAAAAGGTGGGCGGTTCTAACCCACCAGCCGCTCCACGGGAGAAAGATGTGGCAGTCTGCTTCCGTAAGGATCACAGGCTTGGAAACCGTATGGGGCAGTTCTCCCCTGTCCTGTAGGGTTGCTATGCGTCGGAATCCACTGCACGGCAACGGGTTGGTGACAGAAGGCAAACTGATAAAGACCAAAAGCTCAAGGCTCACTTTCACTGTCTCACTGATCTTCTGGGGCAAGGCCTCTCCAGCGTTTAAACTCGGCTTTTTGTGATTTAACACTCTTTACAACTGAATCCAGTTCATCAGGTCAGTCTTGGATCTTACTTGTGGTTTCAGTTTCAAAGTCACCTGGAGCACACAGACTTCCCGTGGGCGGCAGAGGGTGAGGCAGGTTTCAGGGGCTGGCTGAGAGAGAGTGGATATAAAAATTATGGGGGCTTTTTATTTCACAAAGTAAATCTCAAGCCACTGCACAATGATCTCAACCCCACTAAGAAGGGTGAGAAGCAAAACTCCTTTCTGATTTGGGAGCCGGTACTCAAGAACTACCCTGGGAATTCCAATAACAGGTTCAGCCAAGAACAGCTGCAAAGCTCCCGGGCGGGGCAGGGAGCCGCCGAGCTCCATCTCTGATGATGCTGTTTTTCCCTCACATTAATCCACTTCTGGCCATGTTTCCGCAGGCAGGGCTGTAAGCTAAAAAGGAAGGAGAGGAGGAGGAGAGAGCGCGTTACTGCCAATTTTCTGATGTTTATTTTTATTTTTTCATAAGTTATACTTTTTTTTTTACCTTTGCCTGATTCTTTTTTATTGTGCTTTAGATGAAGGTTTACAGAGCAAATTAGTTTCTCATTAAACAATTAATACACATATTGTTTTGTGACATTGTTTGCAAACCCCACGACGTGTCAACACTCTCCCCTTCTCAACTTTGGGTTCCCCGTTTCCATTCGTCCAGCTTTCCTGTCCCCTCCTACCTTCCCGTCCTGGCCCCTGGGCTGGCGTGCCCATGAGTCTCATATACGTTGGTTGAGCTACTTGTATTATTGTTTGTTTTATGCGCCTGTCTGGTCTTTGGCTAGAGGTTGACATTGTCTCCCTTTTAATACAAGAACCCAATGCCACTTCCCTTTCTCTCCTGGAGAGTTACAGGGACTTACAAAGTCTGGAAACAATTGGCTTCAGTTGGCAGGTGGTGTTGTTATTGACAGTTGTCGTCAAGTTGGCTCCGACTCCTGGCGACCTTATGTACAACAGAACGAAACGTTGCCCAGTCGTGCGCCATCTTCATGATCTGTGATATGCTTGAGCCCATTGCAGTTGGCAGAGGTAGCTTGTGTCTCAAAGATGCCTCAGCTTCAAAGCCCGGGAGACCTCCATCCCCGACTGTCCCCTACGTTCAGCCCAGTGTTCACAGTGCTGGCCCGCACACCATACCCATAAACACAGCCTCGGTCATTGCAGAGACGGCCTGCCTCACTCCGGCCAGGTCTACTGCTGGGGACGCGGGGTGGGGGGCAGCGATTGGCAGCCTACCAGGGCCTTTCGGGTTCCATCTCAAGCTACCACTTGGGGTTCTAGTTACACAACACCTGTGAGGCCACCCTGGGCCCCCTGTGGGCCCAGGGATGGTCTCCTTAGACAAGTAGATATTATTTATATCATAAAATGCAGACCAGATCACACTTTGTCATCTCAGTGCTATACACAGGCTCACGGCGGTGCAAGTTTATCTTCTCTTACAATAACCTTCTACTTCAGTAGAAATGAAGTGAGTGAAATATGTAACTATCTCATACACTTGCTGTTGTTGGGTGCTGTTGAGTCAGTTCTGACTGATAGTGAACCCATGGGACAGGGTAGAACTGCCCCATTGGGTTTTCTTGGCGGGGTCACAGAAAACACAGCATCACAGAAAACACACAAGCCTCCACAGTACAGTAATCTTTACAGGAGCAGATCGCCAGGTCTTTCTCCCTTGGAGCCACTGGGTGGGTTCAAACGATCAACCTTTTGGTTAGCAGCAAGCTCTTAACTGTTGGGCCACTAGGACTCCTTGGTAATTTCTCCTTCTTCCATTGAAGGTCTGAGTCCCTCAAAAAAGCAAATACACTTGTCACCACATGTGTCACATTCTGTTGAGAGATTTTCCTTGACATCATCAGGCTGGGACCAAATCCCTGTAGCATAAAGAGTGCCAAAAGCACAGTAATCCCAAACTCCGTGGCCTGTCATTGAGACCCCACAGCCTGCCGGCCCCCCACCCAGCTCGTCAATCCCTCACAACTGCTCACACCTTGAGCTCTCCTGCCTCCTCCACCTTCCCTGCCACCAGGCAGCCTGGTGTCCTCTCTTCATCCGTCACAGTCCTGCAGACTGCAAGACTTGGTTCAGGCGCCCCTTCCTCCCTTCAGCCTCTCTTGGTGGCCCAGGCAGCAGTGACCACCTTCTCCTCTGCATCTCTTCTGAATCAGATCTAACTCTGCTTGGTACCTTCCACCATGCCTGTAGGTGGCAGATCCTGGGTACACGTGGGGAGAGAGGGAAAAGGAGGGACGGAGGGCTGGGAGGAGACAGGTAGACAAGGAAGTTGGCCATTAGAATCAAGTAAAAAAAAAAAAGTCATTGTCATCCAGTCGACTCTGACCCATGGTGATGTCATGTGTTACAGAGCAGAACTGTGCTCCACAGGGTTTTCTTTACTGTCACCTTTATGGCCTTTCTTCCATGCGCCGATGGGTGAGTTCAAACTGCCAACCTTTAGGTTAGGGGTCAAGCACAAACCATTTGTGCTGTCCCGCGTGCATTCTTAATCTAGCTCCTCTGGTTGCTTGTTCAAGCAGAAAAATAAAACCATTCCGGAAATGAAACAATTTCGCAGCTTTCTAAAGAATTTCTACAGTGGAATTTAAATTGTTGTTAGTTGCTGTTGAGTCCGTTCTGACTCACAGCGGCCCCGTGCACAGCAGAGTGGAACGTTGCCTAGCTTCGTGATCGCTGGTCTGCTCGAGTCTGTTATTGCTGCGATCGCTGTGCATTCTGAGCACCCGCCAACTCGGGGGACTCACCTTCCAGCACTATATCAGACAGTATTCTATTGTGATAGGATTTTCATTGGTTAATATTCAGAAGTAGATCATCAGGCCTTGTCTTCCTACTCTGTCTTAGTCTGGAAGCTCTGCTGAAACCTGTCCACCATGGTTGACTCTGTTGGTATTTGAAATACCAGTGGCGTAGCTTCCAGCATCACAGAAAACACACAAGCCTCCACAGTACAGGAGCCCTGGTGGTGCAGTGGGTTAAGATCTCAGCTGCCAACTAAAAGGTAAGCAGTTCAAATCCACCAGGCACTCCTTGGAGGCCCTATGGGGCAGTACTGCTGTGTCCTATAGGGTCACTATGAGTCGGAATTGACTCGGCAGAAATGACACAGCAAGAACAGTTCCATGCCTGAGCTAGAAACACCACATTAGAAAATTTGCAGCATTCAGCCAACTTAAAATCAATTCCAACTCGAGAGAGTGGTTGCTTCAAGTTATGACTTTTACAGAACTGTTGTTGTTATGTGCAGTCGAGTTGATTCCAACTCATAGAGACCCTACAGGACAGAGTACAGCTGCCCCACAGGCTTTCCAAGGCTGTAGTCTTTACGGAAGCAGACTGCCACATCTTTCTCCCCAGGGGTGGCTGGTGGGTTCAAACCACCGACCTTTCAGTTAGCAGCCAAGTACTTAATTACTGTATCACCAGGCTCCTTTATAGAACTGGGAAATGTTGCTTAAAACTGGCAAAGCATTAGGTGAACCTATCAGAGATTGAACTGCTTTAACCTCTTCTTTCTATTATCCTGCACGATCTTCAAAACTTTTCTTTAGAAATCCTTAATATATATATATATATACACACACACACATATATATACATATATATTCCCATATCTTATTTAGTGTAAAGTAAACTAAAATAACAACCACCAACTCTCACTTATAGGTAATTCAGATGAACTAAATTATAACAAATTCAGTGGCGTCATGCTTGAATCGCGAGTGCAGAGACACAGCAGTAGGTGGCTCAGAGCTGAGTCCCGGTCCTGCATGACAAAGCCAACAGCCAACGTTACTTATAACTGCTGGGACCTTGCTCGTGTCTTCTGAACAAGTCTGCTAACTCACAATAGCGATATAATTTTTGGCCCAGCAGGTGACACAGTTTTTTGTGATTGTTCCTTTTTTCTCCTTGTTTTAATTGATTTATTTTTTTAACTGTAATACCCTTTATTTTCCAGAGCAGTTGTAGCTGTCCAGAAAGTATAGAATTCTCATGTTCCTCTCTCCCCTGCCCACACCGTTTCTTCTATGAATAACACCCTACATTATATGATACATTTGTTGCAATGGATGAACCAGTATTGGTGCGTTATTATTAACTGAAGTCCACAGTGTTCATCTGGGTTCACTTTTTGTGTTGTACTGTTCTAGGGGTTTCGAGAAATGCATATGTCATATAGCCATCATTACAGAGTCACGCAGAGAGGTTTTGCTGCGTTTAAAATATCTCGCGATTCACCTGTACGTCTCCCCCACCCCTACCCACTGGCCACTGCTGATCTTTTTCCTGGCGCTGGAGTTCTGCCTTTTTTAGATCCTTGTTTTTATTTTAATCACCTTTCCACCAGGTCCTGGGAGGCGCCCCGGATGCCTGTGTTCGTGGTTTGCACCCACACATGTATACACCTAGCTCCTTGTGTGGAAGCCCCTGGGTAGCTACACGTTGACTAAACAGAAACTTCTCATCTGTTTTCCGGAGCCATGGTGAGCCTTTGTGCCTTTCTCCGGAGATCACACTCTTCTACATCCGTCCCCACCAAATGCAGTGAGAGCAGCATTTTCTTCACGAGTTCCTGGAAAACACCACTCGGAAAAGGCATAAACTGGGCAACCTCCCTCTGACCGATTAGCTTCACCTTTAAGGATTTTTCCCAAGAAAGCAAACGGGCATATTACTTGGTTACACTTTATAATAAGAAAAAGCTGGAAACACCCTAAATGTCGGAGAACATGAGGTGGGGTGGAATAATTATGATACATAGTCAGGAGACGGAATTCTGTGCAGTCACTGTAGGAAATGTTATGAGAATATTAACTGTTAGGGGAAATAATCATGATGCAAGCGAAAAAGTAGATTAAAACAGAACGATTCCAAATACCTATGTCCATGTTAACCGTGGCTCTCTCTGCTGGTTGTAGTAGGGACATTTTTGCTTGTTTCTCTTTATGTATATTTTCTAAAAGATCTACAGTGAGAATGTATTCTTCTAGTAATTTAAAAAAGAAGGGCTAGCCACAATAAATTCTGGATTCCTTTTGCTCACAGCATCGTCCTTGTAGAGGCCAGACCCAGGTGTCCAGTGGACCCTGCAGTGGGTGCCAGGGAGGATTCAGGGTTGATGGGGGCTCCCAGGTAAGGCTCCTCCTTGGAGGATGGCCTCAGCTGGAGCTTTCCTGGAGGCAGCTTTCTGATGAAACATTTCCAGATTTTTACCTAGATCCTAGTTCATTTGATGGTCATACTTGTAAACTTAGTCTCCTCTTTAAAATATAACAATTTTAAAATGACATGTTAGAAGAATATTTAGTGACATAAGAAAAACTTATTTATTTGGTAGAGGAAGGAAGGTAAGAAACTGTATGCTCCTAACTGTATTTTTAAAAATTATGTGTGTGTGTATATCTGCTTCCACAAAGAAAACTCTGTCCTATAGAGTTGCTATGAGTCTGAATCGACTCGATGGCTCACAAACAACCATATATATGTATATTCATTTATATTCATATATATACACACACTCATATGCTGGGTCTATTCATGTGCAAGATGCAGAGGAAAAGTATATCTAGAAAACGCATCAGAATGATGAGGGTAGCTATATCAGTGTAGTGGGATTTGGGATGGTGTTTACATTTTTCTTTAGTTTTTCGGAATTTTTGAGATTTTTCTATGATGAATAGGAAATTATATAATTGTTATCTGTATAATTGTGTAATCTATATTACAATTATACAATATAGTTATATAGTATATTAAAATGTATAATATTTATATATAACATCTATAAATGTAACTAATACAAGATTGCTTTCATAATCAGAAAAAAATACGGTAACAAGTAGGCGTGTGAATTTCCCAAAAGGCCCGAGAGCAGCAGGGAGGCTGAAATTGCAGAAAGCCCGGCAAAGCTCTTGGAGGAAACAGACAGCTATGGATGGCCTATGGCTACTGTCCAAACTCCAGATACTCAACGTGGTTAATATGAACAGCATACAAGTAGCTAATGATACCACAAAGTCAAATTGATAATGATAGCATTTCTAAATTAGCTCAGTGAGAAGCTTGGCAACTCCTGCCCATCTAATGAATGGGTGTCAGAAAGGAAAGCCCTTTCTTTGTAAGGCTTCACGTTAAAATTAGCTGTCACCTTAGATGCACAAAGAAAAGGCAGAGGCTGTTCAGGCAACTGGTATCTTGCCTTCTCAGATCTGTGCCTGAGTAACTGACAGAGAGGTAACAAGTGTAGCAGGCCCTAAGACTCATCATCCAAAACATTTTTAAAAAATAAAAAAATCCAGGAGAAAATACTTTCACACCTTAAAGCAATGGATGTTGCTTCTCTGGGGTCAAATCATCTTTCCTGGAGCAGCGACAAGGCAGCCAAACGGACGGAAGATCGATGGAACAGCGTCGTGGCAATAATGCAATGGATCCTGCCGTGGTCTTGAAGAATGCAACTAGAAAGACAGCAGGAAGAAGACCCCAGACTTTGCCTAGAAACAAAATATCCAGCCTATTGTTGTTTTTTATTGCAGGACTTTGAGTAGAAAAGTAGTCCCACTTGTCAATCAGCTAAGTTGCAGGGCTAATGGATTCTGGTGTTTAGGGGGGTCAACACAGAATTTAATTTAACATCTTACAATACGCCCACATGCCCAGAAAATGTAGACAGCTTGATAGGGTTCACTGCGCCAAAGAAGCAAGACCCAAACAGTGCATTAATGTACGGGGAAGAAAAGCTGCAATCAGCCCCTGGTGAATTGGACAGAGGGCTTGGAGATGAAGCAATTATCAGCCATCGGGGATTAATAGTAAACTGTGAATACCAGGCTGTATATGTTAGGGGCAGAATATGTTGCCCATAGAGAACAACAAAGGACGCTTCTTACATTAAGTGAGATTAAACGTAATGGCCTGATTTACTCACAAAGGCAGAATTAAATTCAGATGGTAACTTCAAAGTGGACACATGAACACAGGCCACTGCTTACATTTACATATAGCTGGCATAGCTTGGCCCGCGACACAATAGGGGAAAGTTTCTTTGGCCACTTAAACAATTTTCCATTCTTCACTTTTTTTGTGAACACTCGCAGTATTTATTCCCCGATTGCATTTCGTTAATACGGAGGAGCTAAGAGTGATATTTATTCATGGATGCTGTAATTTTTAGTTCTTTCAAATTATGGGAAAAAAGCTGCAAAAGGTCAATAAGCACAGTAGTTGTAATCAGATGGACACTCCCCCCCAAAAAAGTGAAATAAAATTTAAAAAACCTGCTATAGTGACCCAGTGTCTTACTTTTTATCTGCCCTTAACTTAGGAACTCAGCGCATGAGATCGAAACTTGGCTTGTGTGAAAGGCAGCTTTCTCCTTACTGATGTCTGGATATTCGTTACCGCCCCGGAGTCCAACCAAGCTGTTTTCCAGCACAGGCCAGTTCCCCCTTCCGTCTGTGCTGCTGAAGCCTTGCCGCACATTCTCCACTTGCCATCTTGGAAAGAAAGCTCTCTTAAGAGGTTTGGGGATGTACACGTGTTGAGGGTTTAGAAGCAATGAGGCATTTATTTACTGACAGAACTATCCATTGACAGAACTATCCCTGGGGAATGTAAAAGTACTCATGATTTGGATGAAAAAATCAGGTATACTATCTAAATCTAAAACCTGAGGGCATTTAAGCTCATAAAAGCCCCTAGCAAATTTCATATGTAACATTTATAATAACATAATAATTCTATATTATACATTATATGGTTGTCAGGAAGGATCAGTCCCTGGAGAAGGATATCATGCTTGGTAAAGTCGAGGGTCAGCAAAAAAGAGGAAGACCCTCAACGAGATGGACTGACACAGTGGCTGCAACAACGGGCTCAAGCATAGCAACGATTGTGAGGATGGCGCGGGACCAGGCAGTGTTTCGTTCTGTAGTACACGGGGTCGCTGTGAGTCGGAACCCACTCGACAGCACCTACCAACAGTAACACGCGTTATATGGAGTCCCTGAGTGGTACAAACAGTTAAGCACTTGACTGCTGTCTGAAAGGTTGATGATTCGAACCTACGCAAAGGCACCTTGGAAGACAGGCCTGGCAATCTTCTTCCGAAGAGTCACAACCTTGCAAAGCCTGTGCAGCAGTTCTACTCTGCACACGTGAGCTTGCCAAGAGTGGGAATCTATTTGCTGGCAACTAGCAACAACAACATAATTATATAATGTATACATTCTATATTGTACAAATGATTAATGAGCCTACTCTTTGAGTCAGAAACACTTCCAAAAATTTTTTTTAAATAGGTAGAGCATGAGGACTTGAAGATTTATCACAAAGTTGCTTTTAATATTAGAACCAAGTAGGAATTGACAAAAATGTCCATCTATATGGACATTTTGCATTGTACGTAAAATAAAATGCTGGGCAGCCATGGTAGTTCTCTGGATCTGAAATCGTCCGATAAATGGTCTGAAATAACGGTCTGGGTCTTTAGTAGAATAGACAGACCGATAATCAGGGAAAGATGCTCATCATATATTGTTGAGCAGCTTGGAGAGTGCACGTACAGCATGACCCTAACTATATACCACTGGGCAAGTGCATAAAGAAATGTCTGGAAAAGCCTCGCCTAAATGTTAACAGTGTTCATCTGTGGGCGGTGGGATTTGGGTTGGATTTTACTTTTGGGGGTGTACTTACTGATTTTTAGTTCTTACAATTAAGAATTACTTTTACAATTAGAAAAAGAAATCTATTTTATTTTTGGAAAAGAATGATGCTTTTGAGAGGGTTCAGTGAGCATTCTGTAAGCGATTTTAAGGGCAGAAGCTGAGATCTTCTGAGATCAAAACAAAACGAAAGGTCACACAGATCCTTGGTCTCCTCGCCTCTCTCTGCAAGGCGAAATGTCCCGCCCTGTCCTCGGGGCGCCCACGTACCTGGGCAGCTTCGTTCTTCCACTTGCCTTTTTCAAAGTCCTACCTTAGGTTTTGGAGAATTTATCTTTCTTTTTTTTCTTTCCCTTTCTTGCTGAGAGAGATTTTTCTTGAGATTGATTTGCCCCTTAAAAGAACAGGTTGGATGCCCATCTCAAACCAACAGGTCTAGGGAAAGGGCTGGGAGAGGACCAGCGTCTGGGGAAGGGTTTGGTAAAGCTGTGGAGAGGCCCTCAGTTTTTAGATAAAGCTAACTACGGACTGTGTGCGGCTCTTTTTCGAGCAATTGGCAAATCAATGCCAGTGAATGCTCTGAAGTTTGGACAAACCGAAATGTCTGAGCCCTTGGTAATTTGCCAGACAGCAAGGGTGCAAGTGTGACTAAGAAAAATACCCCGACAATGGCCCTCCAAGCTGTGCGTGCTTTGCGCACTTCTCTCTGGCCCTCAGCGCCGCGCTCTTGGGGTCCCGTTAGTTGTGAGAAGCTTCTCCGGAGGCTGAGGAGAATGAGGAGAGTTTACAAGATGGGGGCGAACGAAACGCACTCCAGGTTTCTAAGGGTTGTTTGCTCCAGCTGAAGGGCCAAGATACCTTATTTTCCAGAAATGAATGACAGCCCGGAAGCCGACTTTCACACATGCCTTTACTGTGTGTTCCTGCGGGCACCTTTAGGCACGGTGTTTTCTGCCCAGTGGCGCAGCTGGACCAAGCTGGTGCGGCAACTTTACAAAGTGACACCGTCTGCAGTCACCCGGGGGCTTGTTGTCAGCTGCCGTGGAGTCGGCACGGCAACCTCGTGCACAGCGGAATAACTCTGCCCGGTTCTCCGCCATCCCCATCACCTTCCTGATTCATAAGGTTTTCAGTAGCTGATTTTTGGAAGTAGATCTCCAAGCCTTTCTTCCTAGCCCATCTTAGTATGACAATTCTGCTGAAACCTGTTCAGCATCACTGCAACACACAAGCCTCCGCTCCACGGACAGACGAGGGGTGGCTGCGCGCCTTGGCCGGGAATCAAACCTGGGTCTTTCCCGGATGGAAGGCGAGAACTCTTCCCCTGAGCCACCAATGACTCGCTGCCATTCTCCAGCACAAAGCACCAAGTTAAAAAGAGAAAGATCTGCAAGCAAAACAAACTTGCTAAACTATTCAGAGGTGGTCTAAGGCAAAGGAAACACACTTCTCCCTTGATCACCTCAAGTGATTTAAAAAAAAAAAAAAACCAAACCGTGGCCGTCTCTGACTCTTAGCGGCCCTAAAGGACAGAGTAGGACACTGTCCCACAGGGCTTCCAAGGAGCAGCTGGTGGATTCAAACTGCCGACCTTTTGGTTAGCAGCTGAGTTCTTAACCACCGCACCACCAGAGCTCAGATGACAAGATAGCAAATTCCTGTTCCTTTCTTGCCCCTCCCCTTTTTAAATAACCAATTAAAAACAATTTACAACTGCAACAAAAAAGAGACAACACTTAGAAATAAACTTAACAAGAAATGGGCAAAATCTATATTTTTGAAAATTATAAAATACACCAAAGTTTGCAATTTAGTCTTGAACAAATGGAAAGCTGCTTTCTTGAATAGTTCCTTCTAAGTAAAAATTTTTCCTAATTTATCAGTTTAATGGAACTCCAATAAAAATTCCAACTTTTTTTTTTCTATTTCTGGAGATAGACCAGATGAAATCATCTCCCAAAGGTGGAAACATATGTCAGGTCAGATATCTCTCCAAACAACCTGACCAGGGGTTCCAAAAAAGTGGCAACCGTTTACTTTTCAGACAAACAGAATAGGAGTAAAGAAAATTTCTAGGGTCTTTACAGCTCACCCAGAACGCAAATGCGCAGTTTTAAAAAACATTATTTAGTGTTTCTTTCTAATTATAAAAGGAATGTCAATGCATGTTCAATTAAAAACACTGAAATATATAGAGAAAGAAAACTGATACCATCTGGAATCTCACCTCTCAGAGATAACCATTGCTAACATTTAGGAGTGTTTACTTCCAATTTTTTTTCTATGTATATATACTTAGAGCATATACTTTCATTTTCTTACAAAGCTGGGATCATATGGTCTGTATTATTTCATTTCCTGTCTTTTTGGTTTAATATTCCACCAAAGCATAAGGAAATACAGTGCTCTGAGAAATTCTAGTAATAGTAATAACGGAGCCCTGGTAGTGCAGTGGTTAAGGGCTCAGGCTGCTTAACCAAAAGGTCAGCAGTTCGAATTCACCAGCTGCCGCTCCTTGCAAACCCTATGGGGCAGTTCTACTCTGTCCCTCAGGGTCTCTATGCGTTGGAATCGACTTGATGGCAAAGGGTTTGGTCTTTGGTTAACGTAGGTTAATGCTGTGTTGTTGATTGTTGTCAGGTAGATTCTGACTCACAGCGACCCCATGAGTGTCAGAGTGCAACTGTGCTCCATGGGGTTTTCACTGCGGCTCTTGATGGCCACGCCCTCAGAGCCCCCTGCAGCTCCTTCGCTGTCACCCACAGTCAGGGCGGGCTGACAGTTTGAGGCCCTCATCCGCGTCCTCTCACAGAAAGAGCAGGAAGACCAACCGCTGCACACAAAGGCCTGAAGTGCTGGTGTGCAAAGGTAACTAAGGACTGTCATCCTGTCCTGGGAGGGGCTGAGAGGGCGGCACCCACCAAGAACAACAGCCCGGGGCAGGATCTTAACCTCAGCCTGGGGCCCGGGGGCCCGGGGTGGGGGTGGGGGGTCCGGCATCTCAAGTGGCAGTAGGAGGGACCAGGGAGTGAGGAAGGCCCAAGGGAGGAGGCCTGGGGCTGCTTCCTCAGGCAGTGGGCACAGGGCCACAGCTCCGTGACTCTGTGCTGAGGCCGACGGCTCTCATTCATTCTCCAGGCGGGGCGGGTGGCAGGGCGGCCAAGCCTCAGAGCAGGCCCCGGGGACGCTGCGGACTCTGCCGTGAGGCCCCCGCCGTGACCCTCCTACTGGGGGTGGACAGGACCCAGCAAGTCAGAGTGTCCTTTGTGGAAATCCAGAAACAGAGTTAATATGAAATCTAGAATTACTAAGCATTCTGTTTGGTGTCAGGTCAGATACATTTACTGCCACACTGTAAGTATATAAACACACCCAAAATGTGGCATTAAATGTTTCTAATTGAAAACTGAGGACCCCGGTGGCGCAGTGGTTAAGCACTCGGCTGCTAACCGAAAAGTCGATGGTTCAAACCCACCTGCAGCTCCACGGGAGAAAGATGTGGCGGTCTGCTTCCTAAAAATTACGGCCTATGGGAAAACTCTATGGGGCAGCTCTACGCTGGCCTATGGGGTCGCTATAAGTGGGAATCTACTCGATGTCAATGGGTTTAATTCAAAACTACAAAGATACACAAAAAACACAGTGGCTGGGGATTATACTAGTCAGGCTTCTTCAGAGAAGATGTGCATACAGGTATGTGTGTGTACAGGTGTGTGTGTGTACAGGTGTGTGTGTACAGGCATGTGTGTGTACAAGTGTGTCTGTGTTCAGGTGTGTGTATACAGGTGTGTGTGTGTCCCGGTGTGTGTGTACAGGTGTGCATTTACAGGTGTGTGTATGCAGGTGTGTGTGTGTTCCGGTGTGTGTGTACAGGTGTGTGTATACAGGTGTGTGTGTGTTCCGGTGTGTGTGTGTACAGTTGTGTGTGTTCAGGTGTGTGTGTACAGGTGTGTGTGTACTGGTGTGTGTGTGTACAGGTGTGTGTGTGTACAGGTGTGTGTGCACAGGTGTGTGTGTGTTCCGGTGTGTGTGTTCCGGTGTGTGTGTGTACAGGTGTATGTGTACAGGTGTGTGTGTACAGGTGTGTGTGTGTTCCGGTAGTCCTCTGACGACTCTCAGGTGGGCTCTGATGAAGTTGAACGCCTCTTTTTTGTTAGGTTTTATTATTATCGCCTTTTATTATCTGTATCTTTCTAAATCTGATCCTTACCTGTCTTTGGGGTTTGGAAACATTATATCTAAACTCACAGATAGATTTTAGTATAGACATACATAAAAAAACACACCACTCATAAACATTTTCTCCAGCGTTGAAGGAGAGCTGGACAACACCGGCATTTTATCAGTTGTGGTCCTAACTCCACTCGTGGAAGGTTCTGGATCATCTGGATTGTCCCTAGGAATGGGGATGGCGTTTCTAGTCAGAAAATTGGTGACAGTTGTCTGTAGGGTCCTTTTCTGGTTTTCTTCATATATTTCACGGTGACATCTCACTGCGTCCCGAATCTGCCTACTGACTTTAGCAAAGCAATCAGCATTCGGGTCCACGTTTTCAAGCAACTGAAGACCCTGGTTTAGCTGAGAAAAAACTCCAGCTAATCTTTTCACTGCAAAAACTTTTGACACCTTCTCTCCTTCCTCGTCCTCATTATTCATTTCTTCTTCAGCATTTCTTTCCCCTTCAAAACCCGTTCAGTCCTGATTTGTTAATTCCCCTGCTTCATGAGCTGTCTGTGTTCCACCCTGGCGATAGCAAGTTCTAAATTCAGCGCTCTTGCCATGTGGACGATTTTTCCCCCAATCTCTTCCATCATATTATCCTGATCAAATGCTTCAAGCGTGTTCACATAACTCAGCACTGTTTTCCATTTCTCCTGCATGCGTTTTCCAGGAAGATGCCATGTTCCAGGTACACTGCCGGTCCTAAGTGCAGTTCATCTTAACTGGAATATGTTGTAAGTCCAGACTACCTGTGTGTGTGCTAATTGAAATAAGTCAGTCTGAAAAAGCTACATACTGGATGATTCCAACTATATGACATTCTGGAAAAGGCAAAACTATTTAAAAAACAAAACAAAACCCATTGCTATCAAGTTGATTCAGACTCATAGTGACCCTATAGGGCAGAGTAGAGCTGCCCCACAGATGTTCCAAGACCGTAAATCTTTGCAAAAGCAGACTGCCACGTCTTTCTCTCTCAGAGCAGCTGGTGGGTTTGAACAGCCGACCTTTCAGTTATCAGCACAGCGCTTCAACCAGTGCACTGCCAGGGCTCCTGGCAAAACTATAAAGACTGCAAAGATCAGTGGTTGCCCGGGGCTAGGAGAGGGGAAGGGAGGGATGGATAAGTGGAGCACAGGACGTTTTCAGGGCAGTGAGACTATTCTATTCTGTATGATACCATCATGGTGGACACAAGACATTATCCATTTGTCAAAACCCGTAGAACTGTACAGCACAGAGAGACTACCCTAATGTAAACTCCGGACTTCAGTTAATAACAGTGTGTCAATACCGGTTCATCAGTTGTAATAAACGTACCACAGGAATCCAAGATGTCACTGGTAGGAGGCACTGTGTGAGGGCAGAGAGGGCATTCAGGAACTCTGCACTTTCTGAGCAATATTTCTGGACACCGACAACTGCTCTGAAAAATACAATGTATTTGTTCTTTAACCCTTATCGACCTTGAAATTCTTTTATCTGTAGACCGAGGCACTCAGCATTAGAATGCAGATTAAACAGAGAGTTTTCCCTTCGTAGCGGAGAGATTGACGGTGGTTTCAGGCTAGAACCCTTGAGACCAATAGACTCCATACAGGAGAACTAGCACAGCCTTGGCTCCCTGGTGTATCAGCAGAATGTTGACTAGTTCATCCTTCGTACGCACACTGCAAGGAGGAGCCCTGGTGGTGTAGTGGTTAAAGCACTTGGCTGTTAACCGAAAGGTCGACAGTTCGAGCCCACGAGCCACTCCACAGGAGAAAGGTGTGGCAGTCTGCTTCCGTAAAGATTGCAGCCTTAGAAACCCTATGGGGCAGTTCTACTCTGTCCTCCGGGGTTGCTATGAGTCGGAATTGACTCAACGGCAGCAGATACGTATAATGCTCGATACACAAAATTCAAAGTGTGACGTTTACTCTTGTCACATTTCAAATAAATCTGACACATACATTGTTCTGGAGCTACCAACAGTCAGGGGGCCCTGGCCTTGTTGTGAGCTGCCACCAGTCGATTCTGACTCATGGAGGCCCCATGTGTGCAGAGCAGAACTGCTCCATAGGGTTTTAAGTCTGTGAACTTTGGGAAGCAGATTGCCAGGCAGGTAACCTCTAGATGGGTTTGAACCACCAACTTTTGGTTAGTAGTCCAGCGCTTAACCATTTGCACCACCCAGGAATGCACGTTATTCTGTATCTACCAACAGACAGGAATCCCTGGATGGTGCAAACCGTTCGTGTGCTGGACTGCTAACTGAAAGGTTAGAGGTTTGAGTCCACCCAGAAGTGCCTCAGAAGAAAGGCCTGGTGATCTACTTCTGAAAAATTGGCCACTGAAAGCCCTATGGAGCAGTTCTACCCTGACACATGAGGTCACTATGAGTTGTAGTTGACTCAACGGCCACAGGTTGGGTTTTGGTTTTAACAAAGTCCTACTGGAGTAGCGTAGGTCCTCATTCCTCCTAGTGGCGTCTTAAAGAAGAATAGACACAAATCGAGTCAGACAACTGAGGGAAAACACCGTGTGCAGATCCATCTATAAGCAGCAAAGGACCACACGGAAGAGTTCCTCTCTCAAAGCTCCCAAAAGGAATAGACACAGTGGAGACCCTGATTTGGACTACCAGCCTCCAGAACACTAAGAAAATAAATTTTGTTCTTTAAAGCCGCCCACTTTGCGGAATGTCACAGCAGCCCAGAGAAAGTGAGACACAGGGCCTGGTTACAGATGCGTGTCTTCATCCCAAGAACAATGGGGCCTCCGTGGTGAGATACCCCGCTAGCTGGTGCATCTGAGTGGCCTGGTTGAGGAGGGGAGGACTGGACCCTTCCTCTCATCCTCCCCAAAATAAAGAAAATTTTGGTTAATTCAATTTTATTTTAGTGTTTGCTCTGCTTACGTGAGTCACTAGTCAAAAAAAAAAAAAAAAGAAATTTTTAAAAAATTTCGTTAACTACTCCCCAGTAAGTGACTTAACTTTCCTTTTAATCTTGAAGTCTACAGTACAAGCCTAAAGTTAATTTACTGATGCTCAGTGTTAGGTGAGGTGCTAAACTTTATACCTGGCTGACTGTGGAGAGCTAAGGCTGCTGTTGTCGTTGTTAGCGGGGATGGAGTCCCCCCAACTCATGGTGACCCCATGCACGATGGAATGAAATGCTGCCCAGTCCTGCGCCATCCCCACTGCTGCGCGGTCCTGCACCATCCCCACTGCTGCCCAGCCCTGCA
>NW_004444113.1:2286606-2301281 GCF_000243295.1 Trichechus manatus latirostris
CCTGCACCATCCCCACTGCTGCCCAGCCCTGCACCATCCCCACTGCTGCCCAGCCCTGCATTATCCCCATGATCAGTTGCTGATCAGACTGTTGTGACCCATAGGGTCTTCACTGGCTGAATTTCAGAAGTAGATCGCCAGTCCTTTCTTCCTAGTCCATCTTAGTCTGGAAGTTCTTCTGAAACCTGTTCAGCATCCTAGCAACATGAAAGCCTCCTCCATTGACGGATGGGCTGTGGCTGCACATGAGGTGCGCTGGCCAAGCATCAAACCTGGGTCTCCTGCGTGGAAGGTGAGAATTCTACCACCGAGCCACCAGTGCCGCCTAGGTGTAAGTCCACCTAAGACAGCGCGGTAAGATAGGAGACCTTCTCCAATCCAGAGGCCCAGACCTCGCCCAAGGCCAATTAAATCAGGCCCTTTGGGGTGGGCCTCAGGCATCAGTATTCTTTAAGTTCCCCAGGTGATTCTCGAATCTAGGGACTCTTCGAGATGAGTCTATTCTCCCAAAGAGAGGGAGGAAGGAGTAGCAGTGACAATCCGCACAAAGGCTTAGGGGCTTTCTCTTCGCCAAACGGACTGGATGGTGAAGGACGAGAGAATCAAAACACCATCCTGATGAAGGAGCCTCCGCAACACAAGCACACAAACCCCACGCTGTCTCTCCGTCCACCAATTCTTCCCACAAGGGCAGTTTGCTGGAGGACGCATGAGTGGGCCATGCTGGGCCCGGGCAGGCCCTCCCTTCCCAGCCCTGGGTGCATTCGCGGGACCGCGAGAACCCACTGATTGTCACTGGCTGGAGGGGGAGGGGGTGAGGCCCGCACAAACGGGCGCCCTCGCCGACCTCGGGTCCACGTCCCCCAGTGCCTGCCACGCAGTTTGGGGTGCGGGCATCTGCACCTCCCCAGCTCCGGACATCTGGCTGAACCGGGCCTCCCATTCCCTCCGTCTCCGGCCCTCCCCGCCCCTTCCCTCCTCTCCCCTCCCTTCCCTTGTTTAGGGCGGTGAGGTCAGAAAGGACCAACAATTCAACGTGGGAAGTCTCTCTGAGGAAGTGCGGGCCATAGGGCCATAAATTTCATCCAACAAGAGGCTCCCATCCAGCTCCTTGTTAGGAAACCTCCCAGCCACTAGTGACCGGCAGCCCCGGGGGCCAGGCCACAGCAGCATGGGGTGGAGGTGGGACAGAGAGTTGTGGGGCCATGCGTTTAGGATATTTGTGTGTCTCTCTCTGACTCGGTGGCATTGCCTAGCTGTATACTTAAACCCTTGATGTTGCACGGATCTTAACGTGCATAGATGTGAGCTCGAATGATGATGGGGTTTCTCTTACATAAGAGAGGGACGTTGACCCGGCCTGGATTGCTGTAAGCTGGAAGTCCAGACCTTGTGTTCACGAAGCACTTGAATAAGGATGTCTTGAAGTCCCTGAGTGGTACAGTGTTAATGCCAAAGGCTAGAGGTTCAAGTCCACTTACAGGTGTCTCAGAAGAAAGTCCTGGCAATCTACTTCTGAAAAATCAGCCACAGACAACCCTGCTGAGCACAGTTCTACACTCACATACTCGGGGGTCACCATGAGTCAGAAGGAACTCCACGGCAACTGGTAACAATGTCTTAATGCTGTGTGCCATGCTTTAATACATGTCTTCCCATCTGAATGTGATACAGTGTCCAGAAAAACTACCCCAGGCCTTGCTGTGTGACCTTGGGTCAGTCACTTTGTGTGTCTGGTCTCTATTCCCAGGGAAAGGGTTAGAAGGTTGGGGTGGCAAATCTCGAGCTTCCTTTAGGTGCTAATAGCCTCGAGGTCTTGGGTCCTCCCCACTACAGTCTCCTCATCGCCCCCTCCCCATCCGCCTCACTTCCTTCCGCCCTACAAGTGAAGTAAGGCTGAGAGCATCCGCCTTCGTGCCCCTGCCATTTGCTCAAGGGAATCCCATCCAGGGACTGTCCCTCCGCCTTGGTTGGGAAGTCCAGGGTATGAAGCCCACACCAATAAAAGGAGGGCACTCAAGTCAAAAGGAGCCCTGGCAGCGCAGTGGCTAAGTGCTCGGCTGCTAACCGAAAAGTCAGCAGTTCAAACCCACCAGCCGCTCCACGGGAAAAAGATGTGGCAGTCTGCTTCCAAAAAGATTACAGCCTTTGAAACCCTATAGGGCAGTTCTGCTCTGTCCTATAGGTCAGAATCAACTCAGTGGTGGTGGGTTTACTCAAGCCAAGTCTTTACCTACCCTGTGCTGTGACAGAGAGGAGGCCATTTTGGAGATACTCACTCCAGGCACTTTTGAGTACCTTTCCACGTGCTCAGATAAACAAAGTAATGCCAGCGCCCCAAAGGAGTGTGCAGACTTCCCGAGGGGAGAATGGCCGCTTTAGCTGCACTAATACCAACAGCCGCTATGCCTCAGACGCTGTTCTAAGCCCTTCACGTGCCTGAACTCACGTCAGCCCCCTAAGGCACATGCTGTTTATTAGGAGCCTTATTGACAGATGGGTGGGAGTCCTGGGCTGGCACAAACAGTTAAGTGCTCGACTGCTAGTCGAAAGGTTGTGGGTTCAAACCCACCCAGAGGCACCTTAGAAGACAGGCCTGGGGATCTGCTTCCGAAAGGTCTCAGCCTTGAAAACCCTATGGAGCCGTTCTTCTAGCAGTTCTGAAAGCAGTTCTATGAGTCGGAATTGACTCGAAGGCAACTCAGAACAATAATACAGATGGGTAAACTGAGGCACAGGGAGTTAAGCAATTTGCCTAAGATCATACAGGGTGAAGAGGCAGAGAGGAGACTCGAACCCCTAGCCAGTCTCCGGAGCCCATGCTGCAAGTGGTGAGAGGCACAGAGAGCAGGCCGTGGGCTCACTGCAGAGACACTTCTGTCGTGGGACCAAATGGGTTGGTCATTCCAGAGAGTATGAGGTCCAGGCGCAGAGGCCGGGAGGGAGGTGGGGGACCCCAGCAGGGATGAGGGGAGCAGCTGGCAGGCTTGCCGGGCCCTGAGGAGAGGGTGCGTCCTTGGGGCGTCATGCCCACTTACTGCTCTGGGCTCAGATTTTCCATCGGGCCCCAGAAGAGCCGTTTTTGGTCAACACGGAGACCTCTGGGGAGAAGATGGAGTGGCTGTAGTTTGCAAAAGGTGACAGCCAGACAAGCTTCACCTCCATTCAGAAAAGAGAGACCCCTTTGGGGGCTGAACTGTGGGGGGAAATAGAAATATAGGCTAGTCCCAGATCTTAGTGCACCCCAGTCAGGCATGGGGGTTCCTTTCTACAGATGATAAAAAAAAAATCATTGCCGTCGAGTCAAT
This sequence comes from Trichechus manatus latirostris, assembly GCF_000243295.1. Classification (NCBI taxonomy): domain Eukaryota; kingdom Metazoa; phylum Chordata; class Mammalia; order Sirenia; family Trichechidae; genus Trichechus; species Trichechus manatus. Next base: position 2,289,915 of record NW_004444113.1, read on the forward strand.
TCCAACTCACAGTGACCGTATAGGACAGAGTAGAACTGCCCCATAGGGTTTCAAGGCTGTAAATCTTTATGGAGACCGCCACGTCTCTCTCCAGCAGAGTGGCTGGTGGGTTAGAACCGTCGATCTTTTGGTTAGCAGCCAAGCACTTAACCCTTGCTGAGAATTTGCATTTCCACCCTAGATATACTGAATCAGAATCTACAGTTTAACAAGATCGCCAGGTGATTCTTATGTATAATAAATTTTGAGAACCACTGAGCTACTAGCGGTTCTCAGAATTGGTCCCTAACCAGCAGCATTAGCATCACCTGCGAACATATTAGAAATGCAAATTCTCAGCAGAGATTAGAACCCAACAAACTGGTTCAAAGGCCTGGTTTTGAGTTCTGATTACTTTTGCCTGGAGCATCTTCATTGTTGTTGTTGTTCGTGACCATTGAGTTGGCAACCCCCCACACAACGAGCTCAGACTACTGTGATCCGCAGGAATTTCACTGGCTGATTGTCAGAAGTAAATTGCCAGGCCTTTCTTCCTAGTGCATCTTAGTCTGAAAGCTCCACTGAAACCTGTTCAGCATCACAGCAGCATGCAGTCCTCCACCAACGAACAGGTGGTGGCTGTGTGTGAGGTGCATTGGCATCGCATCAAACCCAGGACTCCCACAGGGAAGGCGAGAATTCCACCCCTGAGCTACCACTGCCCTCAGGAGCATCTGTATATACACTTTGGGGATGAGTTATCTGGATAAGTGTCTGATAGGAACTCCAGATGGCATTGTGTCACTGATGCTCTCTGCTTTCCTTAACCAGCATTTGTTGCACGTGTTCCAGCCAGGTGGGCGCCAATTTCTGCCACAGAAGCACTTTTCCAGCCTCTCAGAGGACCCACCTGAGGTGGGGTGTCACAGGCTCAAGAGAAAAGCCATTTAAATCAGAAGAAAAAGTCACAGTGGCCTGTAGCATTCTGCTCACATCTGCAGAGTGCACGCCCACTCTCTCCGTTGAACGCTTCACGGGGCTCTATTCATTAATCTTCCAAGTCAGACTTCTGCCTGTTGCTCTCAGTTGTCTGTCTATCCAGCCTCTCTGCATAAAGTCTTCACGACAGGCTGGGTTTTGCACAGCTTATCTAGCAAAAGTAGCATGCATTTTGCCCATGTGGCAGAGCAAACAAAGGCTGCTGAACGGTCTTCTGAGAATTGAACCACGTTTGACTCTTTAAGTGAAAACATCTACACACACACCCAAGAACACCTGCAATAGGTGTAAAGCCCAGATGCTGCTTAATCCACGGATTTTTTTTTTTTTTTTTTTTTTTGCATTGCAGGAGGCCTAGAAGACAGGATCCCTAGCTGTCTCCACAGAAGAGCATCTGTGCTTCAATGTATCTGCAGTTGGGGAGCTCATTCCTTTTTGGTGTGTCACCTGGAAGGCCTCCCACCTGCAGACACTGGTGTAGCTGCTTCCCTGCAAAATTATGCAGCTCGCCATTGGCTGGAGTCTAGGTTTCCCAGACCCGGAATGTGAGACAGGGTAATTCTGAGGGACCCTTCCTGCATGAACCAGCTGCCATCAAGTCAACTCTGACTCATGGTGCCCCCACGTGTGTCAGAGTAGAACGGTGCTCCGTAGGGTTTTCAGTGGCTGATTTTTAGGAAGTAGATCACCAGACCTTTTTTCGGAGGTACCCCTGGGTGGACTTGAACCTTCCACCTTTGCACCACTCAAGGATAATGCTATATGATGACTTGCTACAGACATACACACAGGGAGACTGACAGATACACATATAGGAGATAAAAACCTCCAAAAAACCAAACCCATTGCTGTCAAGTCGATTCCGACTCACAGTGACCCTACAGGACAGAGTAGAGCTGCCCCATAGGGTTTCCAAAGCTGTAAATCTTTACAGAAGCAGACTGCCACAGCTTTCTCCTGCTGAGCGGCTGGTGGATTCAAACTGCTGACCTTTCAGTTAGCAGCCGAGCGCTTAACCACTGCACCACCAGAGCTCCTCATATAGAAGATAACCGGGACTAAAAATACCACAATCTTCATGGCCTCGACGCCAGGCTGGTCCAGTTCTTCACCAAATGACTAGTCGTGTTCCTGAATTCACGCTGGCTGCCCCGAAAGAGCCTGCTGCTCCCAGTGAAGGAAGCAGAGAGAGGAGAGGGCTGGACGGGGAGCCCCCGGCTCTAAGCTCCGTTCTGGCTTCACATAAAGGAAGCAAAATCAAAACCCAAGCCTGGGGAAAAAAAAAAAAACCCTAAACTTAATTGGCGAGGAAACAGGACTCCTGGGGCCTGTGCTGTCCCAGCTTCCCGAGAAGGATTTAGGCAGGGGCACTTCCCACCCTCAGGATAGGAAAAGAAAGGGGATTAAATCCAGGTTTGGTCTGGCTGGGACACAGGGTGTGCCGAGCACACAGTTGCTTTGCAGATTGCCTGTGTTTTCCCGGCGACCGAAAAGGAGGAAGGAGGGAGGGCGGTGATGCTAAAGAGAAGGGGGGAAAAAAACTAAAAACAACTTGCTGTTTACATATGGTTGGCGAAAACTGTTTTGTCTCCATAACTGTGCAGACTGTCAATGGCAGGGTGTAGTGACAAGATTTTTTTTTAAGTGAAGCTCAGCTCACACCCTGAGCTGCAGCCCCCAGAGGTATTGCTGCTTTCATTGCGTTCAGTACGATCCCCGGAACAATACGTCTTGCTACATGTGAATGGCGGTCCGGTGCACGGTCCCCTTGGCACCGCTGTAAGGCCAGGCCTCGCTTTAGACCTGTTCAGGAATGTGGGTTAATTCGGCCGACCCTTTGTACCCCCACAGCTCTGTTTTTGTGAGGCTGGCAGAAACTGACACGTTTTCTTTTGCTTAATTAAGTTGTTCAGTCGAAGGCTGCCCAAAGGCTCGCGGCTACGTGGGGAGTCTGGTGAGGCGCAGAAAGCCGTGGGCGTTTCCAACATAAAAGGGGGATTCTGTTATTGTTTGGGTGTAGACGGGGCATTTTTTCAAAGTTACTGCTGCCTGAGTAACCACCACCCCGGGCACAGCCCTGAAAGGACGTGAAAGCTGCTTAACCCCAACCATCTTGGGCTCGAAAGTTTATTTTTAAAAGTGAGCGAGAGCAACGGGGGAAGAGAACATTCGAGGGAGGGAGGGAGAGAGAGAGAGGGCGGTGTCCTTTACATGGCGGTTTACTTCTACTTTTTAAAAGCAAACAGTGGGCTCATTTGCATAAGTGGTGGCCATACGCTCCGGTCAGCAAAACAAACCTGATGCCCGCGGCACCTGGCCTGGCACTGGCCTCCTGGACGCAGGAGTGGGACCCGGTCACCTTTGTGCCAGGCGGCGGTGGGCTGGGAAAATGCATCCACGAGCCTTTATCAACCTCCTGCATTTCTAACTCAAATCACCTTTATCATTCACATCAGATCCCCCCTGGACTCTGTGGATATTTGATCCCACCAAGAATCTTCCTTTTTATACATACTGTGTGATATAAGAAAAAGCGGGCATGTGGATGGGATCTGGGAACTGGGCTTTTGAGTCCTATTGCTAATGATGTTCTCGATATGCTGAGGATTGAGTTCTTATCCATGCCTTTGTGCCTCAGTTTACCCATCACAGCAGATGCCCTATGTTTGGTACTTGGCAGGTACTTTCTATACGTTTCTGAGCTTAGCTTGTCTTCTTTCTCTCTCAGTAATAAATCACTATTGGAAAGGCCCATTGATTACACAAATACTGGCCCCATCATTGAGCTGATAATCAATACCAAGCTCATAGGTTTTCACCAATTTTGAAGCACAGGCTCTTGTCAATCTGTCAGGCACGTTGGTTCTGTGTCAGCGTTACGGGGCTGCTCCAGGGATTTCTGAGCACCCTTGGCCTCAGGACAGAGAACCTCTGCGTCTGCTCTGACACCAGGCACTCAAATTTCCCACCAGGTCCAAGAACAGCAGCTTTTGGAAAGCCCAAAGATAAACATTTTCCTTCTAGAGCGAGAACAGACTGGATGGTCAAATATTTTAAGAATCTTCACCATGATTTCTCATTTCTCTTAATATGCAAGAAAGAGTGGGTAATTGTTTGATTGATTCAAGTTACATAAATGGCCAGATCACTCTTTGTTGTTCTTATTTGTTGCTGTCGAGTTGGCTCTGAGTTTATGTACCGCAGAAAAGTATTGCCCAATCCGGCGCCATCCTCACAATGGCTGGTATGTTGGAGCCCACTGTTGCAGCCACCGTGTTAAGTCACCTCATAAAAAGTTTCCCTTGCTTTTACTGACCCTCTGCTTTCCCAGACATGATGTCCTTTTCTAGCAATTGGTCTCTCCTGATGATGTGTCCAAAGTAAGCAAGTCAAAGTCTAGCCATCCTTGCTTCTGAGGAGCATTCTGGCTGTACATCCCCCAAAACTGATTTATTTACTCTTCTAGCAGTCTACAGTATGTTCAGTTCTTTAGACCAAAAAGTTTCTTAAGACCCTCCCCCCAAAAAAAAACCCACTTTGGGGTATAAATTACATGGATCAGTAGTCTACACTGAAATCAGTTAATTGTTCATTACGAGCAATGCCTGCTGGACTCCCCACAAATTGCCAGAGCTGGTTATAGGTCTCTACCCAGGACACCACAGGCCTATATTTAGGTTGTGTATATTCAGGTACCCAGAAATATGCCCATATTCCAAGATCCTTCCAGCCTGTAAATAAAGGGAGTGGGGGAGATTTCAAAGTTCTATTCCCCAAACAACTTGTTCTTGTGGAGACCCAAAGGCCAGCTGCAAAAACTTCAACATGCTTTGGCCAGTTCTGGTCAGCCCATGTTAAGGACCACATGGAACAATGGTCCTCGGTGTCGCCGCCTTCTTCCTCCCTCGTTAACAGTTCCAGAAGGTCCTGGAACTCAAGGGTTTTCCGTCAGTTCTGGGACGAGTTCTGCTGGCCATGGATTAGGTCACTTGCCTTACCTTCAAAAGGCCAAGTTCAAAACCAAGCAGTCACACACACAATTTTTCAATAACAGCTGACTGGCTGGTTCCAGCATCTTGGAAAGACACAAGTTGTCAAAGGCCAGCAGAGGCCCGAGCAGATGGGAGCTGAGATGGCTGGACGGCGAGTGGGGGCGGGTGTCACACCACCTGGCACTCTTCCTACAGTCTGGAGATGGCGTGTGTGTGGCTGGCGATTCACGCTCAAGGTGGCAGGCGCTCTCCCCCTTTCCAATTCCCTGACAGCCGGGGCCGACTTTCTCTGGCTTTTTAAAATCCAGGACACACTATGTCTCCACGTCGCCAAGTTCCAGCTGCTAGAGAGCCAGCCTTGTGCTCTGTTGCCCCACCACCAGCATTATGTCCTGGTGCCCAGGGAAACAGAAGGCCTTCCTTGAGGCGGGCAGGCCCAGAAGAGGTCGGTGACAGCGACTCGGGTCCTGGAGACAGAGGGGCAGATTCACAAGGGCTGGCCAGAAGCCATCCCACTATCCCTGGTACTCGTGGTCCCACATGGAGGGCTGTGGCTCTTCAGGACAAAGAGAAGCGCTTTTTACCAGCCCCACGTTCTGCTGACAAATGCATAATGAACTGGCAGGAAGCTACCAAGCAGCATTTCAAAGCCCCGGTTACACGGGAGGCCGCGGTGGAGCGGAGATGGTCACTTTCTGCAGGTGTTCGGCCAGTGTCCCTGCATTTGCATGTATTTGCATAGACTGTCAAACAGTTGGCGGACAGAGAGTCTGAGGAGGTCTGGACACGGCCCAAACCTGTCAATGCCTTTCTCCTTGCCAGTCAAGGTTGGCTCTGTCTGCAATTAAAGTAGAAATGAATACTTGTGACATTGCAATATACCCCGCCACAGCTGGGCGAAGTGGAATGGAAAAGTGTGCTTCAGTTAGAAAGACAAGATGCATGCTGGAAAAAAAGAAAAAACTAATAATAACTAAGGAGGCAAATAGTGGTAAATGCTCAGAAAGGGACACTCGGAACTAATTCTTCAAATGGACAAAAGTAGTTTGTAATCCTTGCTTGTTGCTGAGCTGTTGTAGCTGTCATTATTGTTGATGCTATTGTTGCTGCTGCTCTTATTGTTGTGGATGTGGTTGTGATTGATGTTATTGTCGTGGATGCTATTGTCGTTGATGCTGTTGTTGCTCGTTTTTGTTGATGTTGTGGTTGATGTTATTGTTGTTGTTGCTGCTGTTCTTGCTGTTGATGCTGTTGTTGTTGCTCATTTTTGTTGATGTTGTTGTGGTTGATGTTTTTGCTGCTGTTGTCGTTGTGGATGCTATTGTTGATGCTGTTGATGCTGTTGTTGTTGCTCGTTTTTGTTGATGTTGTCGATGTTATTGTTGCTGCTGTTACTGTTGGTCTTGTTGGGGGTGAGTGAGCAGACTCTCCCCACTGTGTGAGGCCAGTTCAGCTCCTACGAGGGCCTTGCTAGACACTGTGCCTTCTATCCCCTGAGCGCTGGGAATAATCTCAAGCAGAGGGAGGAAACAAATTCCAAAACTGCATTTCGGTGGCACGCACTTTCCCCTGTAAGGCCCCACTGTGTTTTCGGGGTTGACAAATAGGTAGCCATGGTTTGGCGGGGGTGAGAACATTGGAGGAGGCCGAGCACAAATGCCTGCTGTTCCCTCACCCCAGAGGGCAAGGATTACAGATCATATTAGCATATGGATCACAGTGGGAAAGGAACAAAAATGCGGGCCTCCACTACTGTAAGAGCAAATGGACTCGAGACGGAGGGGGCGGGGAAGGAGGGAAGTTGGGTGGAAAGGGGCTGGTGGTGGTGGGTTTAGAACACACGTGGTTTATGTTTGTGGAGGCCTGCATCCTTCTGAGATGTGGTTTTACATATTCTTTAAGCGAGACCTAACGATTTATTAAATACTTCATCTCTACACAGTGGTGGGCACTAGAGTTTCATGAGCAGCAGACAATAGATTCTGTTTATTCGCCAACAATACAGACACTGTTTCACTCTGGACTGCAAGTGGCTGAGCCATCTGGCTCATATCTCCACAGTAAAACATTGTCCGTGACACAAAAAATGACAACATCCCCAGGACAAACTAGTGTGACCTCTAAATAAAGCCTTCCTCTGAAGCTATGATATCACACAGCACCGGGGACACCAGCACAATTGAATCTGGCCACCAAAAGCCCAAGTGAGATAGGACTGTGTAAATCGAATTTTACAGGAGACTTTTTGTCCTCCGTGGCAAACCATCCAGATCCGACCACGGCACTGAAACATCTTTTTCATTCACCCGCGGGACAACAGTGCAGTTCTATTTGGGGGTTGACAGTCCTCTTTCTCCGGCGCCCGACCCAGGAAGCACACGTCCATTTCCAGAGCGGCACCTGCAGCCTTTGCTTCCAACAACGTTGCACTGATGGGTCCCCACCTGCGCCAGCCTTTCTTCTGATATTTCTGAAACAAGCGGCCCTTTCTCCTCCCTGCCAGGGAGAAGGCCCAAGTTTGCCAGCTTCTTCACAAATAGCCCAACAAGGCACTCACAGCATCGAGCCACCTGAATGCAGGCTTCACGAGGCAAACAAGCACACACACACACACACACACACACACACACACACACACACACTCTCGCCAGCACCCTGTCCAAGAAAGGGGCCGTTTCAATGGAAGACGTGTCATTCTCCGGAAAAGACCCAGTTCAGTTCCCAGTGCCCAGGCATTTGTGGGGCTGCTCGGTGGGAAAATTTCAGAACAGAAACTGAGACACAGTTAAGAACAGACGAAAAAACTGGCTCGTCTGAAGCATTCCGTCTGTTCCAACTCCTGCTGGTTTGCTTTTTTTGAAGCGAGAAACATAAAACACTTCGCACATAGGATGCCTTGCGAAACAAGATCTCTAAATGCTTTCCAAATGCAAGGCAGGAACTAGACCCTTCCGCAGCCAGAGCCACCTGAGACGAGGCCTCGTGTGGCACAGCGGCGAAAGCGCCCTGTCAGGTCAGGCGGAGGAGGCCGGAATTTCTCCATGCGCGTTCACCAGCTCCGTGGTCCTGGGCATGGGGCAGCGGTGGTTCAGGGCAGAATTCTTGCTTTGCATCTGGGAGACCTGGGTCTGATTCTCAGCCAATATATCCCATGTGCAGCCACCACCCGTCAGCCAGTGGAGGCTTGTGTGTTGTTAGGATGCTGAATAGATTTCAGTGGAGCTTCCAGACTAAGATGGACTAGGAAGAAAGGCCTGGTCATCTACTTCCAAAAATAAGCCAGTGAAAACCCTCTGGATCACGACAGTTTGCTCTACAGCCGATCCTGGGGATGGTGCACGACTGGGCAGTAGTTTTGCTCTGTCGTGCGTGGGGTCGCCATGAGTCAGGGGCCAACTTGACAGCAGCTAAAAACAAAAGCAACGTAGTCTTAGGCAGATGACTTAACCACTCAGCGCCCGCTCCTCGTCTGTAAAAGGGCTAACATTTTCTTGTTTGCAGGAGCTGTATTTGGAAAATGGGTGAGAAGTGCTTAACACAATGCCTGATGTATAAAAAAACCCAAAACCATTGCCGTCAAGTCTAGCCCGCCTCACGGCGACCCTACAGGACAGAGTAGAGCTGCCCTGTAGGGTTTCCAGGGCTGTAAATCTTTATGGAAGGGGACTGCCACATCTCTCCCACAGAGTGGCTGGTGGCTTCGAACCGCGGACCTTCTGGTTAGCAGCTGAGTGCTTTAACCACTGTGCCACCAGGGCTCCTGCCTAGCATACAGTAAGGGTTTAATAAATGGTCGCCGTAACAATAATGGTACTAGATAATGCTAGCATCATTTCTATGACTCTTGGTTGAATTCAATAGGAAAACAGCATCTAAGATACCAATCATCCATTTAAATAAACACCCTTGATAGCAGTAACATTTATTATTATCATGATTATTTAACATAAACCTAAATTTTTTGGCAAAGTTGGGTTATATGCTCTACTACTGCTTGGCTTGTCCCCTAGCTTACTTCTGAGATTGGACTTTCTTCATGCATGAAACTCAGCAAACTATGTTGTTATTCTTATAACAACCATATTAAACTATCATAATGAGAAACTGCGTGCATAATAGTCCTATTTTAGGTGTAAAGTCATTGATACTGGATTGATAGCTTCAAATTATTTACTCTTGCTTCTTTAATTCTGACCAATCCCGTGAATTTTAATTGTCTGCCATCCATTTGAGGGTAATCTTTGTATTTACAACAGGTTGATTTCTAGAAATGAAGCTGTTTGGTTGAAACGGTGAACTTTTGTTTTTCTCAGAGAGTAAGTGGTTAAGTGAGAGGTCACAATCCAGACTCAGAGCCTGGGAACAATTCTTGGTAAAAATGACTGAGAATTTCATATTTAATCAACTGTAAGTTGAATCCTAGACCGTTTACGGTCCAAACCTTTTAAGAAGTATGAGAATCAATTTAACAAGACATACCTATGGCTTTAATTACCATCACTATGCCCAGAACTCCCCCTGATGCTTCGGGAGAAATTTCAAGTGTTTCCAGAATATCAAAGCTTAAGGAAATCTCCATATGGAAAATCTCCCAGACTTTATACCTTTGAAAGAATGAACTTCAGTACCTATACACAAGTCTCCACTTCTGTTTTCTTATTTTATTTTATTGTATTTTTTCTTAATTAATGCTTAACTGTGTAAGCTATGGAGCAGATGGTGTTATTTCTATGAATCCCAGTTAATTTCAGTAGGAAAACTGCTCTCAGGTTAACAGCCAACCTAACAAAAGAATGTTGGCCTTGACGCTGGAGCCCATATGGAGTCAAGCTAAGGACAGGTAAGAGGGTAGCTAAACTTAGAAATACACCCTTGGGGTGGGAGGGCAGGGTCGAGACCTCTTATATGCTGTTGGTGGCAATGTTGATTGAAACAACCTTTTCAGAGAGTAACTTGGCATTCTCTACCAACATGTAACATGCCCTCTGGACCAGAACATCCACTTTTGGGACTATATCCTACTGAGTTACTCTCTCAAGTGTGTGAGGACATCTGTACAAGGAATGTTATTATCATATTATTTGTAAAAGTGAAAAATGAGAGATAATCTCAATGTCTACCCATAGGGGACTGATTAAATAAATTATGGTGCATCCAATAAAAAGAATAAACAGGCGCCATACGTACGTTGTAGTTACCATTTAGTCCACCCCAATTCACGGCGACCTTATTTATAACAGAACGAAATGTTAACTGGTTCTGAGCCATCTTCATGATTGTTGGTGTGTTTGAGTCCATTGTTGCAGCTACTGTGTCAACCCGTCTTATTGAGGGTTTTCCTCATTTTCACTGACCCTTTCCTTTACCAACCATGATGCACTTTCATTGCGATTGGTCTTTCCTGATGATGTGTTCAAAGTAAGTGAGGGTAAGTCTCAGCATCCTCACTTCTAAGGAGCATTCTGGTTGTATTTCTTCTAAGATTGATTTGTTTGTTCTTCTGGCAAGCATGATCTACAGCTACATCTATCCATACATAAAAATTTTCTAAAGAGTACACACCAAGCCATCCAAAAGATAGAGGAGGACTTTTTAATATTTACAGCATATCCTTTAGTATTATTTGCATTTTTTAAACCAAAAATCTATTATCCTTTGGTACTTTACAAAAGAATGCAAGTAAAAAATAATTTCCCTGTAACTGTTCATTGTCAGTTGGTGTCCTTAGCATAGGGGGCATCAACTTTATAAAAGAGAAGGGAAGGGCTAGTTGGCTAACAAGAATTCCCACTGTGAGAAGGGTTGATGTCAAAGGCTGAGGGCATTTCAGCCAAATAGGAAAAAGAATCCCTTTTCTTAAGGAGCTTACTATGGCATAAATAAGTCTGTGGTTTAAATATGCATTTATGAAGGAACTGGGTAATTGGACTTTCTGTTGTTGTGGTTAGGTGCCGTCAAGTTGGTTCCAGCTCATAGAGACCCTATGTACCACACAACGAAACACTGCCCAGTCCTGTGCCATGCTCTCATAATCTTTGTTATGCTTGAGCCCATTGTTGCAGCCACTGTGTCAATCCATCTTACTGAGGGTCTTCCTCTTTTTAGCTGACTCTCAACTTTACCAAGCATGGTGTACTTCTCCAGGAACTTATCCCTCCTCACAACATGTCCACAGTATGTAAGACGTAGTCTCGCCATCCTTGCTTCTAAGGAACATTCTGGTTGTACTTCTTCCAGGACAGATTTGTTCTTTCTTTTGGCAGTCCATGGTATATTCAATATTCTTCACCAACACCACAATTCAAAGGCATCAATTCTTCTTTGGTCTTCCTTATTCATTGTCCAGCTTTCGCATGCATATGAGGCAATTGAAATCACCACGGCTTGGGTCAGGCAC
>NW_004444113.1:2301381-2359734 GCF_000243295.1 Trichechus manatus latirostris
CAATGAGTCTTTTGATTTCTTGACTGCTGCTTCCATGGGTGTTGATTGTGGATCCAAGTAAAATGAAATCCTTGACAACTTCAATCTTTTTTCCGTTTATCATGATGTTACTTATTGAACTTAACGCATGTCAACATGGCATGGGGGCAGTGTCTGATGTCCTTTAACTTCATAAGAGGGAAGGAGAATCAAGATCAACAGCCCAAGGCTGATTCCTATGAGGCGGAAGTCAGACATGCCTCCTCTCTCTGCCATCTGTACCAGTTCTGACACCAACCATCCCTCCCACGGCACTCTCTACTTCCCTGCTATTTTTGTTGCTAATTTGTTGCAATGGCCACACAGAATTTACAGACTATACTCACAGTTATGGGGTTTATTAGGGAAGTAACAGGTTCCAACTCAGGTTCAGGAACACTCAGGATACAATTCTTCCATCAGGGCAGCCTCTTCTCAGCTGTACCTGCAGGCAGGCCTCTCTCTGGCCCCTCAGCCTCTGCTGTGCTCGGGCTAGTGTTACAAAGCTCTTTTAGCTCTGCCAGTAAGCGCCCAGAGGCACCCCACTCTGCCAGCAAGTCTCCTGCCGAATGGCCCTCAGCTCTAGCTCTTCAAGTTGGCAAACCTAGCTCCACCAAGTGCCCGGAGACACCGTACTCTGTCAGCAAGCCTCCTGCCCAAAGGCACTCAGCCTTCTCACTCCGAGGGTTAGGAAGCCCACTGTGCCAGCTCCTGCCGGCCTCTCCTGCCACCGTTTCTCTGCCACTGCTTCTTGCCGTCTTCAGTGTTACACCTCTCTCAGTCTCCTGGTTCCAGGAGCTTCTCAGCATATGGATCCTGGATCCAAAGGACACACTCCACTCCTGGCTCTTCCTCCCTGGTGGTAGTGAGATCCTCTCCTTCCCACCTCTGGTATGGCTCGTCTTAGTCTAACGGGATGGCAAAACTGACAAATCACCTCCTTAGGGTTCTATAGACCTCATTTGCATGGTCCCACACCCACACGGGAGCCATGAACTTTATTTGCATTGCTAGCAAGCCATCTAATCTCCTTGGTGGGCCACAATTACTTTATTTGTATAGTCCCACCCAATCACTTGGGTGGGAGTTACAAGACCATGACGAGAAAAGCATATACAAGTGATCCATCACACCACAACCCAGCTGTAGGATTTTAATGGTTTGCAGGTATTTGGTGTTGATTCTGCAACAACAATACTGGGGATATAAAGTAGTGCTAAAAGGCACAGACTTTTAGCTCAGATTAAGGACCCCTGGTGACACAGTGGCTAAGCGCTCAGCTGCTAACCGAAAGGTTGGCTGTTCAAATCCACTCAGCAACTCTTCAGGAGAAAGCCCTGGTGATCTGCTCCTATAGAGATCACAGCCGAGAAAATCCTATGAGGCAGTTCTACTCTGTCACATGGAGTCACTATGAGTAGGAATTGACTTGAAGGCACACAACAACAATATGGGGTCAGCTCTGTCACTTACAACCTGTGAGACTTTGTTGTTGTTGTTAGGTGGTGTCGAGTCATAGCAACCCTATGTACAACAGAATGCCATCCTCACAATCATTGCTATGCTTGAGCCCATCGTTGCAGTCACTGTGTCCATTCATCTCACTGAGGGTCTTCCTCTTTTTGATGACCTCTACTTTACCAAGCATGATGTCCTTCTCCAGGGATGGTCCCTCCTGATAACACATCCAAAGTATGTGAGACAAAGTCTCGCCATCCTTGCTGCTAAGGAGCATTCTCACTGGACTTCTTCCAGGACAGATTCGTTCCTTCTGGCAGTCGATGGTATATTCTATATTCTTCACCAACACCATAATTCAATGGCATCAATTCTTCTTCAGTCTTGCTTATTCATCATGAGACTTTGGTAAGCTACTGATTGTCTCTAGGCCTCAGTTTCCTTCTCTGTAAAATGGGGATAACTTATCATCTACCTCACAGGGTTGGCGTAAGGATTGAGATTACCCAGGTAAAGCACTTTATACAGAGCCTAGTACATACACGGTGCTAGGAATATGCTGTGGATTTAAGTGTCATGAATTTAGCTGTTACTATTGTTGCTGCTCTTATTATTATTCTCACAACTAGTTTAGTTATCCATCCTCTGCCCTTCTCAAAAAAGGGACGGCATGGTGTAACGTCCATTTCTGAGGATGCTTCTGACCTGCCGTTAGGTAGTTAGGCTTGGGTTTTGAGTTACTCCACCAACAAGGGATTTGTGCGTAAACAACCGCACTCTGCCCACAACCCTGGGCGTCTCAAGATAAACATTTTCAACATGGCAGACTCAGGTTAAAGGTCTGTGGACCTAGAACAAAGGCAAGGTCACTTGTAAATGCTGAGACAGAAATGAACCGTTGTTGAACTGAGATGTCATGGTTGCTGTTAGCTGCTGTCAAGTCAGCTCCAGCTTGTGGTGACCACATGTCCAACAGAAAGCAATGTTTCCTGACCCTGCACCACCTTCACGATCATTGGTCTGCTCAAGTCCATGGTTGCAGCCACTGTGTATTTTGAGTGCCTGTGACCTACAAGGCCCATCTTCCACCACTATATCGGACAATATTCTGTTGTGATCAGAAGTAGATCACCAGGCCTTTCTTCCTAGTCTGTTTCAGTCTGGAAGCTCTGCTGAAAAACCTGTCCACCACGGGTGACTCTGCTGGTGTTTGAAGTAGCAGAGACATAGCTTCCAGCATCACAGCAACACACAAACCACCACAAAACACCTTCAATGCAGGTCCAGGCCCACATTCTTGTTTTCAGCCACATTTTTAGGGCCCTGAAACTTACACTGGGTGACTGTTTGCCAGAGTATGAGCGAGATGGGGCCCACACTTACCATGTAAACAAACACCTGTGTGCAGACACGCTTCTCTTACTTTGTAAACAGGAAAGGGATTTTTCTTATTCAAAAAGACCCTGAAGCCCTCTGAGGTGAACAACTTGCCCATGGGCAAGCAGCTAACTTCTGACAGAGACCAGGCCAAAGAGAACCTGGGTCCCTGGAGTCTCCCAGCAAAGCCCGGCACCCTGATGAAGGACACCAGGTGGTTCAATGTCCCCAGTGACATCTGTGTTGGCCGATGAAAACAAGAGCCAAGATACAGACATGAGTAGAGGGTCCTTATCCTTCCAAGATGGGTTCTAGCACTCGGGGTCTTTTCTGAGGCTCCTTCTGAAGCTGGGCCTTGTAGGGAAACACCCACAGAGTAAGTAAATGAAGGAGTTTATAAATGATTCCTTGAACCAAGGAGCCCTGGTGGCATGGTGGTTAAGCACTTGGCTGCTAACCAAAAGGTCAGTGGTTCAAACCCATCAGCTGCTCCGCAGGAGGAAGATGTAGCAGTCTGCTCCCATAAAGATTTACAGCCTTGGAAGCCCTATGGGGAAGTTCTACTCTGTCCTGTAGGGTCGCTGTGACTTGGAATCGACTTGTTGGCAGGGGGTTTGGTTTGGTTTCCACTGAACCAACCAATCATATCTCATATGTAATGGGATAAAGCTAATGGGCAGGGCTGGCCAGGGACTTAAAAGAGTGTTTAAGATTTAATTATTCATCACGCACAATGGCATGAAACGCTGTCTGGTCATGCGTCACCCTCATGGTAGGTTGCAGATTGGACCATTGGGATCCATAGGTTTTTCATTGGCTGATTTTTGGAAGTAGATCACCAGGTTTCCTAGTTCATCTTAGTCTGGAAGCTCTGCTGAAACCTGTTCAGCATCATAGCCCACTGCTGTCAAATCAATTCCAACTCACAGCAACCCCGTAGGGTTTCTAAGGCTGTAAAGCTCTACGGAAGCGGACTGCCACATTTTTCTCCTGTGGAGCAGCTGGTGGTCTTGAACCACCAATCTTTCGGTCAGCAGTTGATTGCCTTAACCACTGCACCTCCAGGGCTCCTGTTCAGCATCATAGCAACATGCAAGCCTTCAATGACAGATAGGTGGTGGATGCACATGAGGTGCGTTGGCCAGGAATCCACCCAGATCTCCTGCATGGAAGTTGAGAATTCTACCACTGAACCACCACAGCCCCCCAGTTCCGTATTACTCAACCCTAAAGAGAAATGATGTTCTGATACCTGCGACGAAATGAATGAACCTTGAAAACATTACGCTGAGTGCAATGAGTCAGTCACAAGGACAAATACCGTATGATCCCACTAAGCATATATCCAGAGACCAAAGTTGATTAGTAGTTGCCAAGAGAGGGCAGGAGGGGGAGTCACTGCTTACAGGGGCCCTGAACTTCTACTGGAGCCCTGGTGGTTAAGAGCGCTTAGTGGTTAAGAGTTCTGCTGCTAACCAAACTTTGGCAGTTCAAATCCACCAGCCACTCCTTGGAAACCCTATGGGGCAGTTCTACTCTGTTCTGTAGGGTCGCTAGGAGTTGGAATCAACTCGATGGCAGCGGGTTTGGTTTGGGGTTTGGAACTTCTGTTAAGGGCAATGAAAAAAACTGGAAACGCATCGTGGTGGTGGTTGCATAACATGCTGAACGTAATTAATGTCACTGAATTGTGCACGTAAAAAAAATGCTAAAATGGCAAATGTTTTGTTATGTATATTTTCACCACAATAAAAAAATTGTGGAAAAGAATAAAAATTACTTTTGAATCCATGCATGTTTAATTAAAAGAATTTTACACTGTCCCCACCCCTGACAAGGAGGAGAGAAGGACAACGGGTAGTCAGTGATGGCAAAGAAGATGTGAGCGGGAAGCACGAAAACTCAGGATGGACCTCTCCCGGGGTCTCTGGGACCCTGAGAAGGTGCTTCTTGCTGTGACAGTGGTCACCAGCTGTGGCAAGAAACAGGGGGTCCCTGGCCAGAACTGACATGGGGGCGGTGTGAGCTTCCGCAGAGACACAGTAGGGGTGCAGTGGGGATTCAGAGGGAACCCCCACCACTCCTTGCTTCCTTGCCACAGCCTCCTCTTGCATAGCTTTATACACGTAAGTGTCAGGGTCTGGGTACAGGGCAAAGGGACATGAGGGGTGTTATGATTGAACTGTGTCCCCAAAAAATACTTGCCAACTTGGCTAGGCCATGATTTCCAGTATTGTGTGGTTGTCCTACATTTTGCGATCTGATGCGATTTTCCGAAGTGTTGTAAATCCTAACCTCTGCCTGTGGTTAATGAGGCAGGATTAGATTATGTCAAAGAGGATTAGGTAGGATGCAACACCCTTACTAAGGTCATAGCCCTGATCCAACATCAGGGGAGTTTCCCTGGGGTGTGGTCTGCATCACCTTTTGTCTTACAAGAGCTAAAAAGAGAGAGAAATGAGCAGAGAGAGAGGGACCTACTACCACCAAGAAAGAAGAACCAGGAGCAGACTGCGTCCTTTGGACACGGGGTCCCTGTGATGAGAAGCTCCTAGACCAGGGGAAGACTGATGACAAGGACCCTCCCCTAGAGCTGTCAGAGAGAGAAAGCTTTCCCCTGGAGCTGGCACCCTGAATTTGGACTTCTAGCCTCCTAGGATAGACTGTGAGAGAATAAACTTCTGTTTGTTAAAGCCATCCACTTGTGGTGTTTCTGTTACAGCAGCACCAGATGACTGAGACAGGGTGTCTTAGTTTCCTTGTGCTGCAGTAACAGAAGTGCCCCAAGGAGGTGGCTTTAAAGAACAGAAATTTATTTTCTCACAGTTCTGGAGGCTGAAAGTTCAAACCAGGGTCTGGGCCATGTTGATTCCTTCCTTGTTGGCAGCCCTGGGCATTCCGTGGCTCCTTGGTGATCCTCAAATGGTGTCTGTCTTCCCCTGTGTGTGTGTGTGTGTGTGTGTGTGTGTACACGTGCGTGTGCATGTGCATGTGTATGTGAGTGTGTGTGTCTGTGGGTCTAATCTGCTCTTTTTATTTTTTATTTTTTTATTGTACTTTAGATAAAGTTTACAGAACAGTTTCTCATTAAACAGTTAGTGCACATGTTGCCCTGTGACAATGGTTAAGAACCCCATGACATGTCAACACTGTCCCTTCTCAACCATGGGTTCCCTATTACTAGCTTTCCTGTCCCCTCCTGCCTTCTAGTCCTTGTCCCTGTCCCTTGTCCCTGGACTGCTCCATTAGTCTCATTTTGTTTTATGGGGATGTCTAATCTCTGGCTGAAGGATGAACCTCGGGAGTGACTTCATTACTGAGCTAAAAGGGTGTCTGGGGGCCACACTCTTGGGGTTTCTCCAGTCTCTATCAGACCAGTAAGTCTGGTCTTTTTTTGTGAGTTAGAATTTTGTTCTACATTTTTCTCCAGCTCTGTCCGGGACCCTCTGTTGTGATCCTGGTCAGAGCAGTCAGTGGTGGTAGCCAGGCACCATCTGGTTGTACTGGGCGCAGCTTGGTGGAGGCCATGGTAGTTGTGGTCCATTAGTAATCTGCTCTTTTTATAACGCAGAAGTGATTAGGTTTAGAACTCACCTACTTGGGTTGATCTAATTAGCATAACAAAGAAAACACTATTTCCAAACCGGATCACACCCAGAGGTATAGGGGTTAGGATTCCAACACATATTTAGGGGGACACAATTCAGTCCATAAGAAGAGGTCACATGGTGTGAGTGAGAAACCGCCTTGCCAGACTGAAGAGCATGTTGTCCATCATGTACGGAGGCCCCTCCCACCTGCTTTGCCCCAAATGTGACAAGAGAAGGGGGCGGGACAGCTCCTCCTTGTTTTAGTGGCTGACCAGTGCCTGTGGTCAGAAGTCATGGAGACCAGGGCCTCAGGCTGTGAAGTCACCAAGCAGCCATCTGGCCCGGTGACCAGATGGACCGGCCAGTCCCACAGACCAGCACCTCTCAGAGCTGGCCCGACCACCAGGGGCTCCCGCCATGTTCGCAAATGAAGACATGCCGACTCAGAGCTGGACAAACTGTCCCCTACCTTAAACATTTATTTTTCACATAGAAATCCTATGCAAAAACAGTTATGTGATTCATGGAATAACCGCTGGGTTTATAAAACATTGCTTCACGGTGCACTTCAACGTGGCCTGGTGTCGGGGCCATGTGTCAGCTGGCCATCTTCCTCAAGACCACAGCCTCTCTGGGGACAGCATCGAAGTCTAGGAATGAGTCTAGGGGAAGCAAGTCCCAGGCCGTGGCTCGCCTGGCCTTCTCAGTACTGGATCCGATGTGTTTTGCCCACAAATGCCTAGTTCAAGTTCCCCAGAAACTTTGGGGTGGGTGGGTGGGTAAGTCACTGACTGGGGACAGCTCCAGTTCTAGAACGCCAAGCGATTGTCTAAATTGCCCCCTTGTTGCTTTGCCACTAAGTCTGATGAAGCTTCACCTTGAGTGTAAGCCCATACCATCACCCTGACCTGACCTCAAGTCCCTCTGTCCTATGTTCCCAGGAGGACACTGAACTGCCCCTCCCTCCCCACGAGTGTGGTCTGTGCCCTCGCCCCAGGCCACGAGGAGCCCCTGAAGGCCCCCCTGCTGCCCCACCCCCGCCCCATCTGGAAATCACCAAGCCCTTGTGGACTTTGCTCTTTATTCATTCACAAAGAATGTAAGATTTCGTTTTTTTTGAGACCTGAATAGAGCTCCCATGTCACCATACCGGGGCGGCTGTTCCACGCCAACTCCGTAATTGCCCTGCTTCTCCCGCCTTTTTTCCTTCCACCAAAACCAACTTAAGCTGATTACCACCATCTCAAACAACCTCGCCGGCTCCAGATATGGCCATTTAATATGGCCGCGACAAGCAGCCAACTGCTGTTTTCAAAAGACGATCTGACAGATTCTATTCACTTTCAAAGTAGCTCTCCACGGCTGGAATAATTATCTTTCGTTTCCTCCATTCTGACACCGTCCAATGATTTGTTGACATCTGAAGAGTTACGTGCAAATCTCACAAGAGGCAGCTGGACTTTCCGCCCCCAGAGATACAAATACAAAAAGGATTCCCATACAGCATCTGAAATAACTCTGTGCTTTGCAAATGGACGTCCAAATCTGCATGTTAATGGAGCCCTTTTATCTTGAAATGTAACCTCAAAAAAAGAAAGGGGGGTTCGGTTAACTTGTTCGCTGCCAGCTCAAGGGAAAGCCCCACCTTTCCCTCAAAACCTCCGTCACCTCGCTTGTTCCATAAAAAACCCACAGATATCCCAAGTTTCCAAACATCTCATGTTTGCTGCAGTTCTCCGCTGAGGGGAACAGCAGGGGGAAGCCAAGGAAACAGCAAGAGGCCCCTACGTTTCATCTGCTGCCAGCAGGGTTTGAAGTGAGCATCCCTGGAATAATGACGATGAATAACCCGCGCTTCTACAGCCCTTTCTGGAGGGTGTCTCTAAGCACCTTCCCAAGGAGCTGCGCCTCTGCCCACTGCAGAAAAGCCCCCCGCAGGATGCGCTTCCTGCCTTCCCTCACTGCCCGGTTCATCACAAGGAGGCACTCTGTCTCTAAACCCGGGCTCGGTGGGGCCGCGGGAGTTTTTAACAGAATGGATGTATAACATGTACTAATGAGGCATTGGTGGCTCAGTGGTAGAATTCTCGCCTTCCATGCAGGAGACCCAGGTTCGATTCCCGGCCAATGCATCTCATGTGCAGCCACCACCTGTCTGTCACCGGGGGATTTGCATATTGTTATGCTGAACAGCATTTCCTCCTCTTGTGCATTGGGTCACCATGAGTCAAAGGGTGATTCCATGGCAGCTAGCAACGACAACATAGTATACATTATCCACTTATGAGTACCGGTCTCATCACCAGCAGGATATGCATGCATTGCTGATAGCTTGGGATTCTCTCCTCCCTCTATCTCTCGTTCTCTTTCTCTCTCGTCTCTCGCTTGGAGAATTTTAGGCATTGATTTCAGTAATCTAACAAGCCACATAAAGGAGCCCCAGTGGTGCAACAGTTAAGCACGCTCAGCTGCTAACCTAAAGGTTGGCACCAAAAGGTTGGCTGTCCAAACCCACCCAGCCACTCTTTGAGAGAAAGATCTGGTGATTACAGCTGAGAAGACCCTATGGGGCAGTTCCTTCTGTCACGTGGGCTCAATATGAGTGGGAATCCACTCCAAACCAGCACGCGACAACATGAAGCCATGCGCGTGGTGGGTTTCAGTTTGGGGACCAGGGACGGTGATTGCAAGAAAGGCTTTAATTCAAAGAAGTTCTGGTACTTGCTGCAACATGGCTGAACCTGGAGAACGTGATGCTGAGTGAAGGAAGTCAGACACGAGAAGAACAAATGCTGTATAACGCCGCTGACGTGAAATACCCACAACAGGCAAACGCATGGAAACCGGAACATGTTGGTGGTTACAAGGGGCGGGGGGAGTGGGAAACTGGGGGGTGGTCATTGCTTAAGGAGTTCAGAGTTGTTGTTAAGAGCGATGAAAAAATCTGGAAACCGAAAGCAGTGATTATTGCACAACGGGTCAATGTGATAAATGTTACTGAATTGTACACGTGAAAATTGTTGAAATGGCCAATGTTTTGTGACATATATTCCACCACAATAAATTTTTTTTATTGTGCTTTAAGTGAAAGTTTACAATTCAAGTTAGTTTCTCATACAAAAATTTATACACACATTGTTATGTTTCCCTAGTTGCTCTCGCTATAACCACAATAAATGGTTTTTAAAAAAGAAAAGCTGGATTCAGCCATGATCGTTATCAGAGAGAAATACACAGAAAGGCAACACAGAAGGGAAATGCAGCAAGCAAAGGTCTTCACGTTCAGCTACCAGGCGGCTGAAGCTTACAGCCCACGGCGTCACAGCTACCCCATCTGTGGCGACCCCGCGGCCCCTGCAGCGTTGGGGAGGGAGAGGTGGCTGGACCAGCGGAAGGAGGGGGCAGCAAGGGAGGACTGCACAGGGGAGGGAAAGCACCGCCCAGGTGATTGGTTCGCGCTCAGGAGGCGCCGCAGAGTGAGGCTGCTGAGGGGCACACCTGTTTCAGTGTCTTAGCTCTGACCAGATCGCCCTCAACGAGGAAAACCTCTAAGGAACCACCCAGCACACAGAAACGTGTTCACTTTTTTCCCCTCGCCTTCCAGCCAGTCTCTCAATCAACAGCGCCCCTTACTGGCCAGTGGGTGATACACCCAGAGTTTGGGGCTACCCATCAGCAACTAGGAAATGGGCATGTTGGCTTCATCTCTATTTATAGCATTTTGAACACACCGGGAACAGCAGCTCTTGAAATCCCAGCTCAAGACTCTGGCACCCGCTCTGTCCTGACCTCTGGTGTCAGCAAAGTCAGGTTTATTTGCAGGACTTTTATCCTCAGGGAGCTGCTTCTCCCAGGAGACCAATAACCACAAACACACGGTGTGTGATCAGAGCAGATCCAAGCGCCCAAAACCTTCGTCAGTATCAAACACCGCGGCAGGAGAATCCATGCACCCTGCCAGCAGAATGGATTTGAATCCTCAGTGGTGGATGTCAGGGGGCAGTCATTAAAAACCAAATAGGTGCTGGCCTTTCTCAAACACCTCGCTGAAGTTGTCCAAAGAAACCTTCCTGATTAACGCGCACAAGGTTCATTAACAAAACTCACAGTCAGCTGATGACCCGGGTACCCTGTGGCTGGCGAGGCGGCAGCGCGCAGGCGCCCTGGGCTATTTTAGGCGAGGGGTTTGGCGCAGAGGGAGACAGATTATTTTGGTGGAGGCGCTTTATTTTGCTTTCTTGCTTGTGAGGATTCCTTCCCCCTGGGTAATTTAAAGTTTGTAAAGAACCTTGGAATTCTTTAGAGGAAAGGCGCCAGCGCAAATAAAATTAAAAGGTCGCAGGCTAGCGATGGCTGATGGTGGCCAGTATCTGTCTTCAAACTCTTGGATTCATAGATAACAGGGTTAGTTCAGGTTTTAAGGCATTTTCGGGAAGCTGGAGTCCCTGTGTGGTGCAAATGGTTAACGTGAAAAAGGTTGGGGGTTCTGGAAAGGTCTAGGGTTCCATTCCACCCAGAGGTACCTTAAAAGAAAGGCCTGGCAACCTACTTCCAAAAAGTCAGCCATTGAGAACCCGACGGAGAGCAGTTCTACTCTGACACACACACAGGGTCACCATGAGTCAGAGTTGACTCCACAGCAACTGGTTAGTTAGTTGGTTAGTTAGCTTCACCACCTTCCCAGCTCTTGTTTGGGGACTTGCTGTGTGTTTGTTTGGCCAACATGGAGCTCGTCAGGCACTTTGCTATAATTTTGCACGTGTGAATTCATTTAATCCTCACAGTGATCAAATGTGTTGATTAATTAATTTTGAATCTACATGTGTTTAATCAAAAGAATTTTATGAAATATCACCCTCTTTGGAAAATATAGGGTAGAAAAACAACAAGCCTTAGCCTAACTGACTGCTGTGAGTCAAAGCTTCCTTCTTAACCCCTCCCGAGGCCATTTTCCCCGTGTCGAACCCTATTTGGAATCAGCAGTGGCATCCCATGCCTGCCCCATCGAGTCTGATTTCCTCTGCCTTGTTCTGAAAACCATTTATAAACGCTTCTCCTGCCCCCTCTTCTTCCCATTTCTCCAAACAAATCTATAACTTCAGGAGTGGGTCCAGTGTCCTAGATTGAAGGGAACTACGTTTCATAGTCAAACAGTGCTGCTTGCTATCGACTAGTAAAACACATTGAACCCCACACATCTCGGTTTGCTAGTGCTGCGGTAACAGAAATACCACAAGTGGCTGGCTTGAAAGACAGAAACGTTTTTTCTCCCAGTTCTGGAGGCTAAAAGTCCAAATCAGGGTCTCAGCCGTGTGGATTCCTGTGAGTCCGTCTCCTGGTTTCTAGTGTCTGCCGGCAACCCGTGGCCTTCCTTGGTGTCTGTCTTCCTCCTGTGCGTGCCTCTGTGTCTGTTCTGTGTATTTATAACTGAGAAGGGATTAGGTTTAGGACCCGCCCTGCTCTGGTATGACCTTATTAACATAACAAAAGAAAACCTCTATTTCTAAACAGGGTCGTATTTACAGGCATAGGGGTTAGGAGTTCAGCACATATTTGGGGGGACACAATCCAATCCGTAGCACCATAAAATATACACACCGTCCCTTCCTTCACTTCCAGTACTGTTTTCCCGCACGTACAGAGTCTGCAGGCAGGTAGAGGTGTGGGAGCAGCTTTCCCAGTCAACCTACCCCTGCTCCTGCAATGGCGTTGGCATAGCCTCAGTTCTGGACTCTTGGGGACACCACACCGTCGTCCACTCAAGAGGAAAAGGAGAAAATGTATCCAACACTTGGAAATGAAGCGAGAGAAAGACTGTGTGTTCCTTCCCTGTCACGCTGGACAGCCACCACCACCACCAACAGAGGGCCCAGGTTCTAATGTTGCATGTTAACTTGTGGGTCTAAAAAAATATTTTCCTTTTATTTTGAAACAATTTCAAAATAACGAGAAAGTTCCAAGAATAGTACCAAAAAAAAAAAAAAAAGTTCTTTCTTAATGTGAAAGTGAGTTGCCCACAGGGCGCCCCACCGCCCTCGAATGCGTTAGTGTGTATTCCTATCAACCAGGACACTGTCCCTCAGCAGCAAAATACCACCATCACACAACCACTTCGGAGGGCAACTGAGCACCACCCAGTAAAGCTCCAGAGTCCCTGGATGATACAAATGATTAAAGTGCTCAGTGGCTAACTAAAGGGTTGGAGGTTCGAGTCCATCCAGAGGCAACCGTGCAAGAAAGACCTGGTGATCTACTTCTGAAAAATCAGCCATTGAAAACCCGATGGAGCACAGGTCTATTCTGACACCCATGGGGGCGCCATGAGTCGGAGTTGACCCAAGAGCAACTGCTGCTGCTAATAAAGCTCAAACAGGTCTACTCTCAAAAAAAAAAAAAAAAAAAAATACAACCATCCAAATGGGGAAATTAACATTGACCCTGCCACCATCTACTCCTCAGATACCATTCCAGTTTTACTAGTCTTTTCAATAATGTCCGTAATAGCAAAAGGATTCAGTCCAGAGTTACTCATCACATCTATCATGTCTCCTTCAATCTGAAACGGTTGTTGTCTCTCTTTGACTTTTGTGCCCTTGACTCTTTTGAAGACTACAGGCCAGTCATTTTGTAGAACACCCTTCCTCGTGGATTTTTCTGACAATTCGATGTTATTTGATTCAGGTCATGTATGTATCTTTGGCAGCAACATCACAGAAGTGATGCTGGGATATTCTCATTGCATCTGGTCAAGTGGCACGTGATTTTAATTTATCCCAGTGCTGGTGGTTTTAATGTAAATCAGTGGATGAAGATGATATTTTCCATATGTTTCCACTATGAAGTTGATTTTTCCCTTTGTAATTAGTAAAGATTTTGTAGGGAGGTACTTTGAAACTGTGCAAATGTACCACTGCTCATCAGACTTTCTCTCACTGAGTTTAACATCCATTGATGTTTTTTGGTTGGATTAATGATTCCTACAAGGGTTGCCAATTGATTATTTTCTAATTCCATCTTTCCTTCTATATTTATTAGTTGTAACTGTAGGGAAAGGATTTCACTTTTTCATTTATTCATTTATTTCATTTATTCATCTGCTTGTTTACGTCAGTAGGAACTCATGGGTTATAATCAGTTACTATTGTAATTTATTTTTTTTGCCTAAATTGTCCTAGATTTGGCCAGTAGGAGCCCCTTCACACTGGCTTCTGTGTTCTCTTGACACATTTCTGTCATTCTTCTTCTTTTTTTTTTTTTCAATTTTCTTTCATATCTTTTGAGTTTTACTTCTAGTTTAGGAAAGTCTTCATCACCCCAAGATTATAAAATATATTCTTGATTTTTCCATCTACTCCCTGAAGAGATATGTCATTTATCAATCAATCTGATCATCAATCCATACACAAAATATATATTTTATGTATGACTTGAAGTAGGGCTCTTATGTTCTTTTACTTGCAAATACCATTCTCACCCTCATTCATTGAACAGACTATTACTCCCATATTTAAAATGCTTCCTTTATCATATTTATCATATAATTTATCATATAATGCCTTTACCATATAATCATAATCGATGCTGAACAGGTTTCAGCAGAGCTTCCAAACTAAGATGGACTAGGAAGAAAGGCCTGACCGTCTACTTCTGAAAATCAGCCAGTGAAAACCCTATGGATCACAGCATTCCCATCGACCACTGATCATGGGGACGGCCCCGGACCTGGGCGAGTTGCATTCCGTTGTGCACGGGGGGCACCAGGAGTTGGGGGCTGATTTGATGGCAGCTAAGAGCTGTGCTCTGGACCTTAACTTTTACTAGCCCTTAATTATAGGCTGTTATTTATTGTTCTTTGCATCCTAAGTATTAGTAGAGCAGTCTCTATAACTGTTTCACGTGTTCTTGAGGACTGGACTGCCTCATAACCCCCAGAGCATCCAGGGAAAAGACTGACTCCTTATCTGTAAGGTGGGGACTAGGTGGTCGTGAAAATTAAATGAAATAATATCCATAAAGCACAAGATTCAGTGCGTGGTGGTGTTGTTAGCTGTCATTGAATCAGCCTCTAACTCATGGTGACCCCATGCAAAATGGAATGACACCCTACCCAGTCCTGTGCCATCCCCATGATCGGTTGCAGGTCAGGCTGTTGTGATCCACAGGGTTTTCACTGGCTAATTTTCAGAAGCAGATCACCAGGCCTTTCTTCCTAGTCTGTCTTAGCCTGGAAGCTCCACTGAAACCTGTTCCGTATGATAGCAGCACGCAAGCCTCCACTGACAGACGGGTGGTGGCTGTGCCTCAGGTGCCTTGGCCGGGAACGGAGCCCAGATTGCCCACGTGGCGGGTGAGAATTCCGCCACTGAACCGCCAATGATCTCTTTCGGCATCGAGTCGAGTCCTACTCGTAGTGCATAGTAGGTGCTTAATATACGGCAGTGATCCTAATGGTTTTACAGTGTGCTCAGTCAATAGTGGATTGATGAATTGACTAAGAATAATGGATTGATTGATTAATTGACCAAGAGATATACTTCTCCTCCGAGAAAAGCTTTCTGAACTTTCGTACAAGAGATGGAGATGTGGGACGGCTATGTCGGGAGGTTTGACATGACCTTTACAACAGGGGGCTGCTGATGGAGCATGTCACAGACCACCTGCCAGCGTCCCTCCCACTCTGCCCCCAGAGTTCTTACGTCAGAGTCATTTCTCTGGTGAAAGCATCACCTGCAGACGGCCCCTCTGTGGAAGTCCAGATGTTAGCCAAGCGGGACAACCCATTAGCACACTAATCCCCATTAGCAAGGAGTGCCCGGCAGCCTTGTCTGGCTGTAACCTGGCAGGAAGCAGGATCCTGCTGGGAAGGACACCAGTTAGACACATTGTGATGTGGGAGAAGAGGGGCGGTCAGGAGAATGGAATGTGGCCAGAGGCCATGCCCAGATGGAGGCTGCAGCCAGCTCCCAGTCAGGAGGACAAGCCCATGTCACAGCGCCTCTTCCTTGCCCACCTGCTACGGGGGTGTCGTGTGTGAGCACGACACAGCTTGTAGGAAACCCAGACTTGTTGATTCTTACAACTTACAAGGTGGTATCTTAGCTCCATTTTACAGGTGGGAGACTGAGGCTCAAGGCGGTAAAGTGGCTTATGCTGAAGGCCAAGTGGCCGCCAGGACTCCAAGCCAGGTCTTCTGACTCCCACTCGGCATGCTTCCTGTCCTCGTCTCCTAGAGCTGCTGCAGCAAAATACCAGAGTACAGCTGTTAGCTGCCGTCAAGTCAGCCCCCAGCTCATGGGGACCCCGACCCCGTGCGCAACGGAACGAACCGCTGCCAGGTCCTGCACAGTCCCCATGATCGGTTGTGGATCGGATGGCTCTGATTCATAGGGTTTTCATGGGCTGATTTTCAGAAGTAGAACATCAGGGCTTTCGTACCAGTCCATTTAAGTCTGGAAGCTCCGCTGAAACCTGTTCGTTGTCATAACGACACAGAAGGCTCCACTGCCCTGGCCTGGAATCGAACCTGGGTCTCCTGCACGGAAGGTGAGAATTCTACCACTACACCACCCGAGCGCAGTCACAGAAAGGGAGCGAGAACTGCTGGGAGTGGTCATGGGACCCAGATGAGGCTTTGTGGAGGAGGTGCAGCTGTGCCACTCTGGAAGGCGGAGAGGGGCGTGTGCCCTAGGAGAGGGCGTGCTGTAAACAAAGCTCAGCAGCTAAGCTACAGGGCAAAGAGGACCGTGGGAGGGACGGGGGTGTGTGTCACAAGAGGAGCCTTTTCATCCCCGCCTTCTCGCTGGAGCCCAGCACTTAGTAAGGCTGTGATATCAGCGGGGACCTTTGACGACGCAATCCACAGGGAGGACGCTAGGAGCCGGAATTCAGGGCGTCGGCTTCGGGTGCGCGCAGTGAGATCCTTCCTCGTCTTTTCCAGCTTCTGGCAGCCCTGGGCATTTTTGGCTTGTGGACAGGGCCTGGCTGGCATCTTCCCCTCTGTGTGTCTCTGTGTCTACTCTGCTGTTTTTATAAGACATCCTTCAGAAGGGATTAGGTTTAGGACACACCCTACTCTGCCATGACCTCATCAGCATAACAAAAGAAACCCCTATTTCCAAACAGGCTCACACGCAAAGGTACCAGGCGTTAGGACTTCAATATATCTTTTTAGGGGACACAATTCACTCCATAACACTTGTCACTGTAGTACAACTGATATCTGTACATTAATAATAAGAGCTAACATTTAGCACTACTATAGACCTTACTAAGGAGCCCTGGTGGCACAGTGGTTAAAGCGTTCGACTGCTAATCAAAAGGTCAGCAATTTGAAAACCACCAGCCGCTCTGCGGGAGAAAGATGTGGCAGTCTGCTTCCATAGAGATTTACAGCCTTGGAAACCCTATGCGGCCACTATGAGTCAGAATCGACTGGACAGCAGTGGGTTGGGTTTGGTTTTGGGGACAGATGTTACTGGAGCTCTGGTGGCACAGTGGTTAAGAGCTCGGCTGCTAACCAAAAGGTCAGCAGTTCAAATTCACCAGCTGCTCCTTGGAAACCCTATGGGGCAGCTCTACTCCATCCTATAGGGTTGCTATGAGTCGGAATTGACTCGACAGCAATGGGTTTGGTTTGTTTTTTATAGACTTTACTAGTATTATTATAACTAATGCTACCATTAGTATGTGCCAGGCACTGTTCTAAGCAGTTTACATATTTAATCTTCATAACAACAATATTGAGGTCATTGGTGGTTCAGTGGCAGAGTTCTCACCTTCCATGCAAGAGGCCCGGGTTTGATTCCAAGCCAGTGCCCCTCATGTGCAGCCAGAATCCGTCTGTCAGTGGAGTCTTGTGTGTTGCTGTGATGCTGAACAGGTTTCAGTGGAGCTTCTAGACTAAGACAGACTAGAAAGAAAGGCCTGGAGATTTATTTCTGAAAATCAGCCAATGAAAACCCTATGGATCATGATGATCTGATCTGCAACTGATCATGAGGCTGGCACGGGACAAGGCAGTGTTTTGTTCTGTTGTGCATGGGGTCATCAGGAGTCAGCGGCCTACTGGACAACAACCAACAATATTATGTAGTGTCTTAGTTATCTATCGCTGCTGTAACAGAAACACCGCAAGTGGACGGCTTTAACAAAAAGAAATTTATTCTCTCACAGTCTAGTAGGCTAGAAGTCCAAACTCAGGGTGCCAGCTCCAGGGGAAGGCTCGCTCTCTCTGTCAGCTCTGGGGGAAGTTCGTTGTCATCAGTCTTCCCCTGGTCAAGGAGCTTCTCAGCGCAGGGACCCTGGGTCCAAAGGACACGCTATTCTCCTGGCTCTTGTTTCTTGGTAGTATGAGATCTCCCTGTCTCTCTGCTTGCTTCTCTCTTTTGTATCTCAAAAGAGATTGACAACCTAATCTTGTAGATTGTGTTCTGCCTCATTAACATCATAGAGGTAGGATTTACAACACATAGGAAAATCATATCAGATGACAAAATGGTGGACAATCACACAATACTGGGAATCATGGCCTAGCCATTTGACATATATTTTTGGGGGGGGACACAATTCAATCCATGACACGTAGGTACTGTTATTTCATTTTACAGATGAGGAAACAGAGGGGCACAGATAGGATTAATAACTTGCCCCAAACCACACAGCCAGCAAGCCACGGTGTAACCAAGCACCTGCTGGTCTACAGGAAACCCCAGACAAGGACTGATCCAAGGATAAGTCATTTTTCTGGAAATCCATGCAGCTGCTCCAGTGGCAGCTGGCTGAGGGCCAGGACCACTATTTCCCGACTCTGAACGCTCACACTTCCGGTCTGCAGCTGGCCTACTGCACGCTGGCTCCGGTGAGCACCCCAAGAACACCTGGTCCCAAGGTCACTGTGAGCAGGACCCCCACCTTCTCTGGGGTTTCTTGGTGGACTTTTCCCCTGAGATGGGGCAGATATCCTCATTGCACGGGCTCTTAGGGGGCATTTGGATCTAATTGAACTGCAATCTTCTCCAGCGCAATGGAGGCATCCAAGAGACCATATTTCCCCCCTGGAGAGTTTTATTGAAAGACAGTGCTGTTTGTTTTTGCTGATTTTAGGAGCTTTAACTTGATCATTGTAAGAAAGGCCTGGCAATCTCTTTCCAAAAATTAGCTGATCACAACGCTATGATCCACGGTGGATCAGGGGGATGGCACAGGGCTGGGCAGTACTTCCTTCCACTGTGTATGGGGTCACCATGGGTCAGGCCAACTGGACATCAGCTAACAACAACAACCCGAGCATTATTTGATTTTGCACATTCCTCTCTATAGGTAATGTTTCGAAAGATTTCATTTTGTTTCACTTTTTCTTGGGAAACATCAGTTCACAACACCAGAAGTATAGAGTAGGGGTGCTCAGAATAGCTTGATCATTATTGGTCCTCACGTAGAGTTTCCTTTTGCCCTTCAGCCACCCTGGAAAAGATGAATTTTGCATAGATAAGGCATATGTATGTTGTGCATTAAACAAAGGAAAAATTTTAAATGTTTAAGTGGTTTGGTGCATGTACATTTCATAACTCCTGAGATACCCAGGCCTGTCTCACAATCCTGGTTTACAAAATCGTGCGTTCCTGGCGTCCGATGGAGGACTCTGGGCTGCTACTTCCTGGGTTTGGGATTTGGTTAATTGTAAAAGTCCCAGCTCAGCACACCAGCCCGTTGAATTACTTTGAGATTACTGGAATGGGGGACTCTACTGCGCTCTTGAGGTATTGGTGCCCACAAACTGTCCTGGCACTGGACGTGGGTGGGGTACGGAAGACCACTGTTTATAATCATCTCTCTCTCTGTATGTAGATATACACATAATACGATCCTCTCCTTCCAAAGGAAAAGAACTAAACGGTTACGTGTTATGGATTGAATTGCATCCCCCTAAATATGTACTGAAGTCCTAGCTCCTGTACCTGTGGATGTGACCCTGTTTGGAAATAGGGTCTTTCCTTAATTATGTTCATGAGGCCATACAAGACCAGGGTTGGTCCTAAACCTGGTCACTTCTGAGTTATAAAAAGCAGAACAGACAGAGAGACAACAAGGAAGGACCCTCCCCTAGAGCTAATGCCCTGGTTTGGACTCCTAGCCTCCAAAACTGAAAATAAATCCATATTTTTTAAAACCACCTGTTTGTGATATTTTTTATTATGGCAGCACTAGGTAACTAAGGAATGCTCCTTAGAGGCAAGGACAGCGAGACTTCTTTTCACAGGCTTCATTTCACACACCCGTTTCACGGGAGACCTTTGGAGGGACCCGCCCATAACCTGTTATCAGGAGGGATCAGCCCCTGGAGAAGGACATCGTGCTTGCTAAAGGAGAAGGTCAGTGAAAGAGAGCAAGACCCTCAACAAGATGGACGGACACAGTGGCTGCAACAATGGGCTCAAACATAGCAACGATTGTGAGGATGGCGCAGGACCGGGCAGGGTTTCTTTCTGTTGTCCATCGGGTCGCTGTGAGTGGAAACCAACTCGACCGGCACCTAACAACAGCAGCAAGGTAACTAAGACAGTGAGCTGAGAGAAAACGTTTCCTGGAGAGAAGACACCGCCCAGAGAGAGTAACAGATTGCTTCTTGGACAATGACTAGAAAAGGAACAGGCGGGTGCCACGCTGTCTTAATGCTAAGCCAGGACCGAAACGCCCCCGTACCCATAGCTTTGCTTCTCAGCTGCAGTTCAAACTGGATTTCCGTGTGATAGGCGCCAGCAAGGGGACGTGTCAATTCATTAAATGATGAAATGGCAGGTTGAGAATGTTTTGCTGGCCTGCAAAAAAAATAAATAATAATAATAACCAGCAGCAAACCTGCATAATCTTAAAAGTGAGGAATGTTATCTTTTATATGGCGTTGCCGTTGTTAGCTGCTGTGGCGTCAGCCCTAACTCATAGTCACCCAGTGTGTTACAGAGTCGAACTGCTCCCTGGGTTTTGTTGGCTATAATCTTTACAGAAGCAATTCACCAGCCCATTCCTCCACATAGATGCTGGGTGGGTTCAAACTGCCAACCTTTGGGTTAGCAACCAATCGCAAACATTTGCACCACCTAAGCTCTTTTTCAGCTGTTTTTCGAATGGGTTGACATAGAAAACAGAGGCCATTTCTGACAACGGGCTAAGAAATAGATGTTTACATCCATTGATCAATGATGTGAGTCTGAGGTTCTGATTTTCACTTCGAGCAAAGCTCAGGACTTCTTGCCACGAGATTCGAGTCTAAACAACATAAAAGCCTTCACGGAGCCTAATTTTATCTCCGTCTGCACCTCATTACTGTCTGGGAGCTTGTTTCATACAAACAATAGCTGCTTTCTAGCATAACAAGGAGGCCCGTGGTGTCTGTATCGCACATATTCCTCAGAGAATGAGAAATCTCCAACCGGGAAAGAGGAGCTTCTTGTTAAGCCCTGGAAATTGGCCGAAACAGAAACGTGTGCTCCCTTCCACAACGTGCCTAATTGCCCATAAATGTCATTAAGTTGAGAAATGTTTTCCACCAAATTAACTTTGACTCATGATGTCTAATTAGCGGGAGAAGCTGGAAGACAACAGCTTATCAGTCACTGTTTAGGAAAACATGTTTAACGGGTGACTTTTGGCTAGCAGCAATGTTGAACCAGGTATTGTAACTGTCAAAATCAAGCCTGAGCCCAGCCATGAAGCGCGATGTCCCTATTTTGGTGCCAAGAGATTTCCAACTGCCTTGCGGATGTTTTTTAAAAATGGTGGTGAGTGTGGTTTTCCTAGGAATGCATCGTTCACTGAGACGGTAGGCTCAGGGTGGGAGGGGGGCATGCGTCAGTGACTCACTCAGACCTCTTTGGCAGAAGATTGAGGGTAATGCATTGAAAAGGATTGATTCAATTTTTATTCTTCCTCAAAACATAAGGAGACACTGTTCGGCTGATGAATGGATAAACAAATCCTGGAATAGACATAGAGTGGAATATTACTCAGCCATGAAAAGGGATGAAGTATTGATGCCACTACCACATGGATGAACCTTGAAAACATTATGTTGAGTGAAATGAGCCCGAGCAAAAGGCCACAGATTGTGATTCCCTTTGTCTAAAACACTCAGAACAGGCAGATCCAGAGAGACAGAAAGCAGACTAGTGGTCTCTAGGGGCTGGGGCTGGGGAATGGAGAGTGACTTCATGACAGGTGCACGCTTTCTATTTGGGGGTGGTGACAACGTTTTGGAACCAGACAGCACTGATGGCTGCACAACACTGTGAATGTACTTAGTGCCACTGAATTGTACACTTTAAAATGGTTAAAATGGCAGATTTTGCATTACATGTGTTTTACTACCAAAAAACACACAAGCAAAAAAGCATATCCTGCAGCGTGGTCCGGAGGCCTCACTAGAAAAGGGGGCGAGCCCTGGCTCCAGAGCTGCCGTATTTAACAGTGAGGGGTCAGGCCCCATCACAGGCTGGCAGGGCTGGGAAATCCACGTGTATGGAAGCTGTTACCGGATATGTCTGTTCTTTAAAGCCACCCACGTGTGACATTTCTGTTACAGCACAACTTGGGAGTTAGGACAATCACTGAAGGTTCCAGTTGGCCCCCTAATGCTGGGAAAATGTACACTCCCCCGGAAGAAAGCAATGGAAGGGAGCCCATTAAACCACAGACTAGGAGCTGGACTTCATAGCCAATCTGCTTTCTCAACCCAGGGGACCATCCATGTGATAGCAGAGGCGTTTGGCACTTGGGTTTTGTAATTAACTGCCTTTCCCCCAGCATTCGACCTGGCCCTTGGAAAGCATTTGTAAGTTTGGGGATCCACAGCTTAAGGGGGACAGGGAGAACATGGAGAGCTCCTGGGAATGGAAGGAGAGGCCGAGAAGGGAGGGTTAAGAAGCAACGTTCTCATGTGCCCTGAAAATACGTATTTGTAAACAGGGAGAGATGTTAGCCATAGTTGGTGGCTTTTTATCTTTAGGGTAGGAGCAGAAGTTGCTGAAATGCGCCTTAATCAATGGCCTGAAAACAGGAAAGGGCACCAGGGGACTGGGGGCAGGGGGAGCTACAGCTCGGTGGAGCCCAGGGCATTTTCAGGGCAGTGAACCCACTCTGCATGATACTGTCATGGTGGACATATGACGTCACGCGTTTGGTAAATCCTATAGGGCTGTACAACACAGAGTAAACCTCATGCAAACTACTGTTGTTGTTAGGTGCCATACGGGAACTCTCTACTTTCCGTGCAATTTTTCTGTAAACCTAAAATTGCTCTGAAGAAGAAAGTGTATTTAGACAATTCTAACAATAAACAAACAAAAACAAGAAGTGTTCTTCTATAGAAAGTGTTGGTCGTTCTCATTGGGAACGAGCTTTGGGAGACTCATGTGCCTGAGGCGTGTACTCGGTGAAGATTCCAGAAAAACGGGCCCTTGTTGGTCAGGGAGGTGTGGGGAGAATCCCCCTTGCTAGCTGAGCTTCCTCTGCATCTAATTTATGTTGACTGCTTTGCGGTGGCATGGTGTGGGGTCTCCCCAGTGTCTGGCACCCCATCTAGAGAAGGGACTAACCACAGGGTCACTCCCTCCCCACCCTCCGAAGGAGCAGAGCCCTCTGTGTCCCAGGAGCCCAGGAGCCCAGAATTGAATCACCAGACATCAAAGCCGTAAGAGAGAGAGGTGTTATGGGTTGAACTGTGTCCCCCAAAAGAGATATGTTAAAGCCCTAACCCCCAGTCCCTGTGAATGTGAACTTATTTAGGAATAGAGTCTTTGCAGATGTAATTAGTTAAGATGAGGTCATTGGGCTGGGTACTAACCTTTTTATGATGGGTGTCCTTATAAGACTAGAAGAGACACAGAAATAGGGGGAAGATAGTCACGTGAAGACAGAGACAGAGACTGGAGTGATGGTGCCACAAGCCAAGGACACCTGGAGCCACGAGAAGCTGGAAGAGACAAGGAAGGATCTTCCCCTAGAGCCTTCAGAGAAAGCATGGCCCTACCAGCACCATGAATTTGGACTTCTTGCCCCAGAACAGTAAGAGAATACGTTTTTGTTACTTTAAGCCACCTACTTTGTGGTACTTTGGTATGGCAGCTACAGGAAACTACAGCTGGTCCCCAACTTACAAAAGAGTTCCATTCCAACCACTCAGAAGTCGGTTCTGACCTAAGTTGAAAACCTCTTCTTTTTTTTTTTTTTTTTTAGTTTTCATTATTATTGCCTTTTATTAACAGTTTCTTTATATATCCAATCTTTACTTGTCTTTGGAAGTTGGAAACATTACATATAAACTTAGAAATATATTTTAACATTGTATGTAGTACATATTACTAACCATAAGATGTAGAAAAAAATAAAAATAAAAAACAGATGGTTGTAAGTGCAGTTCATCGTAACTTGAATATGTTGTAAGTCGAGGACTACCTGTAATGCAAAGGGGGTAGGAAGATATCTTAGGCTGGGTTCTGTAGAGAAGCAAAACCAGTAGCTAGTATATAAATACATATATGTATATATATGGACAGAGAGAGATTTATCTAAAGGAAATGACTCATGCAGTTGTAGAGGCTGGCAAGTCTCAAGTCCATGGGGCAGGCGTCAGGTTGGAGGCTTCTCCTGTCTTACATAGCTGCAGGAGCTGACGAACCCAAGATCAGCAGGTCAGACAGCAGGCTGCTGGCTCACAGGCTGTGGAGGCTGATGAATCTCAAGATCAGCAGATAAGCTGCTAACTCAAGTCCCAAGAACTAGAGGTCAGATGATGATGAGCTGGATGCAGGATCCAGAGTGAGAGGCTTGGTGGAACATCCATTTATGTACTGGAGGCAGGCCACACCCACAAGGAAACTCACTTTCAACTGATTGGCTGCTCATAGCAGATCTCATCATGGAGTTGATTACATCATTACACAACTGCCAAAATACATCATCACATAACTGCCAAATTACATCATAACTGCCAAATTGCTGAGAATTATGGTCCAGCCAAGTTGACACACAAGCTTTACCCTCACAGAAGATGTTTCAGAATCCACTCAAATTAGCCTCCAAGCCCACACAGGATGGGTGGGAAGCAAGTTCCCCTCATGACTGAGTCAAGATGAGGAGAGTGGAGGAAGGTGAGTCTATGAAGGTACTGGGTTACTGAGCTATGGACCCAACACCGGTGGGAGGAGAGGGTCACAGGGGCATTCATCATCCTTTGTCACCCACTGTGTGTCTGGCACTGTGACAAGAGCTTGTGGGCATGAGTTCCATTTGTCTCTGAGGTAGGTTCTAGTTTCCTCACTTCATGGATGATAAACCTGGGCTCAGAGAGACAAAGTGACTTACCCACATGCATCCAGTGGCATATATTAAAGGCTTAAAGCAAGCCATGATGGAAGTATTCATACCACGGAAATTGGTAAATGCTTAAGACCAGAGCTCCCTCCCCCCGACTCTCAGACCAACTGGAGAGCCAGTTGTTAACCATTGGCCAACAGATCACTGGCTAGAGGGAACTTTAAGCTTGGGAATTTTTGACTGTTGAGCTCTAGGGCAATGAATTTAGGGCTCAGAGGGCAAAACCAGGGAGCTAACGTAGAACCTAATATGTAGGGAAGAAGGCAGGAAAGCTAAGGATCCATTAGGCATCTGGCTGGAAACTTCTGTTGGCTGTATCTGTTAGGAACTTGGGAATGATGGACAGGCCATAAGAGGTTGGGGACCATTTATATGCACCATTTGCAATGGGCTCTTGAGCCAATAATATTTCTAGTCCTCGGAACTTCATCTGTAAAATGAGAGAAATCATTTTCCTGCTTGAAGTAGGTGCAGGACCAGGCAATTTTTTTTTTTTAGTCCCCTTTTCATTCTAACATTTATGATTCTAACCATATAAATCCATATATGGAAAGTTAACCAGCAATATAAAAGGTAACCCAGTGGTCACACCGCTGGTCCAGTACACAAGGATGGTGTGATGGTTAAGGTTGAGTGTCAACATGGCTGGGCCTTGATCCTCAGTGGGTTTGGCAGTTATGATGTAATCTGGCAGCTTTGTAATGATGTAATCGCCTCCATAATGAGATCTGATATAATGTTATCACCTCCATGATGAGATCTGTTGTGAGCAGCTAATCAGTTGAAAGTGACTTTCCCTGGGGGTGTGGCCTGCATCAATATAGGTGGACTTTCTGGCAAGCCTTGCTGGCTTTTGCTAGCTCTGGATCCTGCAGCTGGCACCTGTTCATCTGACCGCTCATTCTCAGAACTTGAGCTAGCAGCTTACCTGCCATCTTACCTGCCAATCTTGGGATTCGTTGGCCTCCACAGCCTATGAGCCAGACGCCTCCTATCTGACCTTCTTATCTCGGATTCGACAGCACTTTTGGCTATGTGAGTCAGGAGAGACCTGAGCCATGAACTTGGGACTTTCCAGCCTCTACAACTGTGTGAGTCATTTTCTTTATATAAATCTCTCTATATATATATTTATATACTGCACTGGTTTTGCTTCTCTAGAGAACCCAGCCTAAGACAGATGGGTAACAAAAAAAGAACTGGATTTGATCATTTATTGAATTTAAATTACTTTTGAGATCTCTCTCTCCCCAAGCATTGTATGTGATTGTAAAAATGGCATGGCATCAGACCTCCACACCTAACTTCTGGAGGGGAGAAAAGAATCAAAATCAACATTAGCCCGAGGCTGGTTCCCATGAGGTGGAAGTCAGACACACATCCACTCTCCAACCTTTCTTATCAGTTCTGACACCAGCCATCCCTCCCATGGCAATCTCCGCTTCTCTGCTGGGTTTGATAATTCGTTGCAATGTCCACACAGAACTCACAGACCGTACTCATGACTATAGGGTTTATTAGGGAAGTAACAGGTTACAATTCAGGATACAGTTTTTTTTTTATTAGGACAGCATCTTCTTGGCTGCTGCTGCTGGGCCCTCACTCTCAGCCTGGATCCTCACTGTCAGCCTGGCTTCTGCCCTGCTCAAGCAAGTGTTACAACTCTTTGTTTAGCTCCATCAATAAGTGCCTGGAGGCACATCACTCCACCAGGAAGCCTCCAGCCCAAAGGCACTCAGCTCTCTCACTCCATGGGTTGGCAAGCCCACTGCAGCCATCTGCTGGTCCCATGCCTCTGCTGTCTCATGTCATCTTCAATGTTACAGCTCTGAGTCTAGGAGGTTCTCAGTGCAGGGACCCTGGATCCAAAGGACATGCTCCACTCCCAGCCCTTCCTCTTGTTGGTAGTGAGGTCCCCCTCCAACCTCTAGGATTGGCTCCCTTTAAGCCTAACAGGATGGCAAAACTGACCAATCCCCTACAAGGGGTCCATGCACATTATTTGCTTAGTCCAATGCCTGCAAGAGTGCCACGCACCTTATTTGCATTAGCAGGCTGTCCAGTCCCCTTGGTGGGCCACAAGCACCTTATTTGCATAGTCTAACCCAATCATTTTGTGGAAGTTACAAGACCATAGCTAAAAGGGCCATATAAAAGCAATTCACTGCACTGCAGTGATATTAAGAAAATTTGCTGAAGTCTGCTCCCTCCCCATCATCTTTTGATTTCCACTCCCCTACCCTAAGCCTGAGGTCTTTGGGTGGCACAAACGGTTTGCACTTGACTGCTAACGTAAAGGTTGGCAGTTCAAATCCACCTACAGTACCATGGAAGGAAAGGCCTGGTATCTGCTTCTGTTAAGATTATAGCCAAGAAAACCCTATGGAGCAGTTCTACTCTGCATCATGCAGTCACCATGAGTTGGAATCGACTCAATGGCAACTTACAATACCACCACCTGCTCCTTCCAACCTTTGCACTGCACACCAGAAAGTATGGAAAAGCAGAACAAAACCGGGTGAGGAACCCAGATATCAGGGGACGCCGACGCTGCCAGGGCCCCATCAATATCCTCTATACCCCAAAGGTGCCTCCAAAGACTGCTTTTCAAACACCTGCACCGCTTTAACTGGGGGCTTTTTCTGGCCGTGGGACCGTATTTTGTTTGCATGTTCAGGGAACGCCAGGAAGTGCTGGAAAGTTGTTCATCAGCATCGAGTTGGTTCTGACTCATGGCGACCCCACGCACAACGGAAGGAAATGGTTGCCCAGCCCCGTGCCACCTTCACAGTCCTTGGTACGCTTGAGTCCATTGCTGAGGCCATTGTGCATTTTGAGTGCTTTTCAACCTAGGGGGGCTTACCTTCCAGCACTATATCAGGTAATATTCTGTTGTGATCCATAGGGTTTTTGTTGGCTAATTTTCAGAAGTAGATCGTCAGGCCTTTCTTCCTACTCTGTCTTAGTCTGGAAGCTCTGCTGAAACCTGTCCACCATGGGCAACCCAGCTGGTATTTGAAATATTGGTGGCAGAGCTTCCAGCATCGTAGCAACATGCAAGTCACCACAGTATAACAACTGAGAGACAGGTGGCAAGCTGGAAAACGAACGCCCCTGGAAGCAGCTTCAACCAGTGGCGTCTGCGAGTTGATGGAGAAGCAGCCCAGCTCCCTTGCTCTTGCTCAGAATAACACTGAGGCACATTCCTCGCTGTCTTCCAAAGTCCCCCGGAGGGTGTGAGCCCCAGTCTCCCACAGCAGTAACTGGATTAATAACATATTTGATCGGATTCCTTCCCCTCCCTGCCTCGCTTCCTCGCTCCCCTACCAACATTTCCTGGGATCACCTCCAAAATACACTACTTACACTCGAATCTTTGTCTCAGACTCAGGTTCTTGGGGACCTAAATGAAAACGTCAGGATTCCACAGTGTGCTGTGAAGTTTCGGCACGCTGCTGAGCCGGCCTGAGGCTTGGCGCTCCCCTCCACAAAGAGGGGGCACATAATACTGTCCCTCACCCCTCTCTTCGGGACGACGGCCTGAGTTAAGTCATTAGATGTCTCTGAGAAAGACGGATTTAATTCTCTATAGACCTTCTGGAAGAGTAAACACATGTTTGACCTCAAGAGGTTTTGGGGCTGGATCTTGTCAACAAAAAAGAACAAGAGAAAGGCAGGAAAAAAGGAAAGAAGGAAGGGAGGGAGAGAGGGAGGAAGGGAGAGAGAGAAGGAGGAAACAAAAGAAGGGAGGGAGGAAGGGAGGAAGGAAGGGAAGAAGGAAGGAAGCGAGAAAAAAATAGAAAAGAAAAAGACATTTGTACCATCTTCTAGTTTTTTTTTTCTTTTTAACAATATTTTATTATTTTCAATGAAAGTTTACACAGCAAATTATGTTTCCATTTAGCAATTTCTACACAAATTGTTTGGTGACATTGGTTACATTTCTCGCAGTGTGTCAACACTCTCGTTCATTCCATTCTGGGTATTTCTTGTCCAGTCACTTGGTTTCCCTGTCCCCTTACCGTTTCGTCTTTCCTTTAGCGTAATGGTTGACCATTTGGTCTCATACAGGCGATTTTTTAAAGGTGCGCAGTACTTGCTAGTGATATTCTTTATTTTATGAGCCAACCTGTTATTTCGCTGAAAGGTGACCTCAGGGGCCGTCTTCCAGTTTGAAACTCAACAGAGTCACTAGTGTTTCTGGACTGTCCCTGGAAGGTTTGGAGAATATCTAAGGACATGATACCAAGATAACGAAGGGCACAGCTTCTGGGGCTGAATACCAATCCAGGCGGCCTTCTGTCTTCCAAGTCCAGAGCTACAAGCATCTAAAGGGAGAATCGACTGGATCTTCACAAGCTGGCAAACACCCTCTTTGAAAAGGAGAATCCTCTTTTTAAACATATGTTGTTATAACAACAACACCAGGGAAAGGACACAAGCGTTCAATTAAATACTATCTGGATCAGAAACGACACTGGGAGAGACATGTGTGGTGGTCCGCGGTGGGCTCTTGGTTTACTTGTTGTTTTGGAGCCTGCAGCCTGGTACATATGGTCCGGAACATTATCCAGATACCGTGCGGACAGAGGGGCAGCATGTCCCCAGTTCTGTTTCTGTGCTGCGTTTTTATAAAGTAGCCGACCGATTTCAACACTATTTTTTGTGCTGCAAGAGGAAAAGGGGAGGGTGGGGAAGAATTGTACATACAAACCCCTCTAGCCCACACATTGGCATATGGCTTTATAATTAGAGAACTGTGCAAAGCACAAAGGCCCCTGTCGAGGCTCCCCAGGGCAGCAGCAGTGGCCCCGGGAATATGCATGTATTATCAGTCCCCCGCTTTGCCTGGCAGCAGAGGGATGAATGCCCAGCTAGTGAGAGATCCCAACTCATTACAGTTTCTCAGAAAAATGGGAAGATTCTCACTCGCAGGCAGTGGATTTTGCTCCTGCACATCTCAGAACTTTCTGCTTAAGATGAGGGATTGGAACAACCCAGAAGTGTGGAATTCTCCCAGTGAAGTCAGTTTGCTAACATTTTGTGCATTTTTAGAAGTTTTTTTTTTTTTTTTTCTTTCCTTCTTTTGATTCTTAAAAGCTCATCCTGAGCCAGACAAGTTTCAATCCCATATAAATTCAGGTGATGAGTCCGCACAAAGCGCCCCCCACCGGAAGATTTGCAATGGAAATGGCACCCAGCCCTTAGTGACTGGGCCGCTTGCAGGGTGATTACAGTGTCTGATTTGGAATTCAAATTCCTGGCAAGACAATAGCCCTTTATGACGTTTCTGACATTCATTGCCTTGCCCACTGGCCGGCCATATCTCCTTTACTGCCATCTGAAGAGACAATCACTCCTTCCCCCAAACACACATCACCTGGCCGAGGGGGAACCTCCCAGAGAGATGAGCTGTCTGCAGAACCGAGTTCGACACGCTCCAAGCCCCATAGCTTCTGCTCTTAGCTTTCCGCTGCCCTCTGCTGTGGCTGCGAACCTAAAGGGTGGGGTTTGAACCCACCAGTGGCACCACGAAGGAAAGGCCTGGTGATCTGCTTCCATAAAGATCATTGTCGTTCTTGTTATTAGGTGCCATCGAGTCGGTTCCGTAAGATTACAGCCAAGAGAACCCTAGGGAGCACAGTTCTACTCTGTAACACGTGGGGTGGCCATGAGTCGGGGCAGCGGGCCGGCAGCTATCAACAACTGCTGAACTCAGCCTGAGTTTGTCTTTCTAAGCCAGGAAACCAAAAGAGCCGTTTCTCTAGCCGGCCGGGTACCTGTTGCCCAGCCTCTGTCCTCCTCAGCTCAGATCCTCTGTTGCTGTCAGTGCCACATGGTCCCCGGCTCACCTGGGTGGCCCAGCCTCATTAGGAAGGGATTTGGTGCCTGTTAGTTAATTGAGGCCCGTTCCCACCACCTGCCACTCGCGAGCCTCATCTGCACACTAACTGCTCCTAATTGTCA
This sequence comes from Trichechus manatus latirostris, assembly GCF_000243295.1. Classification (NCBI taxonomy): domain Eukaryota; kingdom Metazoa; phylum Chordata; class Mammalia; order Sirenia; family Trichechidae; genus Trichechus; species Trichechus manatus. Next base: position 2,332,161 of record NW_004444113.1, read on the forward strand.
TCATACGGCAGGATCCCTGCAACAACTTGCGAACAGATCCCGAGCAGCGCGGGCGGGCTCAGCGGCGGCCAGGCAGCGGGGTTCAGGGAGCGGCGGGCACTGTCACCACTTATCAGGGGGTCAGATGTTTGCAGAGGAAAAGACACCCGGGCAACCTCTGTGTGGAAGTTGGCCGCTTATTAGACCCTCAGGCCGCTTTGTAAATGGAGAGGTGTCTTCTCGGGGAGGCCTAATTGAGGAGCATAAAAGCCTTCATCTGCACAGGGCCGAATCTGATTACAAACAAATGGCTCGGAGGCCAGGGCTGCGCATCAGGTAGATGCAGCGTGCACCATTTGAGTGAACGTGTTAGCTTCTCCCGTGCAGACACCAAGAGACGTGCAGGCTGTCCGAGCACCGTCTCGTGCCCTACTGCAAAAGGGTGTGAGTAGAAAAACGTACGTACGTGAGCACCAAAGGCTGCTCAGCCCCTGAGGAGCGCAGAGGGAAGGGGGAGAGAAAACACAGAGCAAGAGGGTCAGATCCACACGGAGACATGCAAATGGAGAGAGAGATGGAAGGGAAGCATAGCCTCAAATTTTAGAGTTGGAAGGGACTACGGTGTGGGTACAAACAACAAAAAAACACAAACAAACCCGTAGCTGTTGAGTCAATTCCGACTCATAGCTACCCTACAGTAGAACTGTCCTACAGGGCTTCCAAGGAGCGGTTGGTAGACTCGGACCGCCAGCCTTTTGGTTAGCAGACGTATCTCTTAACCACCGTCTCACCAGGGATCCCGGTGTGGGCAGAGAATATATACATCTAATGATAAATAGAAATAACGTCTAAGCCATAGGATGTGAGGACTATATACCTATTTTGTTAGCTGCCGTCGAGTCGGCCCCTGACTCAGGCATCCCCACACACAATGCTGCCCGGTCCTGGGTCACCCCGAAGATCGGCTGTGGATCAAACCATTGTCATCCATAGAGTTTTCACTGGCTGATTCTCAGAAGCAGACCACCAGGCCTTACTTCCGAGTCCATCTTAGTCTGGAAGCTCCACTGAAACCCGCTCAAAATAACAGCAAGACACAAGCCGCCACAGACGGACAGGTGGTGGCTGCGCATGAGGTGCATTGGGAGGGAATCGAACCCAGGTCTCCTGCATGGAAGGCGGGAATTGCACCCCTGAACCACTACCGCCCTCATATATCTATAAAGAGAGAGAAAATGAGGAACAGGGGAAAGGGGGAAGATGCTATAATTACAGAAAATTACACGATTTAGGGGCTTAGGAATCAATCTGGGCTTAGTAGAAATCAGACTGTGGCAAGTGGTCTGATTAGTTTTTAAAGAAACAGAACTGTAAGCACATGCCCAGCTTGCTTCCCTGGGTTCTCAGGACGCACTGGGGTGCTTGTCAGGTCTCTCAGCCCACAACTGGAAAGTACTTTTAGCCTAGATGACTTCCTGCTCGATGAAAAGGGAAAGGAGATGGGAAGAACCGGGAAGGAACTCTCTGAGGGACATGGTACCAAGAAAAAGAAAAGAGAACAGAAAAAAGGTAAACCGCAGGCTCCTTGGGCGTGGAAATAAAGATTAGTAAAACATGTGGCTTTCACTAGTCAGACAAGGCCGATGGCTAAAAACATTCCTCTGAGCCAAACTGCAGCTACGTCCCCTCACACCCAATCTCCAGGCTTTCAGAGACAAACCAAAACGAGCAAAAAACAAAAATCCGAGCTGGAGTGTGGTTTGTTATAAAGCAAGTGCTGGAAGTAACTCCATTCTCGGTAATCCTCTCTGAGAGAGCCCGGGAGAGACAGGGTGGGGGGACTGAGAGAGAGAAATGAGGGACAGAGAGACAGACAGACAGACTGAGAGACAGAGAGAGGGGAAGGCAAGAAGACAGGGAGAAGGAGAGAGTGAGCATTGAAACAGAGAAAGGCAGGATGTTGCGAATCTCTCTCTTTCTCAGAGACGCCTTTCCTCCACAGCCCTCTCTGAGGGCGGTGACTCTGACCGATAGCAGTTACGAAACCTCTTCTCTCAGCGGGACCCACGGCCTTCAGAGAAGAGCCGGTTCCGCTCGACTTCCCCACAGACCAACGTCGGGGTGAGCTCAGCAGTGTTGATAAAACGCCCCAGCAGAGCCGGGAGAGCAGTTAGACATTTTACCAGAACACAGAGCCGCTCACACAAACACCTGTTTTTCTGGTTCCCTTCACAAATATATCAAGCGATGTTTCAGACACTCGGTGCCACCGTTTTTCTGCCTACGTTTTGATAAAAAAAAAAAAAAAAAAAAGGATTCCCTAGGTGCTGCAAATGCTTTGGGCTCGACTGCTAACCTCAAGGTTGGTGGTTCAAATCCACCCAGCAGCTCTGTAGAAGAAAGGCCTGGCGATCTACTTCCGTAAAGATTACAACCAAGAAAACGCTGTGGAGCAGTTCGACTCTGTAACACATGGAGTCGCCATGACTCAGTATCAACTGGACAGCAACCTTTTTTTTCCATTTATTCTCGTTGCTGTTTGGGGCTCATGTCTGCACCTCCCAAGCACAGCCCTAAAATGTCCCCATCCGTGACACCTATACCTCGTCTAAACTTAATTCTGCCCAGGATGGGACACAAGACACCCGCAGCCCCTCTCCCCTGTCTCCCCGCGTTTGCTCGCTGGCCTTCTGGCGCCCCCTCCTCCGCCCAGCTCTGGATGTCACTCACTGCTTGTCCCTGACCATTTCCTGCAGCCTGTGAACCCGAGGGGCCTAGCCGACGCAGCTTCCCAGAGCTGGCAGATTTCAGCGGAAAAAAAAAACGCACGAGGAAGGAAGAATGGCAGTCTGACAGAGCACTGTCACAGTCAAAACGGGCCCTTCGCGTGACCCAGGCCTGGACACGGATGCCGTGTGCCCAATCACAGCTGAGGCTGCATCTGCCACGGTTCACGGACCTGCGCTCCATGCTGGGGGACCAGCTGCCTCTGTTTATGCTCAGGTCCTCGCGGCCTTCTGCCGACGGCAACGAGACAGAGCCCCGTTCCCGGTCCCTGGGCTTCAGCTGTCTCCGCAGGCTCGGCCTGCCTTTCAATAGACCCTTCCCTCCACCCCTTCCATCTCCACCCTAACCCTCCAAGATGGCCAGAAGGGGTATTTCTCTTTTTAAAGTTTGACCCTATAGAACAAAGCAGAAGAAAAGGCTAACCAGGGGGACTCTGCCCCCTGCCCCACACTGGACAACACAGAGGGTTTGAAGATCAGGCAGAACACCTCCAGCCCCCTGCTCTGTTTTACCCTCACCTCCCTGTTTTACATTTCACTCCAGTGCTCCAGAGATCTCCCACCCAAGCACCAGCTCTCAATGCCAGCTCCCAGCCTTTTAGTTGTGGTGGTTGGTGTTGTCAGTTGCTGGCTAGTCAACTCTGACTCGCAGCAACCTTATGTGTAACAGAAGGAAACTGTTATGGATCGAGCTGTGTCCCCTCAAAATGTGTGTTAACTTGGCGTGGCCATGACTCCCAGCATTGTGGGAGTGTCCACCATTTTGTCATCTGATTGATTTTCCTGTGTGTTGTAAATCCTACCTCTATGATGTTAATGAGGAAGGATCAGAGGCAGTTATGTTAATGAAGCAGGACTCAATCTACACGGTTACATTGTATCTCGAGTCAATCTCTTTTGAGATACAAAAGAGAGAATTGAGCAGAGACGAAAGGGACCTCATTACCATTGAGAAAGAAGAGCCAGGAGTGGAGCGCGTCCTTTGGACCTAGGGTCCCTGTGCTGAGAAACTCCTAGACCCAGGAGAAGACTGATGACAAGGACATTCTCCCAGAGCCAACAGAGAGAGAAAGACTCCCCCTGGAGCTAGCACCCTGAATTTGGACTTCCAGCCTACTAGGCTGTGAGAGAATAAACTTCCATTTGTCAAAGCCATCCACTTGTGGTATTTCTGTTATAGCAGCACCAGATGACTAAGACAGAAATGTTGCCCAGTCTTGTGCCATCTTCACAATCTATCATTGGTATGTTTGAGCTCATTGTTGCAGCTATTATGTCAATCCATCTCATTGATGGTTTCCCTCATTTTCATTGACCCTCTGCTTTACCCAACATGATCTCCTTCTCTTATGATTGGTCTTTCCTGATGGTGCGTTCAAAGTAAGGGAAACAAAGTCTCATCATCCTCTCTTCTAAGGAGCATTCTGGTTATTTCTTCTATGACTGATTTGTTTGCTCTTCTGGCAGTCTATGGTATATTCAGTATTCTTTGCCAACACAATTCAAATGCATCAATCCTTATTCTATCTTCCTTTTTCACTGTCCAGTTTTTGCATGCATATGAGAAAATTGAAAAGACCATGGCTTGGTTCATGAGCACCTTAGTCTTCAAAGCGACATCTCTGCTTTTTAAAACCTTAAAGAGGTCTTTTACAGAAGAGTTGCCCAATGCAATATGTTGTTTGATTTCTTGACTGCTGCCTCTACGAGCGTTGATTGTTGATTCAAGCAGAATGAAATCATTGACAACTTCAATTGTTTCTCCACTGATCATCAGGATGCCTTTTTAGCATATTGACCTATTTCATTAAAATCTGGAGGCTGGGAGAAAGAGTGACAGATTTGAAGCCAGCAGTCAGCCGCCATTTTAAAATGCCCCCATGGTGGATTTTGTTTTTGTTTTTTAAGTAAGTCATCCTTGGCACATGATCCTCTTTTCTCCCACTAACCCTGTGACTCTCATAGAAGGAAGAGTTATTTGTCCCCAGGGACCAGAAGACTTCTTGTCCAGGGCACGAAGCAGACAAGTGTCCAGTGGCTGCCCCACATACTGATCACCCCAAAGCTCCAGGGAGCTGGTCCTAGCCCTGGAGCCTCCATGTGAGGGGGCATATGTAGAGCAGACTGAAACTGCCATTCCCTGGCTCCCAAAAACACTGCGCGTTTGTGAGTCCAGTTACGTGAAGTATCTAGAATAGGCAAAGGCACAGAGACAGCAGATGAGTGGTTACCATGGGCCGGGGGAGAGGAGACTAGGGAGCTGTCACCTAATGGGCACAGAATTTCTGTTCAGGGTGGTGGGAAGTTCCGGAGACAAGTGATGGGAAGGCACAACACCTTGACTATAATTAATGCCACTGAATTATGCACTTAAATACAGTTAAAATGGCAAATTTTATGCTGTATGCATTTTGTCACAAGTTTAAAAGCGATAATGGGGAGAGGACACCGCACGTTTGGCCCGAGGGGAGCAAGGCGGGTTTTCACTGAGGAGTGCTGTCATGCGACGGGCGTCCCTCACAGGTCAGTGGCTGTCCTTGCTGAGGACTCATCTCACCCGGCTTCCGGGAGCTCTTCCTGGGTCACTGCAATTGCTACTGAACGTGGTCCATTCTCCTCCTCGCTCACTTTCCGTTCCCCCACAGGCCCCTCCATCTGTTCGGGACAAAGACCCGCGACTTCCTGCAGCCACAGGTGAAATGTACTCACTACCCAGGACTGCGGACCCTTCCCCCTCCGGCATTGCCTGGCCTCCTGGGCCTCCAGTTCTTCAACCTGTTTCTTTGAGGAACCAGGGATGCGTGCCACCCGCTGTCTGCCACCCTCGGCTCCCTGACTCCATTAGTTCTGGCACTTGTGAAACTCCGAGAAGTGATGTGGTCTCAGCCATGCACCTGTTCTGTACACGGTTATGTAAATTAAAGGTATATATAAATAACCTTTAGCAATTTAGATGCTCAGTGGATGTTTGTTGAATTAATGAATGAATGAGTGAATACATTATAGCTGCTCCAATAAATGCAAAGACAAATAAGGCACAATCTTTGACATATAGTGTTTTGAATGGAAACAGTGTGGAACGTACAATGGTTGAATAAATTTGGGATGTTTAATCTACCAATAAAGACTTTATGTCAAGAAAAGGCCCACTTTTCTTCTGTAGGGACAGTGTGAACAAGGAAAAGGGGTCGGGAGTCAGGCGGGAAGGAGGAAGAGACGGATACAGAAGAGAAGGAGAGGTTTGTTACAGAGACCGTTGACTCCACCTCTCCCTAGATCTCCATGCATTCTTCGCGTGAGCTGGCACTCTGCGTGTTTAATTCTAACCTACATTTTTAAAAAAAAAATAGATGGTGAGGGAGGAAATGAGGGGCTGAAAGGGTATAAGACACAGAAAACAAATGCCAAAACGGCAGAAGGAAGTCCTTCCTTATCGGTAATCATTGCACATCTGACGGAAGACGGAAGATCGTTGAGTCGCAGGGAGAAGTGAAGTTCTGATACACGCTCGACATGGAAGGACCTTGAGAGCATTGCCTGGGTGAGATAAATCAGGCAGCGAGGGACGAAGATTGTACGAGCTCACCTCGGTGAAGCGTCTAGAATAGGCAAAAGCATACAGACAAAAGTAGAAGAGCGGTGGCCACGGCCTGGGGAGAGGGAGGAATGGGGAATTATTGTTCTAGTGGATACTGATTTTTCGTTTCGAGTGATGAAAAAGTGTTGGAGGTGGATGTTGCTGGTGACCGCACAACATTGTTAATGTAATCGTTGTTGCTGGCGGCCATCACGTTGGCCCCCGGCTCATGGCGACCCCATGCACAACAGAATGAAACACTGCCTGGTCCTGCGCCATCCCTGTGATTGACTACGGATCAGAACATTGTGATCCATAGGGTTTTCGTTGGCTGATTTTTGGAAGGAGATCACCGGCCTTTCTTCCTAGTCTTAGTCTGAAAGCGCCACTGAAACCTGTTCAGCATCATAGCAACATGTAAGTCTCCACTGACAGATGGGTGGTGGCTACGCATGAGGTGCATTGGCCGGGAATTGAACCCGAGTCTCCTGCATGGAAGGTAGAAATTCCACCACTAAAGCAGCGCTGCCCTCTGTCAATATAATTTGTTGTCGTTGTTGTTGGTTGCCGTCGCGTCAGTTCCGACTCATGGCGACTGGCGACCCCATATGCACAGGGTGGAACTGCTCCGTAAGGTTTCCACGGCTGTGACCTGTCAGAAGCAGGTGGCCAGGCCTGTCTTCTGAGGTGCCGCCAGTTGGGTTCAAATCACCAAACTTCTGGTTAGTAGTCAAGTACTTAACCGTTTGCGCCACCCAGGGACTCCTGTTAATGTGATTAGTATCACTGAATTGTACACTTAGAGTGACAAGTGTTGTGTTAAATATACTTTATCACAATAAAAATCTTTAAACATGTTTGCTGCTTAGGCCCATTCAGAAGAGAATTGGTCTTTGGTTTTGAAGAATACTTCAATGACCCTCTTGGCTGTGAAAGGTGAGATCAAGGGCAGAGCTGTAAGGGGGACGTTGAGGTAAGGAAAACCAATAGCTCTGCATAATAAAATAAGTGGGTGCTTTCAGTTTTCTCTGGGTTGGCACAAAAGATGGGAGATGTATTGAGGGGGATGGCATGAGACTAGCGGAAGTGGACAGGATGCCGTTGGAAGACAGCCAGCCGGGAACGCAGGAGCAGGCTGGGGCCAAGGAGGGTGGTGGCCAGTGCAGGATGCCCCGTGGTGGGTGTGGCAGACTGTGTTTTCCCCAAATGTTCACAACCATGTTTTCATTCCCACATGCCTTCCAGGATCTTGTAACTCCCCATCAGGAGGTGGGGTCTGTTTCCCCTCCTCTGAACTTGGGCGGGATTTTGTGACTACCTGCATGATTTCCAAGGGTGGGTGGTGAAAGGTAATATCGCTTCTGCCTGGCTCACTCTCTCAGGATGCTCACCCTTCACCCTCAGCTGCCATGTTGTAAGGAAGCCCAGGCCACATGGAGAGGCGCATGAAGGTGTCCCAGCTGACACCCTCAGCTAGGATCTCAGCCAACAGTCAACACCAACAGCAAACGTGTGAGTGATCGAGTTTTCTGGTGATACCAGCCCACAGCGTTCAATCCACCCTACAAGACCCTGAGTGGGTACAGGTGCAGAAATTCCACAATGGTGACAATGGAAAGTCGATTGTAAACTGCTAATTTGTCTGTGCTGTAGTTCCACTCTGGTATTTTAAAATCTTTTTTAAAAAAAGTTCATTATCAGTAAACCTTTGTAGTAGTTTCCAAGGGCTGGCATAGCAAAGTACCACAAACTGGGTGGCTTAAAATAACAGAAATGTATTCTCTCAGAGTTCTGGAGGCTAGGAGTCCAAAATCAAGGTACCAGCAGGGCCAGATTCTCTCTGAAGGCTCTAGAGGAGGAATCCTTCCTTGTCTCTTTCTAGCTTCCAGTGGTTCCTGGCTTACAGCTGCATCACTCCAATCTCTGCCCCCATCTTCACATGGCCTTCTCCAATTGGTGTCTTTGTGTCCAATTTTTTTCTCTTCCTGAAAAGACACTAGTCATTAGATTAGCACCCACCCTGATGACTTCATCTTAACTTGATCGTATCTGCATTCACAGGTATCAGGATTAGGACTCGAACATACCTTCTGGGGACACAATTCAACCCACAACAAAGCTGAGTAGCGTTTGAGATGCCTCGGGAAATGAAGGAAGGAGACCATTCATGGTTGGGAGGAAACAGAGCTGAGAGGGTAACAGACAAGTTGCAATGAGGAGCCCCTCAGGGGTGGTGGAGGAAAAAGCCAGGGGCTGGGGTGGGGAAGGAGTGATAGAACATAAACCCTCCCCCCAACACACCAAGAATCCTCAGAAACAATGAGAAGGAGACTGAATTTCTTTTAAAAATAAGTTTCTAACCTACTGGTTTCAGACACCATTTTCTGAAGGCTTCGGTCAAAAGATGACTATATTACTTGGGGGAAGGAGCACAAAATAACCACTGAATACACTGAAAGATTTGTACGTAGTAGATAACCACCACCTGTACGAAGAATGGCTCTGCCTGGGGAAATTAGTGCCAGCAGCTAAATTCTGAAGGGAAGAAAAGAATTTACAAATTAAAATTAGGTTTGGTTCCCAGTAAGAGAACTGGGGGCAGGGGAGTGATGGCTTACAAAGATAAAAGTTCATTATTCTCATGTGAGAATTTGAATTCAGGTATCCAGTACTGGTATGGCTTCTCCACCACTACCTAGGATCTAGGCTGTTCCCAGTTTCCTATTCTGCCATTTCTAGGATATGGCTCTTGTCCTCATGGTCCCCAAAATGGAGCTCCAGCCATCATGTCTTCACTTCATCTTCACTGCTGCCTCTTAAAGAAGGTCCTTAGAAGCTGCCTAATTACTCTTCTGCTCACATCCTGACCAATAGGCCAGAAATCAGTCACACGAGCATGCCTATCAGCAAGTTGCTGTTTTACTGTCGAGTTCCGACTCATAGCAACCGTATAGGACAGAGCCGAACTGCCGTATAGGGTTTCCAAGGCTGTAATCATTATGGGAGCAGACTGCCAGGTCTTTTCTCCCACAGAGCAGCTAGTGGGTTTGAACCACCAACCTTTCAGTTAGCAGCCTAGCAGCCGAGCGCTTAATTGCGCCACCAGGGCTCCTTCTATCAAAAGAGAGGCTGGGAAATGTAATCTTCATTACAGACAGTCATCACCCACTGGGAATCAAGCGTTCTTAGAGAGAGAATGGCTTTTGGGGTAGGCAACTGTGATGGCTGATTTTACATCGCAACTTGGCTAGGCTGTGAAACCGAGCTATTCAATCCAACGCTGATCTAAGTGCTGCTGTGAAGGTATTTTGCAGATGTGGTTAACATTTACAATCAGTTGACTTTAAGTAAAGCCCTTCACAGCAAAAACTGAGATTTCCTAGAGAAGAAGAAATTCTGCCTGAAGACAGCATCATCAACTCCAGCCGAGTTTCCAGCCTGTCAGCCTGCCCTACGGATTTCAGACTTCCCAGCACCCACAATCATGTGAGCCAATTCCTTAAAATCAATCTCTCTCAATACAAATACAAAGCTAGAGATAGAAATATATGTTGTTGTGTGTCAAGTCAAAATTTCTGGTGGCTCTATTGCTTTGATTTTTGTGGATTTTAATTGAGTCAGCAATCTTATTTTGCCTGTAGCATTGAAGCAAATTTAATGAAGCCGGATGGAAATCTTAGAAGAGCCATATATGCTAAGGTCACGGCTCTGCACAAATGGTAGAACTGGGAACAACCGAAGGTCACCACTCAGCCAGTGCTCATTGTAGGATCAGTATTTCCAGATGGCTGTGACTTACAGGGTTCTAATGATGGTGATGGTCATGATCACTGTTATGGTCATGGCCGTGGTCATGGTGGTGGTGATGATGGTGATGGTCATAGTGATGGTGGTGGTGGCCATGGTGGTGGTGATAGAGGTGGTCATGGTGGTGGTGAAGGTCATGGTGGTGGTGATGGAGGTGATCATGGTGGTCGTGATGGTCATGGTCATGGTGGTGGTGATGGAGGTGGTCAAGGTGGTGGTGGGCATGACGTTAGGCATATTGGTGGTGGTGGTGAGCATGGTGGTCGTGGGCATGGTCACGGTGGTGGTGATGGTGGTGGTCATGGCGGCGGTGGTGGTGGTTATGGCCATGGTAGCAGTGGTGGGTATGGTGGTGATTCCCTTAGTATTTCAAATAACCTATGTCAGCAAAGAATTTTTACCACTTTCAGGTTTCACACCTGAAACCACAAATTTTTAAGTTTGCTTTCATTTCAATCAAGGTCATGTAGACCCATCTAAATTCACCAAGATGGTGTTACTGTTGCCAGAAACGATCTTGATAATGTGTGATTCCTGGGCCTTGTCTGACGGATTAACAAGAAATGGACAAAGTGTGAGAAGTGTGAAGCTTAAATCCATTTATAAAATGATACCAGCATAGTGATAAAATAGTCATCAAGTCCTGGCTCAAAGGCATTCCAGTGTCGAATCAAATTAATAACAATCCACAGGAACTTGTTGATTCTATACCACATTTAGAAACACCGAGGAAAAGAAAAGATTTCAAGATTTTTGAAACTTCAGAGTAAAACCAGTCGTCGTTTTCGGAAACTAGTCATTTTTGCATGGACCCCTGTTCCTTGCAGGGGTGGATTTACTAACCGAGGGGGTTTCAGCAACAATTTTGAAGGCGTATTCCTCAAATAGATTAACTGTAATAAACCTGAAAAATAAGGTCCATACTTCTTATTTTCATTTATTTAATCCAAGTCATTAAAATAAAATAATAGGAAGTTAGTTGTACAAACAGTTAAGCATTTGGCTGTTAACCAAAAGGTTGACAATTTGAACCTACCAGCAGCTCCACAGGAGAAAGACCTGAAGATCTGCTTCTGTAAATATTACAGCCAAGAAAACCTTATGGGGCAGTTCTGCTCTGTCACATGGGGTCGCTATGAGTCAGAATGGACTCAACGGCACCTAACAACAATAGCAGTCGAAAAAGCACAAATACTGTCTCATCTTACTTATATGAAATAAGCGATTATATAGAAACCAGAGGTTATTAGTAGTTACCAGGAGTGGGAGGGAGTGGGAAAGAGTTTATGCTTTAGCGGGCATTGAGTTTATGTTCACGGTGGTGGAATGATTTGGAAAAGGATAGTAAGAATGACTGTACAACCTGAAGAAAGTAATCAATGTCACTGAATTGTACATGTAGAAATTACTGAGATGTCTCCTTATGTAAACTTTCACCACAATAAAATAAATAAATAAAATAAAATAATAGGGTGAAATATTTTCAAACAATTAAAATAATCCATGTCTCACCCATTCACACTTCCTTCCCAGGAGTTGAGAATTGAAATCAGACTCCACTCCCATCATCACTGGCAGTCCACAGGACACATTTGTAGTCATTCCAGCTCATTCAGACAGAATTGGAAGGAACTGCTGTGAATTTTACAGAAGTCACTGCTCTGTGACAAAGTTCACGGCTCCAGCACCACCTGCCTCTGATTCCCACCAGAAGCCATCACTCTTGATTAAAGCAAGCACTGTCAATTCGGCTGTGGCCCGGGCTGCTCCAATCCCTTCTGAAAACATTGCCAAAACAGATTTCTGATTGGGTCACTTTAGGTCACAGTAGCCACGGGTGGACAAAATGTAGTAAAATTTTTATGGGCACTTGAGACATCTTGGATCAGTGCGGACCAGGCGCTGTTCAAAAGGGCACAGTTGGCTTCAAGTTCTTGCACAAACTCCAGCATATGGGGGCTTTCCCCGATTCCTCTTGCCTCCTCTACAGCCCGTGGACCCCCACCCCACCCCACCACTCCTCTCGTCAGGAAGTCCAGACGGGGAAGCCTATTCTCTTTCAGCTTCATGCCTCACAAGCAACAAAGGGAACTTCAGAGCGAGCCTCTCTCCTTTGTCACAATCCCTAAGAGCTCTTGAAGGAAGAGTGGGTGGGTGTTGGCGGGCGGGAGCAAGAGAGGGGAACAGTGGCCTTTTCAGAAACTGTCATCTTTATCAAATGCCTATTGGCCTCCAACAAGTGTGAATTAATTTTGAGTAATTATAGATACAAAAAAAACCTGGGCATTTGTCCCTGCCCACCTCTCCCCCACCAAATGGTTAATGAGCTTGGCTGTTTGAGTCCACCCAGAGGTACCTCAGAAGAAAGGCCTGTCGATTTACTTCAGAAAAATCATCCATTGAAAACCCATGGGGCACAGCTCTACTCTGACACACATGGGGTCACCATGAATGAAAGTTGACTCGATGGCAACTGGTTGGTTTATTGAAGGTGTAGGAGGTCAGCAAGGTACCCAGTTGGATCTCTCCCTTGGTAGGTAGATTTTAGGGAGCACATCAGATCATGAAAGGCCCTGCAGAGAGATTGAGATCTGATCCCATTAGTGCTGGGCAGCCCACTGAAGGTCTTTGAGCAAGGGAGCAACCTGATCTCAGTTTTGTATGAGTTTTGGAGTGTCATCAGCTCCCAGGCATTGCAAATGACTCTGAAAACTGCGAACGAACGGCTTCCACACACCCACTAGCATCACCTGATTGAGGCTTTTGGAATGGAAACCAGACATTCTTAATCCCAGTTAGCTCCAGTTCTGTTATTATTCCGGACCTTAGACCTCTTCTCTGAACATTAGTTTCCTCATTAATAAAATGGGAAGAAGTATTTGTTACGCACCATCCACGCATAAACATCAAATTGTTTTTTTAAGTGATATCTGAAGGAATGTTATTATGGCTTAGGCCTCAAAAATCACTTAACTTATTTTCAAAACGTATTTTTCAGCTCCTTGATTTTAAAATAAAGGCTCCAATTCCTTGAGAACTGTCCAAAGAAAGACAGCTTCCCCTATCACAGACAGATTGCTTGATCAGCAGAGGAACTTCCTGCTTTTAAAACAATGTTTTGATTCAGGGTGTGGCATATTATAATTTCCAAAGATAGCTTCAAGACTATCTCCCATTCCAAAGGATTTTCTATAACGTGTCTTTGATGCTCCTCCCACTGAAAGGTGGAAGTCTATGCCCACTCCCCTTCGATCTAAGCAGGCTTGAAACTCTCCTGTAACCAACAGAATGTGCTGGAAGTGATGCTGCATGGCTCTCAAGGCTGTCATAAAAGGTGATGTGGCTTCCACCTGCTCACTGGAACTCTCATACAGGACTGTGAGCCACCACGCTGCAAAAGGGCCCCTGAGGCAGCCATGTTGTCAGGAAGCTCAAACAATCCCACATGAAAAGACCTGCTGGAGAGGCACAGGAGACTACATGGAGAGAAAGAGATGTATAGCCAGCCCCCAGCTGCTCTAGATCCCTCATGGCCCCCACCCAGATACCATCTGCATGACAAATCCCAAGAGGAACTACTTGGTGAAACCATTCCCGAATTCCTGACCCACGGAAACTGTGATTGTTATTGTTTAAGCTACTAAGTTTTGGGGTGATTTGTTGCACAGTAACTGAAGTGCTGAAAAGCAAAGATGTCACTTGGAGGACTAAGGTGTGCCTGATCCAAGCCATGGTATTTTCAATCATCTCATATGCATGCGAAAGCTGGACAATGAATAAGAAACACCAAAGAAGAACCGATACCTTTGAATCATGGTGTTGGCAAAGAATATTGAATATACCATGGACTGCCAGAAGAACGAACATTCTTTCTTAGAAGAAGTACACCCAGAATGGTCCTTGGAAGCGAGGATGGCGAGACTTCGTCTCGCATATTTTGGACAGGTTATCAGGAAGGACCAGTCCCTGGAGAAGGACATCATGCTGGGTAAAGTGGAGGATCAGTGAAAAAGAGGAAGACCCTCGACGAGATGGATTGACACAGTGGCTGCAACAATGGGCTCAAGCATAACAATGATTGTGAGGATGGCGCAGGACCGGGCAGTGTTTCGTTCTGTTGTACGCAAGGTCACTATGAGTGACTCAATGGCACCTAACAACCACAACAACCAGAATACATGGCAAGGCAACCAGTTGATAAAGGGCCAGAGATGTTCAACAGCTGCGGCTCGGGGGATGCTGTCTGGCTCGGTCTTCCCCAAATAGCCACCAGTAGCTTCCTTCCTCTTTTCTTGAGAATCAGCACAATGGCACTCCTCCACCCATCCTGGCACATGGGCTCTTCCTTCCTAGTTACTCAAACTGACTCCTAAGCTCTCAGGAATCAGCACCCAGGAAATAGCAACTTCCCATCATCTCCCTCAACCTCCCCGCACCCCCAAAGCTTAGAATGACGGACCTCAAGCCTTGATGTATATTAAAATGGCCTGAGGTACCTACAACCTTTCCCTACCTCTATCTAGGTTCTGATTCAGCAGATTTCAGTGGGAGCCAGGTACCCATTGCCATCGAGTCGATTCCGACTCATAGCGACTTTGTAGCACAGAGTAGAAGCGCTCACAGGGTTTCCAAGGAGCAGCTGGTGGATTCCAACTGCCGAACTTTTGGTTAGCAGTCAAGCTCTTAACCACTGCGCCACCAGGCAGTCCTGATCAAAGATGGAGAATTCATCCTAAGAAGATCAGAAAGCAGAATGTGATGTACCACTTTTGCTTGAGCTCAAGCCTCAAATGCCTGCTCCAGGGAATTGTGTTGAAACTGGGAGTTCCCATCCCACTAACAACAGGGATATTTTTCTGGATTAATTCTGAAGCCACAAGCTTCAGGTTCCCCAAGAAAAGGTTTTGCCTAAAAAACTTTTGTTAGAAATACTACTCAGCCGTAAAGAGAAATGAAGTCCTGATGCACACCCCAGATTGGACGAACCTTGAAAACACAACGCTGAGCGAAATGAGTCTGTCACAAAAGGACAAACACTGTATGGTCTCAGTTATATGAAATAAGCAAATATACAGAAACGTAAGATTAGTGGTTACCAGGGTGGGAAGGAGGAGGAAGGGGAGAGTTTTTGCTTAGGGGCATTGAATTTATGTTAACAGTGGTAGAATCATTTGGAAAAGGAAGGCGAGAATGGGTGCACAACTTGAAGACTGTAATCAATGTCATTGAATTGTACATGGAGAAATTGTTGAGTTGGCATATGTTTTGTTATGTATATTTTCACCACAATAAAAAAAGAACTGGCTGCTTAA
The DNA here is from genome assembly GCF_000243295.1 of Trichechus manatus latirostris. Lineage (NCBI taxonomy): Eukaryota > Metazoa > Chordata > Mammalia > Sirenia > Trichechidae > Trichechus > Trichechus manatus. The sequence continues at coordinate 2,347,622 of NW_004444113.1, forward strand.
AATCCCTCAATAACTTTTCAATGTAACTTGAAATAAAACCCAAACTTACTTTAAAAAATCTTTTGTTGGACGAGGACCACATACCTGGCAGAGGCATGAAAACCAGAGCTGAAAAGAGCCAACGGCTGTCCCAGGACATCTGGAATCTCTTTTGCTGAAAACTAGGGAAACAGGGTCACCAACAGCTCCATCAGCGCCTTTGTCATAGACCCCTCTTTCCTGGCCCTCATGTCTCACAGCCCATCCTACTGGGTACCATGCAGTGGGAGACTGTGGGGCCACCTAGCAGAGCCATGCCTGGCTGAGCTTGACCCTTCTCCTTGTTTAGCCCACATGTGCTCCCACGTCTGCTCTTCTCTGTTGTTGGTCTTCAGCCCAGAACTGAAGCTCACATTCCCAGAATACTTCACTTACCAGACTTCGATGCTACCTCCTATTGAGGCCAGATGCCCTGTCATTGTATTTTTGACATGTCAGAGTGTTCAGTTGTTGGATGCACACGTTTAAAATGGCTCATATTTTATGTAACCCTGTTCTGATATTCCTTGTTCCCTCCTCTCCCACCAGGTCGGGGGGCATCGGTGGTTCAGTGGTAGAATTTCACCTTCTCTGAAGGAGACCCGAGTTCGATTCCCGGCCAATGCACCTCACGCGCAGCCACCACCTGTCTGACAGTGGAGGCTTGCATGTTGCTGTGATGCTTCCAGACTAAGACTAGGAAGAAAGGCCTTGTGATCTACTTCCCAAAATCAGCCAATGAAGACCTTATGGACCACAATGGCCTGATCCACAATCGATCACGGGGATTGCGCGGGCCTGGGCCGTGTTCGCCACGTGCATGTGGTCGCCATGAGTTGGGGCCGACTCAACAGCAGCTGACAACAGCTACAATAGGTCAGGAGCATCAGAAAATAAAAGTGATGCAGCCTTGAGACGCTAGGTCCATAATCACATATCTATTTCCCTTATACAGATCCTTACCTTTTTTTCAGATATTTTAATGCTGACACCTTCAGATTTAAACTTGCTGAAAATAAGTACTTGGTCTCCTTTTTTAAAAAATATCCCTCTAAACCATCTTGTTGGAAGTACTCAAGGAGTTGATGATTTATTACACACCCCACAGGGTGGTCTTACTTCACAACTAGCTGCATGACTGCTCTAAGCTTCAGTATCCTCACAAGTCAAATCAGGGAGCTAGCACATGGTGGGAGCCCCGGTGGCACAGGGGTTAAGAGCTCGGCTACTAACCAAAAGGTTGGCAGTTGGAATCCACTAGCTGCTCCTTGGAAACCCTATGAGGCAGTTTTCCTCTGTCCTATATAGTTGCAGTGAGTCAGAATCAACTCGACAGCATCGAGTTTTAGCACCTGGTGGGTTGTTGAGAAAATTATATGACTCTGTGTACACACACTGAACACAGTCCCCACTGCACAGGAGTCTTTGGTGAATCATAGCTGTTGTTGGTTGAATTGTGTCCCCCCAAAAGATATGTTGAAGCCTTAACCCCCAGTACCTGTGCATGTCATCTTATTTGGAAATAGAATCTTTGCAGATGTTATCCAGTTAAGAGAAGGTCCTACTGGATTAGGGTGGGCATTTAATCCAACGATCGGGGTCCTTATAACAAGAGGGAGGTTTGAGGCACACAGACACACACAGGAGAGAACACCATGTGAAGACGGAAGTAGAGATTGGAGCGATGTAGCTGCAAACCAAGGAAAACCAAGAATTGCTGGCAACCACCAGAAGCTGGAAGAGACACAGAAAGATCTTCCCCCAGAGCCTTCAGAGCGAGGATGGCCCTGCCCACACCTTGACTCAGGACTTCTAGCATCCAGCACTGTGAGAGAATACATTTCTCTGGTGTTGATGGTAGCCCTGGGAAACTCAGACAGGGGAGTTCAGGAGCTAAATAGAGCATTGCTCAGAGGCAACAGGGCAGCAGGAGGTAAGCAGGGTGCCATGGCTGGGGCTCAGGATTCCAACAAGGAGCCCTGGTGGTGCAACAGTTAAGTACTCAGCTGCCTCCATATAGATTACAGCCGAGAAACCCTATGGAGCAGTTCTACTCTGTCGCATGGGGTCTCTACGAGTCAAAAATCAATTCGACAGCATCTAACAACAGCAGAATTCCAACACATATTATGGGGGTACGCAATTCAATCCATAACACTATCCCTTAAAAAAGATCCGACCCCTGGTCCTAAGTTCCCAGTCTCTCTCCCAAACATCAACCTCCCTCTGTCACCAGCCTGTGACGCTGAGTTCTCTCTCTCTCCTCCCCACATTATCCTTCATCTGTCAGCTCTTCTCCTACAGTGTCACCCTTGCTCCCTCTTCTCCGTTCCTACTGCCACCATCCAGTTCAGAACCTCATTGCCTCTCAGCTGGACCTCCCCTAGTCCTGTCCACCTCAGCTGGACTCCCCTACTCCTGTCCACCTCAGCTGGACTCCCCTACTCCTATCTGCCCAGGCTGATTTTTCTAGAGAGACCACTGGAGCAGGTTGCTCCATTCTCAGTCACTTTGATATAAAGTTATAAACAGCGCCACCAGGCTTGTTGCTGCCTTTGTCTGCTGGGGATACACATAGAGATGGGATTTCTGGCCCTCAGGGGGGGAGCACCTCCAGGGAGAGCTGGCGGGGGAGGAGCACACTGGCTGCCTGGTCTGGGAGGCAGGCACCGGAGGAGGGGGGCCCCCTGCACAATGTGCTGGGAACAGATGGGGCTTCCTGGGCGCCGTCACTAATTAACCAGTCCGCAGCTCAAGCCTGGGCTCAAGCCTATTGGCCGCAGCCCCCTGGGAATGAGCACACGGGGCTACACCGGCAGGACTCCCCAAGCCAGAGCCCCCAGCCCAAAAGAAGAGGAGGGAGGCAGAGAAGAGAGATTCCCCAGAACAGGCCACCTCTCCGTTCCCCAACCCAGAGGCTGGCACTGCCCTCCCCAGGCCAGACAGCGGCAATCCTAACACAGACCTGGTCTTCTTCGTTGGCCCGTGCCAGGGACCAGGAACAGGACAGGACAGTAAGGAAGGCCGGGAAGAGACAGGGACTCCTGTCTACGGAGGCCGCCGCCACCACACTACCCTGGGCCGGGGGACCCAGATGATAAAAGTGAAACTCAGATGGGAGAGACGTGTGTGTGATTGTGTGTGTGTGTGTGTGTGTGTGTACATGCATGTACATGTGTGTATGTCCATGTACATGCCTGTATATGTGTGTACATGTATGTGTGTGTACATGCCTGTATATGTGTGTACATGTACGTGTGTGTACATGCATGTATGTGTGTGTGTGTGTGCGTGCACGTATATGTGTGTACATGCCTGTATATGTGTGTATGTGTGTGTGTACATGCACGTATATGTGTATATGCGTGTGTACATGCACGTATGTGTGTGTGCACATGCATGTGTATGTGTGTATGTCTGTGTCCACGCATGTGCATGTGTGTGTACTTGTGCACATGCATGTATGTGTGTGCATGCATGTACATGTGTGTATGTCCCTGTACATGCCTGTATATGTGTGTGTGCATGCATGTACGTGTATGTACACCTGTGCACATGCATGTGTGCATGCGTGCATGTATGTGTGTGCAAGTGTGTATATGTGTGTGCGTGTATGTGTGTGCATGTGTGTATATGTGTGTGCATGTGTGTGTGTGTGCATGTATACATGTGTATTTATCTGTGGGTGCCTGTGCGTGCATGCGTATGCATGTATATATGTGCATGTGCGTACATGCATGTATGGGTGTATGTGTGTACATGTATGTATACGTGTGTATGTATCTGTGTATATGTCGGCATGTGTGTGTAAATGTGTGTGCCTGCATGCATATGTGTATTGTGTGTATGTGTATATCTATGTATATATGTACGTTTATAACTGAGTGTGTATTGCTGGCATTTGGCAGCTTTTCAGTCACTTCATCTCCAAATCAAGGCGGCAGGTGGCACCTCCCACCACTCAGAGAGGCCCTTGGGGACCTGATCTAGCCGAGGTCCCTGCTGCTGTCAGCTCCCCTTCCCCTCCTCCCAGCCTTGCCTCTCGGCTCCTCCTTCTGGTGTTCCCTTTTTCACTCTTCACTTATTTCCAGGAACAGAATTCTGAGTGTTTCTGCCGCTAAACCAGAGGTGACGCATGTACGATTTGGGGTGGGCGCCAAGGAGAAGCAACGCAAGCCTTTTAATTGGAGATGCGTGCACCACAGAAAGGCATCTTCTTTGGTCTGACTGTCGTTTGTTTGTGATAAACCTTCTATGTCACTGTTAGTTGCCATCGATTCACTCCGACTCATGGCGACCTTATGTATTTTGAAACTTTGGCCCTGCATTATCCTACAACAAAGACTCAAGAAACCAAGTCAAACAGATACAGATGACAACCTTGGAACCCTGAGCATCAAACAGAAGGATGAAAAATTAGACCAAACACTGAGTGGAAGGAGAGACTGAATGAAAACATGAACAAGGAGAGTTACAGGTTGTAGGTGCTCTGCTTCGCGTGAGTCCTGGCACCCTCTGGTCCAGCGGGTCAGCTCGTGTAGGCCTGCCCTGCACCCTCCTGGCATTCGCCCCTCCTCTCCCACACCGTCCCACAAGCAATTTAGGTGCCTAATAAAGGTTTTGCACTGCTGGTGGCGGTAACGTTGATCCTATGGCTGGGAGCGGTAACGATGATGATCACAGCTGGGAGCAGCTGAATGAAAGTACACAGAGCGCGCTGAACATCGGGCTCTCCTGATGCTGAGGTTTACAGAATTCTTGACTCCTCCCAGGGTAGGCTGGAAAAAGTCCTCCCTGGAGACAGCCCATCTCTCTATACATGGGCATATTTATACCAAGTATCATAAGCATAAAGAAAGGTTTCCGAAGGCTGTGCCGGGCCCAGGGGTGCATAAAAGGAATGGCCACATACCCTTCTTTTTTTCTGCTTCTAATAGCAATTCAGAGTCCCTGAGTCGTGCGAACGATTAATGTGCTCAGCTGCTAAAAGAAAGGTTGAAGGTTCGAGTCCACCCAGAGTTACCCGGAAGAAAGGCCTGGCAATCTACTTCCAAAAAACCAGCCATTGAAAACCCCATGGAGCACAGTTCTGCTGACACACAGAGGGTCCCCGTCCATTGGAATCGACCCAACCGGTAACAGTGATTCATCATTAACCTGTGGAAGTGGACGCGCGATGGGGGTGGTGCACTGAGGACAGCCATGTGTTCCTCCTGCTCCTCCCACTGACAGGCAGAGTCTATTCCCTCCCCTTGACTCTCGGTTGCTTTGAGCCATAGAGTGTTCCAGAAGAGACCCTGTGCCCATTCTGGACCTAGACTTCAACAGGCCTGGCAGCTCCATTTTTGCTCATACGGCTCGATTGCCGTGCTGTAAAAAATCCAGGCTAGATTATTGCATGAGAGACCCTTCCCATAGGAAGCCACGTAGAGAAAAGGGATGAGTTGCCACCTTGGATATTTCAGCCCCAGCCAAGCTCCCGGCCAAATGCTGCCACGTAAGTGATCCCAGCTGGCATCACTTAGAGCAGAAGAATAGCCTAGCTGAGCCCTGTCTGAATTCCTAAACCAAAAAATTCTGAGAAATAATACATCGTTATTCTTTTAAGCCATTAGACTTTGGAATGGTATGTTATGCAGAAATGCATAACTGAAACAATGGACATCAAGTTAATTTTCCATATGATCATTCTGTTGGAGCCAACAGGAAATTGTGAGGACCCACCACAGGATCTACTGAATCAGCACCACTAAAGAAGCTCTGTTCAAAAGCCTTCCAGCCATGCCTAGTCCATCTTGGGGTGGATGTGAAGAAGACCATGAGGTTAATTGACCCCATGACTCCAGGCCCTGCACAAGCCTTCCCCAGGGGACACGTGCCCAAATACTTCAGGGACTGGACATGCAATATGAAAAAGTGAAGTGTGAGGAACGTTTGCAAATCAATTACCCAGGAATGACTGTTCTTCACCTCCAAGACGTACTCTCCCATTTTTCTGGAAACAAGACAGGTTGAAGGTTCGAGTCCACCCAGAGTTACCCAGAAGAAAGGCCTTTCAATCTACTTCCAAAAAATCAGCCATTGAAAACCCCATGGAGCACAGTTCTGCTCTGACACACACGGAGTCACCATCAATTGGAAAAGACCCATCGGGGAACAGTAACTCATCATCAATCTGTAGAAGTGGATGCATGAGGGAAGTGGTGTGCCCTGTGTGTTTCATTCCCACTTTTTCTAGAGACATAGGTAAAAGAGAATTGTCTCTACCATAAGACAAACATTAATGCAAGCACATTTGGCTCAGGCTCGGTGAGATAATAGGGAGGGGCAGGGGCGGATTAACCAGTAAGCTCCATATGCACCAGCTTATAGCAAAGAAGGTACCCATGGGCTTAATTGTGTTTACTTACTAACCTGTAGTACACAAATTCACATGGGCCTCACCACATCAGATGTGATGAAAAACAGGTGAAATTGTGCCCTACAGATTAGTAAGTAAACACAATTAAGCCCGTGCGTACCTTGCTTACTGAATAATCCATCCCTGGGGAGGGGTGGGGTAGTGGATGCTGTGGTGTGCTGCCCAGATCCCCTGCGGGACCGAGACGCTGATGCCCTCAACTGTTGGGAGTGTGGATGCTGATGGCTCTCTGCTGGGCCACTCTCTGGGCTTGCCCTCAGCTGAAAATAGCCTCCTTGCCCAAGGTCATGGTCCTTTCCCAGGGGCAGCCCACATCCAGTGATGACTGATATGGATATGAAGGTCTGGCTTCCTTCTCTTGGAACAGGACAACTCTGAAAGGTCATCTAACTCCTTGGGATTGGCTGTGGCCTTCTGTGTGACTGATGCCTGCTGTGGTTCAGCTTCACTCCCACTGCAGGTGCTGATCCTAAGAGCACCCCCAATAATATTTAAAGGTTGACTCACTCTGCTGCTGTCCCATTTGCAACCTTCTTCACCAAAGATCATGAGGCATAGTTATGAAATACATCCAGCCTCTTAAACTCAGTAAATCAAAATCTATGTATTAATACTGCCAGCTTCCACATTATCCTCTGAAACTCTCAGATAAGCCACCAAGTAGGAAAAGAGACAGTAATGGCGCTGACCTGTATGTAGGCTAGCAATCCTATTTCACACCCATTGCCTGTTACTACTCTTCTGCCTTCATACGTCGTCATTCAAGTCCTGGGCCAATTATCCGCTCTGCACACACTGAAATGACCACACTGGGATCTCAGGGGGGTCACGTGGCACAACACTAGGGCGCTGGCTCCTGCATGGTGACGATGCCCCAGTGTCTCCGCCTCTCAGTAGCCCACCCAACTGCCCTGTCCTCAGTCGTTTGAACAGAACGTTGCTAGCTGTGTTAATCTTGCTCAATGATATTCTAAAACTTTAGTTTTAAATTTTAACTTATTTCTGAAACTGTTGATCCAAGATCAGTGCAGACATCTACGCAATTCAGCATGCGATTGCCTGGTCCTCCCCAGCAGTTCCCTGCAGGCACTAACTTTCCAGATGTTCCTGATTAAAAAAAAAAAATTTTTAAGCTGCCGTTGAGTTGATTTCAACTCGTGGTGACTGAATATGTGTCAGAGTAGAACTGTGCTCCCCGGGGTTCTCAGTGGCTAATTTTTCAGAAGCAGATCAGCAGGCCTTTCTTCCATGCCACCTCTGGGGGGACTCAAACCACCAACGTTTCCGTTAGTAGCTGAGCATTTAACCATTTGCACCACCCAGGGACTCCCGTGTTCTCAATAGCCAAGTGGGTTAGAGACAGAAAGACCACAGATAGGGGTCTAGGTCCACGCACATCATTAGCCTTTGCTCATTTTTCGCATGCCTTCAATCAAGCGGAGATTTCATCTACACCTGCTTCTTTGGAGCTGTCAACCCAAGAAGACAACAGGACGTGTGATTGTTGTTCCTTCTCAGTAAGAAGGAAAGCTTGTTGCTTTTACGCTGCCGAGCGGAAGACTGCTAGTTGGTTTTGCCTCCTGTTTATACCAAGGTTGTCCTGCCTGAGTAGCTGAAGGGCACCGTATGTGTGACTCTGGCCAGTTAGCATTTCTCACCACACTGCTGGTGTTCATTTGGCACCTCCTCTTGACTGCAGGATGACTGGACCATCCATTGAGAAGAAAGCAACATTTTCCTTCTAGGCCACAGAGAAATAAAATAAACATACCGTAGGAGCCATCTCCCACCCGTCTGTCAGTTCGTAGTACTGTGCTGGCTTGCGTGTTGCTATGATGCTGGAAGCTATGCCACCGGTATTTCAAACACCAGCAGGATTACCCATGGTGGACAGGTTGCAGTGGAGCTTCTAGTCTAAGACAGGCTAGGAAGAAAGGCCTGGAGATCTACTTCTGAAAATTAACAATGAAAACCTTATGAATCACAGCAGAATATTGCCCGATACAGTGCTGGAAGATGAGCCCCTGCTACACAACAGCCACGGCAATGGACTCAAACGGATCAAAGATCAGAAGACGGAGCAGCACCAGGCAGTGTTCCATTCTGTTGTACATAAGGCTGTCATGAGTTAGAGCCAACTCTATGGCGATTAACAACGTTTGCTATCCTTTTTATCAAACTGTGCTAGGATTTGTCTGGTATGTAGTAGGCATTCAATAAGTATTTGTGGAATGAATGACTAGACATCCATTCAGGCAGTTTCTGAACAATATTTTGATATAAATATTTGCATGCTTAGAATTTAAATCTGTGCCCCTGACTTTAACTATCAAATAATTCTACTTTTCCCCCCAAGTACTTCTGATGTCCAGTGTCATGGTTTTCCTTAAATTGTGACCAGGCTACTTAAGGACCTATTCAACCTGCCTCAGCTCACCTCTTCATTCTCATCTCTCTGTGTTTCCTCCCTCCTTCACCCACAGGGCTCTACCTACACCCAACTCTCTTCATACTCCTTTAATGGGGCAGGCTTCTTCTTGCCCCAGGGCCTTTGCACATCCTGCTCTCTGCTGGAACATTCTCCCACCACCACCACCACAACCACTAGCCTAATTCATTCATACTCATACTTCAAGTCCTATATTTGATGTCTCTACCCCGGGATGCTTTCCCCAAGCCCTTAACCCCTCTGAGTTAGGTCTGTATCTTGTGTTCCCGAATCTTCCCTATTTTAGCTGTCATCACACTGCGTTGTAATGGTCTGACTGCCTGTCTGCCCCTCTCACCGGGTGGTCTGACTGCCTGTCTGCCCCTCTCACCGGGTGGTCTGACTGCCTGTCTGCCCCTCTCACCGGGTGGTCTGTCTGTCTACCCCTCTCACCGGGTGGTCTGTCTGTCTGCCCCTCTCACCGGGTGGTCTGCCTGTCTGCCCCTCTCACCGGGTGGTCTGTCTGTCTGCCCCTCTCACCAGGTGGTCTGTCTGTCTGCCCCTCTCACCAGGCTGTAAACATAGTGCAGAGACATGCACTCACTGGAGTATCTTCAGGGCCTGCTAAATGGAGGTGCTCATTACATATTTGAGTTTTGGTTGGTTGGTTGATTGAATGAATGAATTTTCCAGGAGAGCTCTATTCTTGTGCATGCCCAGAGGTAAATAGTGCAGGATTCAGGATCAGACTCTGGAATCAGACAGATCTGAGTGTGCAGCCTGACCCCACCACACACCAGCTATATGAATGAGACAATAGAAACCACTGCAGATAACCTGACCTTACCGGGTTGTATGTTAAAATACTAGTTAGCTCATAGAACCTCTGGGAAATGTGTTGAACCAGATGTGTTAGCTGTGGGAGTTTTAAAATATGTCCGAAAATCTTTTGACACTCTTCCCATCAAAGGTGGAGTTTAATCCTCCTCCCGTTGAATAAGGGCCAACCTCGGTGACCTGCTCCTAATGAATAGGATATGGTGGAAGTGATGCTACGGGACTTCTGAAGTTGGAACATACAGCTTCTGCGTGGATACCTCTGTCTCTCTCCCTCTCTCCTCCCATCCCCCTTGCTTTCTGGATGTTCAGCCTTTGGAACCCTGCCACCATGTTGCGAGGAAGCCAAGCGGTCACATGGAAATACCATGTTTAGGTGTTCTGGCCACAGCCCCAGCTGAGGTCCCAGCCAACAGCCAGCATCAACTGCCGTCCATGTGGTGAGCAAGCCTTTCGCTGTCCCAGCCCCAGCCTTCGAGCCTCTCCTACCATTGGTGAGTGAAGCAGAAACACCTGTCCCCACCAAGCCCTGCCCAAGTAGCAGATTCATATACAAAATAAATACTGTCACTGTGTAAGCTTCTGAGTTTTGGGATGGTCTGTTACATAGTGATAGATATCCAGAACGGCATCTCTGCAGCCAAGAGGATCATCCAAACTGCACCAAGAGTCCCCTGTGCCAGCACAGACCCCATAGTTCATTCCACGGATGCTGAGCATCCCATTCCGTGCTAGACTTTTGGCCACTGTGCCCGAGATCTGGGCATCTCTGATGCCATCCCGATGTTGCCCTGCAGGTCCACTCCTCTGTGTCTGCTCGCTCCAAATCAAACTCCCAAGAAGGGGCATGGACCCAGGTCCCTGACTGAACCTCAGCTGCAAGGAAGGCTGGTAAAGCAAATGTCTGGGTGCTTCCTGGCAGAAGAGCAGGACTCAAAAGACAGAGACTACTCCAAACAAGGAAAAGGTGTTCCAGAAGCCGGAAGGCCAGAAAACATGCTAAGTATACCCCACAAAGTGACAGAGATGTCACTTTGATGACTAAGATGCGTCTGACCGATGCTCGCTTCTAAGGAGCATTAGAGCAGGAGGTAAAAAGAAGAGCTGGATGTGTGAGGCATTTGGAGAAAGAACTCCACAGGTCTGTGACCCAAATAGTTTGTCAAGGGCCTACCACACCCAAGATCCCGAATTTGGCACTGCTGTGGCCGTGATGAGAAGGAAGGAAGTGTGACCAGGCCATCTCGGGGAACGTGTGTTAGCTGACAGTGTGAGCCCAGACAACCTGGGTTTGAATCCAGCTCTGCTATTGATTAGCTGTGTGACCTCAGACAAGCTTCCTAACCTTTCTGGGCCTCAATTTGTCTTCTCTCCCGTAAAACTCATAGTAAATTATTCATTCTAATTAATTCGGTTCCAGTAGAGAAGAGGGATTAAGAAGAACTCTTGTTCATAGAGCTGTTGTAAGGATTGGGCACACTGCGAGATATAAATGATGAGAACAGTGCTCACTCAATGAGGGCTAATTGTCCTTTCCTAAATTAGCTCCTCCATGGTTTCACAAGTGCTGGTCCTTCCTCCATAGCTGTTACCGCTATATGATCTAGTACATGTATGTGTGTGTTCTCTTGTTTGCTGTCTGCCCTTCCTGTTGGATTGTAAAATTGTAAAAATTCCGTTTTCACTGGATCCTCAGCACCTAGAAGAGGGCCTAGCACATGTCAGCTGCTCAGGAAATGCTTACTGAACAAAGGAGTAGAGGTTGAAAATGTCATCGGAGAGCTAAGATAGCACCCTCCCCCCCACCAACAGCATTAACAAAACCAGAACAGAAGAGGTACACATCGCCATGAGCCTTCAAAGGGAAGAGAAATCAGTCAAATCAATTGAGACTTCCAGGAAAAACTTGGAGAAAGAGTGCCATTGGGGATGGGCCTCCAAGGGGAAAGAGGGTCTCTAGAGACCAAGACATGGTGGAAGACATAACTGGAGGGAGAATTCCAAAGAGCAAAGGCCTGAGGTAGGGAAGGCCAGAGCATGATTAGAAAAGGGTCAGTGGTGCCCTTGGGCTGTTCTGTAAGAGTATTCGTGACTGACATGACACAGGTTGACTGGAGCTAGCACACGGAGATGTTTACAAGCTTCCAGTGTACTCCTCCTGGGGGCAAACATTCTCAAGTCCCCGGGGAATTCAGCGCAAGCATCTCCTGCTCAGCGACCTTTGGACCAGGACCCTTCCCGTGAGCACGGGCGAGCCTGATCTACAGATCCTTCCCGTGAGCACGCGCGAGCCTGTTCACAAACCCTTCCCGTGAGCATGCGCGAGCCTGATCTACAGACCCTTCCCGTGAGCACGCGCGAGCCTGTTCACAGACCCTTCCCGTGAGCACGTGCGAGCCTGATCTACAG
>NW_004444113.1:2359834-2364271 GCF_000243295.1 Trichechus manatus latirostris
CTACAGACCCTTCCCGTGAGCACGTGCGAGCCTGTTCACAGACCCTTCCCGTGAGCACGTGCGAGCCTGATCTACAGACCCTTCCCGTGAGCACGCGCGAGCCTGATCCACACACCCTTCCCGTGAGCACGCGCGAGCCTGTTCACAGACCCTTCCCGTGAGCACGTGCGAGCTCATCTACAGCGCCCTCTAACGGCTAACAGGATCCCAGTAGCTCTCATTCTTTTCTTCTTTATGAACGTAAAGTCCAGAAGTTGGGTTTTCAATTCGGAATCCTAAAGAAAAGAGTTTAAAGAGTAAAAAAGGGTTTAAAACCCTTATTTAGCACTGGGACGAACGTGCCTATTTCCAAGAATGTCCAAGAGTGCTGTGTGCCCAAAGAAAAAGTCCAAGTTCCACTTGGCTCACGAGAGGAAACTGCCTCCTCAAAGCAACGACCAGCATGTGTGTGTTTTATGTATAGGGAAAAAAAACCAAATCTGTCACTTCTGAACATAGTCACCAAAAAAGGACTCAACACCGTGTATTTGAAAGACAGTTCTGATACCAACTTCCTTGGCTCAGAGCTGATATTTTGCAGTTAATAGGCTAGAAAGGATGCCCTTTTCATCAGCATGTTTAAAACAAAATAAGCAATGAAAGTTAAAATAATTACCTGCAAACGACTGTGTATGTTTCTTTCATCTAATTAGGTAATCTGCCCAGGTGTTTAGCACCAAGGCCTCTGTGCTTTAATTGGAAAAGTCAAGGACTGAAACTAATTAGCAGCATTAATCCAAACCAGAAGTCTAATGATAGTAACCACAAATCACCATTGCAAACAGGAACCTTTACTCTAAGACATTTTCAAGGTGGGGAAAGGGGGAGAAAACAAAGTATTTCTGAGTTTTAGAATATTGACTTCCAACCACCAATTCCAGGCAAGTTTGACCCACATCCTCAAGGAAATCAAAAGAAAGGGTTGTGATTAACTAAAAGGCAATGCAGAATTATAAGGGAAGAATTACATCCCCCTTTTTAGGCAAGAAAGAATTAAATCCCGTTTAAAATTCAGCAGCAGTCAGTTCTGTTCATACATTCTGCCTCAACTCACTCTTGGAGTCCCCTCCAAAATTATAGGTGATGATCCATGTGCACCTGGAAGTTTCAAAGGATAAATAGATGTTGATGACTTCAAAAAACCTCAAAATTCTCCCAATATTTTCCTTTCATTCATTCCAGTTTTTATTTAGAAGTGAAAGAAAAATAACCAAATTCCATAAGAAAAATTCATAATTCCAAGGTGGCTAGTAGGTTATGTTCGCAGAACCAGTAGACTGGGGTTTTTTGAGTTTTGGGTTTTTTTTTAATATTATGAACCTTTTCTGCTTACATCATTGGTTCTTTTCCAGAATTTTTCATTTCTTGTACCATTTATTTAGGAGACCTGGTGGCTTGAAATCACAGATAGAAATGGGCACACAATTGTTTTGTTTCGACAGCTAATATAAAATGACATTAGAATAATATCAGATTCCGGGCAATCTGACAGTTTCAGTGATTTATTAGATGAAAAAGCAAAATTGGATGAAATGCCCAATTTAGGATCAGGCTGAAGACAAAAGAAGCCACACCCCAAGGACCAGGAGACTCAAACTCACATCAGACCTAATTTGTTGTAATGGAGACCTGCCCACGTTTTTCTGTCTTCTCTGCCTTGATGAGCAGGGTTTTGTAAGCTTTTTGAGCCAAATCCCTTGCCGTCAGCACCCACTAACTTGAACTTGGGAAAGGAACTTGAAAGGTCATTTCAAGCCCCACTTCTCCTCTGATTTTCTGTTCCTCCTTCCCACCCTTACCACCACCATAGCCCCAAAACCCCTCCCCCCCAAAAAATAGACTAAAACTTTAAAAAGTAAAATTAACTTTTCAAAGACTAAGACCTAGGAATTTACATAATTTGGTACCTGGCTTTCAAAAATTAAAAAAAACAGGTTTTCACTGCCTTTCCCTCTAGATGTAAACTGGCACTGCCTTCCTTGTGAAAACATCCCTGCGTCCCAAGCACTGGCCCTCTAGAGCTTGTGGCTTAGAAACCAAAGCGTGTAAATAAAACCGGTGGATAAGGTAATGCTCCTGGCAGCTGCTTTGGGAGGTTCTGCTGACTGGCTTATTTATTTATTTATATTTTATTATTTCAATTCTCTTTCTTTGACACATGCTAGGCTTTTCCTAGCTACTTATTAAACATCGCTTGCATTTAAGGGTTAAAATAATAGGGTCATTAGTGGACAATTCCCGAGAAGGCAAGAGATTCACAGCAGACTCACTGCAGCTGTTAGGTGGCCCAATTGCCATCCACCAGGCAATCTGCTTATTTCTATATCACAATCTCCCACCTTGATTAAAAAAAAGGAGAAAAAAAAAACACCCATTTCATTTGGACTGTGTACTAAGAATAATTGCCACCAATATTGATTGGCCCTTGGGGACACGGCTGAATGTAAAAATTGCAGACTGGGAAATCCCAGCTGACGCGTCCTCCCCGAGATCGCTGCTTATTTGTGACATGTTCCTACGTTTAAACTTCTCTGTGAAAACCGTGAAATTAATATCCTCACGTTGAGGACAATATGGTAACACACCTGGCGAAACGCACAGCTATTTTTGTTCTCATTGTTTGAACGTTGGCTCCTGTCTGCTCCCCGTTGCAGCTCTTTCTGCTAATAATCATGAACACGTTGGTTTCCTGGGCTCTAGCTTCTCAGCTTCTTTACTTATTTGCAGGGAGCTGAGCGAATGTGTGGGTGTCTTCACTTGCTTTCTTGGTACATTTCACTTTAACAGGTTTTTGACCTAGCATGTTCTCCTGTGGATTCTGCCTGGGGTGGAAAATTACTGCAGTTGACCGTCTCGTCTTCATCGTGCTCCCTGTAGCTAACACAGGAGACTGGAAGCTTGGCATTTGCTAACGAGAGCTGCATCTGTTAAAACCAGAGTGGGAAGGGCGCAGGAGCCCTAACTACTAAATCTATGTGAATAAGTCACAAGCTTCAAACATGTCAACGATGGAAATGGCAAATGTTTCTGAATTAATCACGGTTAAAAAAGAAGAGTCAATCCTTCTCGTTCATTCTTAAATGACGCAAAAATGTGCACGTGACCATTCACCCAAAGATTAGACAGCCCCATAAAACAAAAGGGGACTAATGGGACACACCAGCCCAGGGACAAGGACTAGAAGGCAGGAGGGGACAGGAAAGCTGGTAATAGGGAACCCAAGGTTGAGAAGGGACAGTGTTGACATGTTGTGGGGTTGTTAACCATCATCATAAAACAATATGTGTACTGTTTAATGAGAAATGATTTGTTCTGTAAACCTTCATCTAAACTACCATAAAAAATTTTAAATGAAAGAACTCAAAAAAAATGTGCACTTGACTCTGATGCTGAAAATTTCAGGGTGTCATGGGCTATTACTATGGCATTTTTTAAAAGGCAGCAGAGAACCATGACTTAGGATACTCTGTTTTCTGTTGGTACGGCAGTTCTCGGTTCCATATGTTATTCTAAGTCATTTCAAAATCTCATCTTCCCTCTTCTCCATTCCAGTCTCCTCCCTGCCTCATACGATACACAAATTAAATGACAGTTTCAAAAGGACCAGGGCAATAGCATTTTTTCAATAAATACATATAGAAAAGAAAGACTGGAAAGAAGTATACTAAAATTCAGAGATTCTGCCTGGCATGATTACCTGTGATTTTCTTCCTTTTGCTTATGTCTATGTCCTAAATTTGCTAGATTATTACATTTGTAATAAGAAAAAAATAAAAAAGTACCGCTAGAAGTAGCATAAATTCTATAGTTCATGTGCAAATTATATATAATTTCTAAGTTATTTTCATGTGAAAACTGTATTTGTAAACATTAAAATTTTAATACCGCCATCAATATTCATACTTAAATTTTATGTTACAAGAATTCAGTTTTATGTTAAAATTTTTTCAAATTCCTTCTGCTACAGCCCAGTGAGTAATTAAAATGCACCTGTTCTTTCTTCTTTTTATTTACTTGCTGGTTGGTTGGTTTTGTTTGCTCTTTGTTAGCAGGTTTCTTGTTTTTCACTTTTATTGGGCATTTTACTCTATTTTAATCATCCAGAGATTTCTAGCAAAGCACACTGCCTTTGATATCTGAATTACAGCTGAGTAGAAAAGTCTGTAGAACTTGAAAAACATAAATGCAACACACAGACACACACACACACAAAAAAACCAAACCTGTTGCCGTGGAGTCAATTCTGACTCGTAATGACCCTACAGGACAGAGAAGAACTGCCCCATAGGGTTTCCAAGGCTGCAATCTGTGAGAGCAGACTGCTACATCTTTCTTTCGGCTGGTGAGTTCGAACTGCTGACCTTTCAGATAGCAGCCGTGCGTTTAACCACTGTGCCA
>NW_004444113.1:2364441-2397926 GCF_000243295.1 Trichechus manatus latirostris
ATCTACCCACACACACACACACACACACACACACACACACACACACACACACACACTCCATTATCCCAAATTTTGAAAATAGTTTTTGAAATTTCAAACCAGCCGGTTCAACAAATATGCTTCTACTGAACTAGAGAATAGCAGAGAACAAGTCTACATGTCCCAAACAGCCACAGATTAATTTAAACAGCTACTCAATTTATTTTCAAATAGGCCTCTTCAGTTTTTACTAACATACAGCATAATAAACAATGATAAAGTGTATTCCTAATTGCTTGGAAAATGATATAGCAGGCACACTTTAGAATCTGCTGTTGTTGTTAGGTGCCTTCGAGTTGGCTCCGACTCACAGCAACCCGATGTACAACAGAACGAAACGTTGCCCAGTTCTGCGCCATCCTCCACAGTCGTTGCTTTGCTTGAGACCACTGTCGCAGCCACTTGTTTAAGCTACTTACTTAAAACTATTTGGAAGCTGAGTTCCAAGGGTTGGTTTTACTTGCACAAAATATTTCTACAAAAGTCATCCTATTGTTTGATCTGCTCCACCCCACCCCAGGAACCTGGTATAGTTTTGCTTGGGGCCAGGGGTGAATGACCCAGTAAGCAAGGTAAGCACGGGCTTACTTATGCTTACTTACTGTTTTTCACTGAAATTGAGATTAGTAGGTAAGCACAAGTAAACCCATGCTTACCTTGCTTACTGGATCATCCGCCCCATCAGGGACTGTAAATTTGAAAAGAGGCTTTGATTCTGTAGGAAGGTGCTATGGGGTTGGGAGAGAGACAGATGCCAGCCAGACCTGGAAGCAGAATCTTTGATGTGGTGAAAAAAAATGTGACATTGTTCCCTACAGACGATCTGGTAAGCAAGGTAAGCACTGTGCTTACCTTGCCTGTTGGATAATCCACCCTGCTCAGGAGCTACAGACTCATTGCAACAGCCTGCTGACTTCTCGGCTGCTACACGGGGAGGTCCCCGGTCATCAAGCAAAGAGGAAGCTCTGTCCCTAACAGCTGCTGTAACCTCCATGACAGCGTCTTGTTACTATGCAATGCAACTATAGTTTGCTGTGTTGTATGTCATTTTTTTTTTTTTAACTTGTGATCACCGGTGTTTGTAAACACAAGAGAGAAGACTGCAAACTGACAAATCTTGGCCAAATCAGATGGGTTATTTTACAATCACCATTCCCCCTAATTAGAAAACACAAAAGCTGTGAACTCTAGCTTGAGCATTGCAAGAGGTAATTCTTGAATGGCAGAGTCCCTGGATTACGCAAATGTTAAGCACTCGGCTACTAACTAAAAGGTTGGAAGTTCAAGTCCACCCAGAGGTTCCTCAAAAGACAGGCCTGGAGATCTTCTGACAAATTGGTCGTTGAGAACCCTATGGAGCAGAGTTCTACTCCAATACATATGGAGTCGCCATGAGTCAGAGGTGACCCAAGGGCAAGCGGTTCAATTATCAAATAGTAACATAGTGAATAAGGCTGTTGTGAATTCAATAGCCACATCTTTGCCAAGAGATATATTAAAAAAAAAAAAGAAGAGAAGCAAGATTTCCCCTTATTTAAATTTGAAAGGTTAATGGCGTGATTCTGGGCATAGACACACACACATTCCCACATAGCTTCTACTGAGAAGAGGTGGGAAGGCCCCCTACACTCCTCATCAAAACCCGCACTTGGAAATCTGCAAATGCTGTACCGTATCGTGTGGGTCTGCAAAACAAATCATGAGTGTCTCCCAAGTGGATTAGAGTGTCAAGGGAATGGCTAGCATCTTCTTTTCCACTGGGCGATCCATTCACAATGCAGTGTATTCCTGGAAGACTCATAGCAACCCTACAGGACAGAGTAGAACTGCTCCATGCGGTTTCCAAGGAGCAGCTGGTGGATTTGAACTGCCAACCTTTTGGTTAGCAGCCGGAGCTCTTAACCACTGCTCCGCCAGGGCTCCGGAAGTAGTCTAAGCAGCGTTTTATTCACTAAAAGACTTGGGAGGGGTGTTTAGTTCAGAAAATGCTTATCTGACTACACAAGGCAGGTCCCAAGGACCTGCCATCATCTGCCATCCCAAATCAGCCATCACCTGTTGGGGAAAACACAACAAGGCCACAAATGGTCACTGCCTCCTGATGCCCCTGCCCAGGGCCTGGGGCACTAGGCAAAGGTTGACGGACAGAGAAGGGAAATGACATTTCTGAAGAAAATGCCATCTCTCCGGTCATGGTCTGGTGCAGCGGCCACGGCCACATGGAGGGTCGCCAGATAAAATACAGGACATAGAGGGTCGCCAGATAAAATACAGGACACCGAGTCTCTTCATTCCCCAGCACTGCATAACAAAAGAGCACAACGTGGGCGGTCTTAAGGAACAGGGACTTACGGTCTCACAGTTCGGGAGGCGGCGAGCCCCACCGTGTGGATTCCTTCTGTGGGTCTCCTAGCTTCTGGTGGCTTTGCTGCTTATAAATGCATCTGCCTCCAGCATCCCATGACATGTCTTCCCCCTGCATCTCCTTATCAGACGCCACTAAAAGGGTTCAGGGTTAGGACCCACCCTAATCTAGTATGCCCTCGTTTAACTTAACTGATAACATCTGCAAAGAAAACCCTATTTCCCCAAACAGGGTCCCATTCATGGTGCAGGGATTAAAGCTTCCACATATCTTTTTTTTGTGGGGAGGGGGATAAGTCGATCCAGAACTTCAGTTAAATTTGAATTTCAGATAAAAAATGAATACTGTTTTACTATGTCATAAATATTGCATGGAACATACGACAGGTAGCCCCCGACTTACGATGGGGTTCCGTTCTGACGACTCCATCCTAAGTCGCTTCTGACGTATGTCGAATCCAGGAAACCCTTAGTGTAGTAAAAACTGGAAAAGATTATGATTGGGGAGACCGTGTCTAGCCTCGCCTCCGTCATGAATCTGTGGCGTGCCTTTGGGCAAGTGCTATATCTCTGGGTCCCAGTTTTCTTCCTGTAAAGTGAGAGGACTGAACCAGAGAACCTCACAGATCTCTCCCACCCTGCTGCTATCATTTCACACAGCTTCCAAAAGCAGCGGCCACACGCCTTGCTCCTTGTGAAACAGCGCCGCCTTCAGGCGTAACGACCATAACCGCTCAGTCCATGGAGTTGCTTCTCCAGCAGAAAGGGAGACATCTGCCGGAACCCCAGAAACACTTCCCCTTGGCGCCTTTTGCGGCGCGGTCTGGCACTTGTGGGTCTGCCAGCTGGGTTAAGATCAATGCGTGTGCACGTGGAGCCAAGCTGAGCTAACTGGCCCACAGGGGACAGAATGCATGACCTTGGCCTAATTATCCCAGCCCCCAGCTAACCCAATTCACCCGCCCAACAATTCCTCGTGGAGCCCTGCAGGGCAGGGAAGGGGCCACACTGGATACGCTGAAGCATGTGAGATAACAGACGCACCTCTCCTTTGCTGGCGTTCGCTGCCGTCCAGTCGGCCCCCGACTCACGGTGACCCCAAGCACAGCAGAAGGAAACACTGCCTGGTCCCGTGCCATCCCCATGATCACTGGCAGATCGGACCCTTGTGCTCCGTCGGGTTTCCACTGCCTGGTTTTCGGAAGAAGAGGGACAAGCCTTTCTTCCTACTCTCCATTTAAGACAGGTTCCACCTGCCTTTGTTGTAGGTGGACACTCACTTGGCTGGCGACACCTCTGGCATACTTTTAATCAGAAAAATTGCACAGCAGGCTCTTGAGGAAATACCAGTTTTCCCCCAGCAGAAATTTATTAGCCAACCATTTGATGCCAGCGCATTGCTCAGGGCTCTCTCAAAATTACTTCATTGGATCTCCACAACAGCCCTGCACTGTAGGAATTAATACGCCCATTTTTCAACATGAGGAAATTGAGAGAGGCTAAGAAATGGCCTCTGGGATCTAGGACCCATGCTTGACACTGCAGTCACTTATTCCCACAGTCCTCTGGGGCAAGGAGGAACCACAATGGATCGAGAGGAGACAGCCACTGCCCCCTTTCCCGAGCTTGACTGCACAGTGCTGACCTGCCGATTGCAATCTGCGTTTGGAAGCAAAGGCAGCTCAGGAATTCAGCTTATTCCTTTGATGTGTGATGTGTACACGTGGCTCAAGCTTTGCCAGCTGAGCTCCCTAAGCCATGGATGGGTGAGAAGCGGTGAAGGCCGTGTTACGGTAATTTGTTTCTAAGTACAGTAAAACACGTGAAAGCCGGAACCTGTGTAAGGCAGACACCTGTCAGAGAAGGAAGACTCACTGCGTGTTTATCAGGCAGGATTCTTAGCAGAGAGCGGTAGGAAAGTGGTAAGCACCCCGTCAAAGGTGGAAAACTTGCAAGACCCAGAAAAACAAGGCAGTCCCATCAAGTTCCAGCTCTTGAAAGTTTTACTGTATCACTGTTTCTAAGAGTCCCTGGGGGGTGCGAGTGGTTAAGTGCTCAGCTGCTAACCAAAAGGTTGGATGTTTGAGTTCACCCAGAGGTGGCTCGGAAGAAAGCCCTGGTGATCTACTTCTGAAAAATCGGCCACTGAGAACCCCATGGAGCATAGTTCCACTCCGACTCACATGGGGCCACCATGAGTTGGAGTTGACTCAATAGCAGCTGTTTTGGTGCCGTAGGGAGGGAAAAAGTATGGTCCACATGCAGAAAGCAGGAAGTATGCAAGCTGAAGTGATGGCACATATTTGAGACCACAGCTGAGTTATTCCAGGGCAGAGCCCGAGGGGGAGACTGGCTGAGAAGGTGGCAGGAGAAAAGCCAGTGAACTTTAGATGAAGGTGGAAGGAGGAAAAGCCCCAGACGGAATGGACACCAGTACTGTGTTGTCCCTTTGGGGAAGAAGAAGTTAAGATGTGAAATCTAAACCACAAGGCAGATGCTAGACAAAGAAAAGATAATAAAATATTGTGCAAAGTTAAACATCTTAGGCAATTCAGTGGAAATTACACGACTCAGGGTTGAGGGATCAGGGAATCAGAGCTCTTTCGAAGCTGAGAATGAAACGCTGGCTGGGTGTTGTCCGGGTTTCTGCATGTGCCCACAGCCGGCAATGTCAGTTCCGTGGGTGGCTCAGAACGCTGAGAAGGACGAAGGGAAGCGAGGCGGCTTGGCTCAGGGCTGCCGGTCAGAGGCAACCACCGACGGTGAACTTGGCAGAAAAGCAGAATCAGCCACACACGTGCATCTCTGAAAGAGGACTGTCGGCGAGCCCTCACAGCAGCGGCAGAGGCCGCCCTGACCCGAACCCGGTAAGACCCTTCTCCAGCTCCGATGGTAAGGTTGATGGTGGGTTAGCAATCCATTGCCATTTGTCCATAATGTCCAGGTTTCTAACCATCCTAGCCTCCACCCTTCCTTGTCTGAGTTACCTAGTGCTGCTGAGACAGAAATACCACAAGTGGGTGCCTTTAACAAACAAAAATTTATTTCCTCACGGTTTAGGAGACTGTAAGTCCAAACTCAGGGTGCTGGCTCGAGGGGAAGGCTCTTTCTATTGGCTCTGAGGGAAGGCCCTTGTCTCAGCTTCTCTAGCCAGCCGCTCTTGGAGTTGCTGGGCTTGTAGACTGATCTGCCTCCTTTGTCTTCAGAGAGTGTCCATCTGTCTGTCCGCCCCCTCAGCCCCCCGCTGAGTTCTTTTGCGCCAGATCTGCTCCTTTTATATCTCAGCAGTGATTGGTTTAAGACACCCCCTACACAGATACAGCCCATTAACATAACAAAGAAAACCCTATTCTCAAATGGGATTACATTCACACGTACAGAGGTTAGGATTCTAATACATATTTTTGGAGCGGACACAATTTAACCTTTAACACCTTCTTTATACCCCACCCTCAATTAACCATGCCTCCTCCTTTACAGTTTCCAATCTGCAGGAGGCTGGAACACAGAAAATCAAAACCATTATCACTGCGTGTAAAATAAGAGTTAATGAGCTGGGAGGGGTACTGAGGGTTGCTTCTGCAGTGTGGTCCTCAGTGCACTGCTTTCCGGGGCTGTTTTCCTTTGCTCTTGGTGGGGTCTGGAGGCCTGGTGTTGCTCCAGAGGGTGGGGTGCTAGAGATTGTCAGTATGCAGCACCTTTGAGAGTTAAGGCAGGGTGTCCAGAAGTGGGTGCCAAATGGGTGTTACTGTGAGAACCGGATTCAGCCAGAGTAAGAGGGGTTCCAAGAGAGAAATCCCCCGTATCTTTGAAAAGAGATCCATTCAACCACACAGATTACTGCACACCTACTATGTGCCATACACTGAGCATGGGGCAATGACCACAACAGACCAAGACCTTAGGTGATTCTTAAAAAAAAACCCATTGCCATGGAGTCAACTCCAACTCAGAGCGACCCTATAGGACAGAGTAGAACTGCCCCACAGGGTTTCCAAGGAGCGCCTGGTGCATTCAAACTGCCGACCTTTTGGTGAGCAGCCGAGTGCTTAACCACTGCGCCACCAGGGCTCCAAGTCTAGTGGATTGTAAGCCGGTCAGGCATTCGGTTGTGTGCAGAGGGGCAAACGTTCATGCAGGCGGTGGGAGGGGCAAAGTCAGGCAAATCGTCTGCCCTGCAGGAACGGGTAGACAGTGTTTGCCCTGCGCAGAGCTACCAGTACAGGTCACGATGAGGACAGTAATCTGTGATGAGCAGTTGCGAACTATGCGGAGGTTTTAACTCATGATCTGAGTACTTCCACTTCCTCTAATGAGCTAGGCCTCAGGACCCTCCAGCCCACAAGGCCCCTTTGTGGAAATTAAGAAAAGACAGACCCTCTGACCAGTCCCTGGAGAAGGACATTATGCTTGGTAAAGTAGAGGGTCAGCGAAAGCGAGGAAGACCCTTCATGAGATGAACTGACCCAGCGGCGGCAACAGTGGGCTCAAGAAGAGCAATGACGGTGAGGATGGCGCTGGACGGCGCAGGGTTTCATTCTGTCATACACGGGGTTGCTGTGAGTTAGAACTAACTGGACGGCACCTAACAACATACTCTCTGGGCAGGTGGCCGCAGGTGTGGGCCCTGGCAAGCAGAAAGCGCTTTAGGGGCAATTGGAGAAAACCCACAGCTCCCACTGGATTTCAGCCCCCACCGTGCCACCCCGTCCACCCCTGCCACCCCGTCCACCCCTGCCACCCCATCCACCCCTGCTCCTGATACTGCTTGCCTTCCAGAAACGCTCCCCTGCACCACTCCCCGATTCCTCCTTCCTATCCCACCTTAAAGGTGACTGTGCTCATTTCCCGTGACTGCTGTGACAGTTACAACAAACCGAGGGACTTAAAACGACGGAAACGCATTCTCTCACAGCTCTGAAGGCTAGAAGTCGAGGTGTCGGCAGGGCGGTGCTCTCGCTGAAGGCCCTAGGGGCGAATCTCTTCCCTGACTTCTCTTGGCTTCTGCTGTTGGCGGCGACGCTGGGCGTTCCTTGCCTTGCAGACGCATCACTGCCATCTCTGCCTCCACCGTCGGGTGGCGCTCTCCCTGTGCGTCTGTAAGTCTTCCCTTCTCACGAGGACGCCAGTCACATGGGCTTCAGAGCCCATCCGAATCCAGGATGACCTCATTTTACCTTGGTTACTTCTGCAGAGACCTTACAGGCAGTCCCCGGGCTAGCAACGTCCGCCTTAGCTATGAGCCGTAGTTGAGCCAGCCCGGCAAAGCCTTTCAGGAGGAAACTGACTCGGGGTCGGGCCGGGCTCCACCACGGGCGGCGCTTCCCCGCGTGTGCAGGCAGCGGGCAGGCCCCTGCGACCCGGTGCGCCCGGCCACGGCCCCCAGCAGCCAGCCCAGCCCACATGCACCCGTCTCCCCGGGAGCTCGGAAAGGGCGGCCCACCGTCCCCGCGCCCCAAGCACCGGCGCTCCGCTCCGCACGGCGGGCCTGCAGGTGGTGGCGGCCGGCAGGCGGGACGAGGGTGCCCGCTCTGTGTGCCCTGAGTACAAGGGGTCAGTGCGCCATCTCGCCGGGTCCCTCACCCCATCCCGCCGGGCCCTCGCAGCGCCTGCCTGGGCTTCTGCTTCCCCTCCTTACACGTGCGGGATTTCACTGTTGCAGCGGTTCTCGGCCTTTTGGTGGCTGGTGGGGAGGGCCGTCTTAGATTCCTGACCTCTGTTTGTCCATCAGGTTTCGGGGGGCGGGGAGAACTTGGACTTGGCTTTCCCTAAGTGTTCTCTTCCCAACCCTTGGGCGGGGCTCGCTCTTAGCACATCCTGAGGGGCATTTGCTCCCTTGCACCCCGAGGCTGGGGCCTCACAGTTGGTGCTGTGCATGACAGGTCTGTTGAGGAGGTGATGGGGGAATGATCTGCCTGGTCCCAGTACCGTCCTACCCACACCCCCAACCCTCCCTGCCTCTGCTGAGGAGAGTTCAAAACCCCAGCAAAAATGCAGCTGCTGGTACAGCATAGATTTTTTAGTTCAGAGTCTACAATAAAGTATCTAATTGGGCTCAAAGATTTTACAGAACAGAATCTTCTGTGTATTTTGGGTGACGTTTGCCCTGTAGGTATCTCTTCGACTGTGGAGACAATGGTTCATAATAGCAAACAGGCTTTGCAGCACGCATCAAAACATTATCATTATTACTGCATTATTATGTTAAAGTTGTTAAGGGTATCTGGAAGTGTTTCTTTAATGTCTTTTATGCATGGAAAGGTACAGTATATACTATATACTAAGACAAACATTTGACTCACTGACGTTAGATACGATTGTACTTAACTGTTCCGACTTACAAATTCAACTTAAAGGTAGGTTTAGGAACGGGACGCGTTCATAATCTGGGGACTGCCTGTATTTCCAGATAAGGTCACATTCACAGGTCCCCAGGCTTAGGACTTCAGCAGCTCTTTTGGGAGACACAATTCAACCTGTAACACTGACCGTCTCAGGTAAACGTTCCCGGCCCCTCACACCTGGAGGTGGCTCTGATTCCCACTCTCATACTGCCCTATTACCTCATGCTTCTCCCTAAGTACACCCATCACAATTACAAGCACTTGTGAAATTGTGTCTCCGCAAGCAGAGTCTGTCTTCCTCATGTTCCTGATGTAACCCTCGTATGTCCCGTGCACACGGAAACCAGACCTGTTGCCATTGAGTCGATTCCGACCCATAGCGACCCTATAGGACAGGGTACAACTGCCCCACAGGGTTTCCAAGGAGTGGCTGGTGGATTCGGCCTGCCCAACTTCTGCCGGGAACACAACAGAGCAGGAGAAAAGTGTAGAACAGAACTCAAATTCAAGTAGAAAGACCAGACTTAATGGTCTGACAGAGACCAGAGGAAGCCCCGAAGCCATGGCCCCCGGAAGCACTGTTAACCCAGAACTGAAACCATTCCCGAAGCCAACTCTTCAGACAAAGATTAGACAGGACTATAAAACAAAAAATACTACACGTGAGGAATGTGCTTCTTAGTTCAAAAAGAAAAAAAAAAATCAGCCCTTAGAATAATGCTTGACACATAGTAGGTGCCCAATAAACGCTTTTTGAGTAAGTGGTTGGTGAGTGGACGCCAAGAAATGAGGGCACAGGCCGTCCTGGGTTCCAAACATGGGCAGTCACTCGACTGTTCTCAGTTGCTGTCATAAAACGAGGATTCTCCTTGCGCTGTGCAGTCAGGGACGATGACAGCACACTTCTGTAAAGTGCACAGAGCACCCTTTTCGGGACACAGATGAGCTCTTAGCCACTGCGCCACTAGTGCACATGGGAGGCACCCCATAAACGTTTCTCGAGTACGTTAGGAGTAAGTGGAAGCTACCTTCGCCGTCTAAAAGGAATGATGTGACCACACTCTTTCCCCTCCAGCCACCCTAGATGTGCCAGAACAGTCCCTATTTCAAATGTTGGGCCCTATTATCAGACTAAGAAGCCCTGGTGGCACAGTGTTTAAAGCGATCGACTGCTAACCAAAAGGTCGGTGGTTTGAAACCACCAGTGGCTCTGCAGGAGAAATATGTGACAGTCTGCTTCCATAGAGATTTACAGCCTTGGAAACCCTATGGGGTCGCTATGAGTCGGAATCAACTTGATGGCGGTGGGTTTGTTTGTTTTCTTATCAGACGGAAATCACTGGGTGGTGTAAACAGCATGCTCAGCTGCTAATCGAAAAGGTGGAAGGTTTGAGTACTCAGAGGCACCTCGAAAGAAAGGCCTGGCGATCTACTTCCAAAAGGTCAGCCATTGAAAACCCTGTGGAGCACTGTTCTATTCCAGCACATGTGGGGTCACCATGAGTCGGAGTCAACTCAATAGCAACTGATTGTTATTATTATTATTATTATTACGGAACTGGGTTGTGGACACTGAGGCCGGAGGGGCTAGCCTCTTCTGTGCTTGAGCCCTTCTCTCATTTGTGTCCCGAAAAGGGTGCTCTGTGCACTTTACAGAAGTGTGCTGTCATCGTCCCTGACTGCACAGCGCAAGGAGAATCCTCATTTTATGACAGCAACTGAGAACAGTCGAGTGACTGCCCATGTTTGGAACCCAGGACGGCCTGTGCCTTCATTTCCTGGCGTCCACTCACCAACCACTTACTCAAAAAGCGTTTATTGGGCACCTACTATGTGTCAAGCATTATTCTAAGGGCTGATTTTTTTTTCTTTTTGAACTAAGAAGCACATTCCTCACGTGTAGTATTTTTTGTTTTATAGTCCTGTCTAATCTTTGTCTGAAGAGTTGGCTTCGGGAATGGTTTCCGTTCTGGCTTAACAGTGCGTCCAGGGGCCATGGCTTGGGGGCTTCCTCTGGTCTCTGTCAGACCATTAAGTCTGGTCTTCTTACTTGAATTTGAGTTCTGTTCTACACTTTTCTCCTGCTCTGTTGTGTTCCCGGTCAGGGCGGTCATTGGCGGCAGTGGAGGCTGATTTTTCCATTCTCGCGATAGCTTCTTGGAACAGCACTGTGGGCTGTTAGTGTTTCACAGCAGAGGCACGTGGCTAACAATGGTACAAGGCAGGGCTTTGACCTGGAAGAACCCCTGCCAAGGGTTTGCATTTCCACCCCAGATACACTGAACCAGAATCTCCATTTTAGCAAGATCCCCAGGTGACTCTTACGCATAAGTTCCTGGGAACTCAGTAGGAATGCAAATTCTCAGCAGGGGTTCGAACCAGAACGAACTGCTTCAAAACCCTGGAATGAAGTTTAACATTCTAGCTGTAGCGCACCAAACACAATCTCGGGACTTGTCTTGTTCACGGGCTTGAGAACACAAGGCAACCAGCCAGGAGGAGAGCAAGATGACAGCGTTAATCCATCTGACAAGGACTGTGTGTTGAACAAGCGTATTTGCTCGTGGATTATTTCTAGGAGCAATCCAAAAAGTTAAAGATTTGTAGTTTTGTAAAAAAGGCATCAAAAAATTATTTTTGTATGATTACAGGCCCGCTGATCTTCAATTGTATGCCGAGGTATGTTTGTACCTTCCATATTAGTTGGTCTTCCCGGATTGGGACACAGCACTGTCCCGAACACCCTCCCCGCCTCCACTCCCACCCCTGCTGTGTCCTCCCCACACTGCCCCTGCCACTCAGCCCTCCCACAGGAGGCTCCTCACCACCTCCTCACAGTCCAGCATCCAAAGAGCTAATGCCTGACCCAGTAGGAAGTCTGCCAGTTGCTAAATATTTTAAGTATCAACCCTGATTACAGCTGGAAAAAAAAAAAAAAAAGAAGCTGCTACTGAGTCAACTTCAACTTACTGAGATCCCTGCGTGTCAGAGTAGAAGTGTGATCTATCGGGTTTTCAACGGCTGATTGTTCAGAAGAGAACCGCCAGGCTTTTCTTCCAAGGTGCCCCTGAGCGTACTCAAAACTCCCACCTTTCGGTTAGCAGCCGAGCACGTTAACTGTTTGCAACACACAGGGATTCTCGATTACAGGCAAAGGACTCTAAAGAAACATCTAAGTCCTCTGTTCTTATCCTGTACTGTCCAAACATGAAGTTCATGAATGTCAGGGCACCATTCGGCTTTCGAGAGCTCTGGCGGTGGGTGGGTTAAGAGCTCAGCTGCTCACCAAAAGGTCATCAGTTCGAACCCACCAGGCACTCCTTGGAAACCCTATGGGACAGTTCTACTCTGTCCTATGGAAGTCAGCTGAGTCAGAATCAACAGCAATGAGTTTGTTTGGCTTTTATCATAATTTCCAGCAGAGGGAGCCATTCCCTAGCAGAAAAGGAGCCGCAGACGCTAACAAGATGGGCATCCTTACCTTCAATTTTGTTATCCTTTAAAGGCCCTTTTTTTATTAAAACTGTGCTTTAGGTGAAAGTTTACAGCTCAAGTTAATTTCTCATTCAAAAATTTATACACATATTGTTTTGTGACATTGGTTACTACCCCCACCACGTGACTGCACGCCCCACCCCGGGTTCCCTGTGTCTGTTTGCCCAGTTCCTGTCCCTTCCTGCCTTCTCGTCCTGCTTTTGGACAGGAGCTGCCCATTTGGTCTCGTATATATGACTGAACTAAGAAGCACGCTCCTCACGTGCATTATTTTTTGTTTTCTAGGCCTGTCTATCTTTGTCTGAAACCATTCCCGAAGCCCACTTTTCAGTACATATATTTTTAAATGTTTTTTCCATTGTTTTCAAAAAATTATACAGCCTGCATTGTTTTTACTCCTATTCTGAGAAACCAATGTTTAAAAGCTCTTTGCCCCGCCACCATACCAGCACTCGTCAATCGTGTGCTCAGATGGGTAGAAAGCCCAGTTCCAGGCACCGCTAGGATCTCAAGATACAGAAGAAGGTCGGTGAGGTCAGGAACAGCAGAAGCCTGTGTCAGGTTTCCGAGGCACGAGGTGGGGAGATGCAAACGATAAACCCAAGCAAGGGCCATTCCAGAGCTCTCAGCCCAGCCTCATAGCCTCCCTCCTGATTTGTCCCCTTCACCCCAACTTCATACACCCCAGGCTGGGGCAGTTCTGCTGGCTGGAGCTGCCTCCCTGGGCCGGGTGTGCCTCATCAATCCCAGAGTTAGACAACAGCAGTCTGACTACAGAGGATGATAGAGTATAGCACCCTTAGCCTCCGCAGGCCAACGGAACCACGTCCAATATGCCCCTGACTCAGAGGTTTGGAGCTGGGACAAGGTCAGTTATCCAGGGGGTGTCACACTAACTGATCCCTAGACCCGCTATCGGTAACTGCAGTCTTCAAATGTGGTCAATTGTTGTTGTTAGCTGCTATCGAGCGACCCCATGTTACAATGGAAGGAAATGCTGCCTGGTCCTGAGCTAGCCGCATGATAGGTTGGGGAGCAGATAGTTATGATCCATAGGGTTTTCACTGGCTGATTTTTGGAAGTAGATCTCCAGGCCTTTCTTCCTAGTCCATCTTAGCTTGGAAGCTCCACTGAGTCTGTTCAGCATTACAGCAACACTCGAGCCTCCACTGACAGACGGACGGGGGTGGCTGCATATGTGGTCGACCTGTGTCCAAATAGCTGCCTTAAGGATGAATGAATGCACTCAAACAGTCATCATCTGTCTTATTCTACAACCGGTGATTGCAAATAAGTATCATTTGAAAAGTATTGAATCACTTCTTCAGGCATTCATGTCTCATAGATTTTATGCAAAATATACCACTACCATCACCAGGATAGTAGATATGTGTCCAGGAAAGAACAGCTCTTGCCTTGCAGTGGGGTTCGGTGTACACTGGCATTACGGTAAGAGTGTTTTACCTCCTGGGTATGTCAGGACTTCAAAACAAAACAAACCCGTTGCCATCGAGTCGATTTGACTCAGAGTGACCCTACAGGACAGAGTAGAACCACCTCATAGGGTTTCCAAGGAGCTGCTGGTGGATTCAAACTGCCAACCCTTTGCTTTGCAGCCCAGCTCTTAATCACTGCGCCACCAGGGCCCCATCAGGACTTCGTTGTTGTTGTTAGGAGCCGTCGAGTCAGTTCCGACTCATAGCGACCCCATGTCCAACAGAAGGAAACACTGCCAGGACTTTAGAGGTATATAACTTAATTTTTCAAAGAGACTGAAGCCGGAGTCTGGGTTCAGAGGCAGACAGGCTTTTCCACATCCTCTCCGGGCTGTGGGGGTGGGGCAATTCTAATCAGGGGCCTATCTATGGAAAATGGCAGCCTATGGCAATTAGTTTTAAATGGCTGAATGATCTCTCACAGCTGGCAATGGGAACTGCAATGGCCCATAGAAACTGCTCGTCAGTGCCCCTCCTCAAGCGGCACCCAGGGCACGCGCCCTACCTGCGGTACCTTAGTTACGTCTCTGGTTCTAGTGAAATAAGGGGGGAGGGGTAACCATTAGCGGGAGCCCTGACGGCGCAGTGGTTAAGAGCTTGGCTGTTAACCAAAAGGTCGGCAGTTCGAGTCCACCAGCTGCTCCTGGGAGACCCTATGGGGCAGCTCTACTCTGTCCTATAGGGTCGCTAGGAGTCGGAATCGACTCGACAGCGGTGGGTTTTTTGGTTTGTTTTAGCTGCCACCGAGTCGGCTCCAACTTAGGGCTACCGCATGCTCACAGAATGAAACTTGGCCCGGTTACAGCGTCTTCATGATCCTCGGCGCGTGGGAGTCCATCGCTGCGACTATCATGGCAGTCAGTCTCATCGAGGGTCCCCTCGTGTTTGCTGACCTCCTGCTTTACCAACCGTGATGGCCTTTCCTAGACTTCGGTCTTTCCTCGTGACATGTCCAAGAGCCTCAGGGTAAAGCCACCTCTGATTACAACCCACTATCACACACACAGCATGCATATACCACATACTCACACATACACACACACCATACTTACCACACACGACATCCTCACCACAGTACATCACACACCACACCCCGCCTACACATACCCCACCTACCCCACACCTCAACCACACACTGTCCACACGACACATTCACATACTCAAACATGCCACGCCTTCAACACACACACGCTTGAAACAGGGTAATACTTATCTTCACTACATGCCGTATGCTCTGCTATTTTCTGCTTGTTCTATTACTTCATTTCTTCTTTTTCAATGCTGTCTGAGACTCACTAAGTTAATTTCATGACGCACTAAGAGATCCCGGGCTGCAGTCTGGAAATCACTGACTGGGACCGAGGCAGAAGAAACCACAGGCCACTGTGGAGTGGAGTGGCGGCCGCCACGGTCAAGAGGGGGAGACGTGGCCCTGCAGGTGGCCCCAACAGCCAGCAGCAGCAAAGGGTCTCCCACTGTAGGAGCGAGCATGGCTCATTTTACCCTGAGGAATAAGCTCGCCTTTTTGTTTGTCTGTTTTAATTGCCCCTCCATTTCACAGTGGGCTGTGGGTTTCCTTTGACTCCATCCAAATCAGTGTTCACCAGACTGTAGCCTGAGATCTATTAGTAGATCATGAAATCAAGTTAGTGAGTCTCAGACAGCATTAAAAAAGAAGAAATGAGGTGGGATGGGATGGGGTAAAACAGAATAGGAAAGGAGACAGGGAAAGGAAGAGAAGAGGAGGGGAGGGGACGGGAGGGAAGGGAAGAGACAGAAAACAGCAGGGCTCACAGCACACAGTAAGGATTTTAAAAAAAACCCATTGCCATCGAGTTGATTCTGACTCATAGTGACTCTACAGGACAGAGTAGAACTGTCCCATAGGGTTTCCAAGGAGTGGCTGGTGGATTTGAGCTGCTGACCTTGCGGTTAGCAGCCGAGCTCTTAACCTCTGCACTGCCAGGGCTCCATAGTAAGGATAAGTATTGATGTGTGTGTGTGTGTGTGTGTGTGTGTGTGTGCTGGGTTGTAACTTTTCTTCAACTGTCAAAAGCAGCTGTTTAATAGAGGAAACGATAAATACAGGGCAGAGAAACTCAGTGGCGCCCAGTGATCAGACACAGAAGTGTAGATTTGAGCAATCCTAGAAACTGCAGGCTTCGCCATGCTGAAAAGTGAAGAGAACATCCAAAGTCCGTAGCCCGTGGCTGAACCTGCCAAGTGACTCGGAGCGCTGAGTACTTTGTTCACCGCGACTAGTCTTTTTCTGGTCAACGTTCAATCCAGCTGATCTTTCCTACTGTTCCAGGCAGGCCTGTCTGCTCGCCCAGTGACTGGTTCCCATGGTAGTCGAGTGACTCATCCCTATTACAGTCTCCTCCTCTGCCCTCAGGCCATCATTGTTCTTTTCCTTAAATATGTCTATGCCAGCACTGTGACCACTGCTGAAAACATGGGAATTTCCCTGAAACATTCTGGAATCTCCCTCAAGCAGCAACTCAGTCCTTCAACTGTGCGTCAGAAATCTTCCGAGCAATGGCAGAATACCCAATATTAGTTGGGCTTCTTAACAAACAAAAATTTTTCCAAACCAAAAATTAAGATCCAAAAAACCAAACCTGTTGACATTGAGTCGATTCCGACTCATAATGACCCTATAGGACAAAGTAGAACTGCCCCATAAGGTTTCCAAGGCTGTAATCTTTATGGAAGCAGATGGCCGCATTTTAATCCCATGGAGTAGCTAGTGGGTTCAAACCACCAATCACTCAGTTAGCAGCCAGGCGCTTAGCCATGGTGCCACCAGGGCTCCTTAAAAATTAAGATAAGTGGTTTTAATTCAATAATTTTTCTGGTTTGTATATTTTATATGAAAATTATTACTAAATTATAAAATCAAATTATACTTAAATATATTTTTAATGAATTGCTTTTATTAGAACGAATTACAATTTTTTTTAATGGTATTGTCCTAGAAAATTCAGAATGTGCAGCCACCGTGTATGAATACACTTACATCAACACACATAGATGTCCAAACAGACCCACTCTGTCTTCATCATGCTGTTCTCAATCCACTCCAACTCAGCTTGTACCACTCACCCACACTCCACTGAACCTCCATTGCTATGAACTGTGGTGATCTCTGGGCTGTAAATGCAACAGACACGTTTTGGTCCTCTGGTGGCACAATGGTTAAGAGCTACGACTGCTAATCAAAAGATCGGCAGTTCGAATCCACCAGCCACTCCTTGGAAACCCTATGGGACAGTTCTACTCTGTCCTATAGGGTCACTATGGGTCAGAATTGACTCGATGGTAATGGGTTTTCAATGGGTACTTGACCATAGCTATGTAGGATTTTAATCTTGAAATTAATAGAGAGATACTCAGGTTTGTCATGAATAAACTTGCTTAGTTAATTGCAAGGTAGTCATGGCAAGGCATGAGAGTAAGACCTCACGACATTCATTTAGAACCAAAGAGTCAGAATTAACAATTATAATGTTTGATCAACGGTTAGAGTCCAAATCTTTAGACGTCAGGCCTCCTATTTTTGACAAATAGTCTCAGGAGGAAAGCTTGACCATGACTCAAACTCAGCAGAGGTCCCTCATAGCTAGGGTCCAAGGTCAGCAGTGGCAGACCAAATCTCTGTCCAGAGTCTCAGTCTTCAGAGAAGTCAGACACTACTTGGAGGTTCCATCTCTGCCTTCTCTCAGTGAGTGAGCAGAAATTAAGGGTTTATATGTGAATACAAGTCCCACCTGAATATATCCCACCTGAATTTGGAGACCATCCCAAGAATAGATTTGATACACTGAACACTAAGGACTGAAGACCAGATGAGCTGTGAGATGACATCAAGGACATCATACATGAAGAAAGCAAAAGGTCATCAAAAAGACAGGAAAGAAAAGACCAAAATGGATATCACAAGAGACTCTGAAACTTGTTCTCGAATGTAGAGTAGCTAAAGCGAATGGAAGAAATGATGACGTGAAAGAGCTGAACAGAATATTTCAAAGAGTGGCTAGAGAAGACAAAGTAAAGTATTATAATGAAAGGTGCAAAGACCTGGAGTCAGAAAATGAAAAGAGAACACTCAAGGCATTTCTCAAGCTGAAAGAACTGAAGAAAAAATTCTAGCCTTGAGTTACAATTTTGAAGGATTCTATGGACAAAATATTGAATGTCGCAAGAAGCATCAAAAGATGATGGAAAAAATACACAGAGTCACTGTACCAAAAAGAATTGGTCGACATTCAGCCATTTCAGGAGGTAGCATATGATCAAGAATCAATGGTATTGAAGGAAAAAGTCCAAGCTGCACTGAAGGCATTGGCAAAAAACAAGGCTCCAGGAGTGGGTGGAATACCAATTGAGATGTTTCAACAATGGATGCAGTGCTGGAGGTGCTCACTCATCTATGCCAAGAAATTTGAAAGACAGCTACCTGGCCAACTGACTGGAAGAGATCCATATATGTGCCCATTCCAAAGAAAGTTGATCCAACAGAATGCAGAAGTTGTCCAACAATATCATTATTATCACATGCAAGTAAAATTTTGCTGCAGATAATTCAAAAATGGTTGCAGTAGTATATCGACAGGGAACTGCCAGAAATTCAAGCTGGATTCAGAAGAGGATGTGGAACCAGGGATATCATTGCTGATGTCAGATGGATCCTGGCTGAAAGCAGAGAATACCAGAAAGATGTTTACATTTGTTTTATTGACTATGCCAAGGAATCAGACTGTGTGGATCATAACGAATTATAGATAACATTTCAAAGAATGGGAATTCCAGAACGCTTAATTGTGCTCATGAGGAACCTGTACATAGTCCAAGTCATTCAAACAGAACAAGGGGTTACTGCATGGTTTAAAGTCAGGAAAGGTGTGTGTCCTTTCACCACACTTATTCAATATGTATGCTGAGCAAATAATCCAAGAAGCTGGGATATATAAAGAAGATGATTGGAAAATGACTCATTAACCACCTGCAATATACAGATGACACAACCTTGCTTGCTGAAAGCAAAGAGCACTTGAAGCACTTACTGATTAAGATCAAAGACCACAGCCTTCAGTATGAATCACACCTCAAGATAAAGAAAACAAAAATCCTCACAACTGGACCAATAAGCGACATCATGATAAATGGAGAAAAGATTGAAGTTGTCAAGGATTTCATTTTACTTGGATCCACAATCAATGCCCTTGAAAGCAGCAGTCAAGAAATCAAATGACATATTGCACTGAGCAAATCTGCTGTAAAAGATCTCTTTAAAGTGTCGAAAAGCAAAGATGTCACCTTGAGGACTAAGGTGCGCCTGACCCAAGCCAGGATATTTTCCATCGCCTCAAGGCTAGACAATGAATAAGGAAGACCAAAGGAGAATCGATGCCTTTGAATTATGGTGTTGGCAAAGGATATTGAATATACCATGGACTGCCAGAAGAACAAACAAATCTTCTTGGAAGAAGTACAGCCAGAGTGCTCCTTGGAAGCGAGGATGGCAAGAATTTGTCTCACTTACTTTGGACACATTATCAGGAGGGACCAGTTCCTAGAGAAGGACTTCATGCTTGGTAAGGTAAAGGGTCAGTAAAAAAGAGGAAGAGCCTCAATCAGATGGACTGACACAGTGTCTGCAACAATGGGCTCAAACATAGCAACGATTGTGAGGATGGCACAGGACCGGGCAGTGTTTGTTCTGTTGTACATAGCATTGCTATGAGTAGGAACTGACTCCACAGCACCTAACAACAACAACAAGTGAATTCCTTACCTTGGCCCCACATGATAAGGGCCAGTGTGACATCAGAGATTAGTATGTTAAGTGTTCTCTCCAGGGTTAAATATTAGCAAATGTCACATCTTTTCTTCAAGGTTAGAGATTTGGGAGGTTGTTTAGACTTATGTCTCAAGGCTAATTTACAGAGATTAACTATGTTTTCTTTTATCACAGCATGCATGGGCAAGGTCAATTTAAAGTTTTTTTTTAACCACATTCTTCACAAACTTCCATTTTTCCATATCTAAGTACAGAAATTTTCTATTACTAAGCTACATCATAAGTAACTCATGCATTTGTGGCTTAAGATCATTACAGAAGCAACCTTAGAGTCGTGTATGATTTAAGAGCTTTAAAGAATAATATGTGATTTGAGAACATTACAAAAAGCACAAAAAACAACCACTCAGCAGCACTCAATTCAATTGACCACCCTCTCCTAAAAGCACTCTCCTCTCTCAGCTTCTGTGACCCCACTTCTCTGATATTTCTCCTGCTTATGTGGCCACCTTGTCTCACCTTTCTTTGCCAGCTTCTCTTCCTCTACCAAACCTCAGTGTTGCAATTCTGTCGTAGGTTCTTTTCTCTTTTCATTCTGTATTCTCTCTCTAGGCTAGAAATTCTCAAGGGGAAGTGCAATTGGGAAATATGGGAGGCTACATTACCAGCATTTAGAAGCCAAGCATAGGGCAATATCGCCAAACAAAAAACCGGTTGTCATCTAGCCAATTCCGATTTCTGGCTACCCCACGTGTGTCAGAGTAGAAATGTGCTCCATAGGACTTTCAATGGCTGATTTTTTGGAAGTAGATCATCAGGCCTTTCTTCTGAGGTGCTGCTAGGTGGACTGGAACTGCCATCCTCTCAGTTAGCAGCTAAGCATGTTAACCATTTGCGCCACCCAGAGACTCCAGTATCACCAAAAAGTGTCCAATTGTCAATACCCTTCACCCCCATGGAGAAACTCTACAACCTCATCCACTCGCACTGATTCAACTACCATCTATGTGCTAAGGACTGTTTCACTTAGATATCTAGCAGGCACATCAAAGTCACCATGTCCGAAGTCAACAATCATCTTCTCCACACCTCTGCTTCTCCTCAGGGTGCTTGGTGGTTGGTGCTCAGCTTCAGCATTCATGCAGGTGCTTAAGCAAAGGGAGTCCTCTTTCTCCGCTCTCCCTCCGCACTCAATCCAGTCACCAAATCCTACCAAGTCAAGCATCTAAATATCTCCCAAATTCATCCGCTCTTCTTCACCTCCACTGCCAACACCCCAATCCCAGTGTGATGGTTAAGATTGTGTGTCAGTTTGGCTGGGCCATGATTCTCAGTGTTTTGGCAGTCGTATAATGTTGTGATCACTTCCCTGTTGAGATTATGATATGTGATCACCTCCATGATGGGATCTGCTGTGAGTAGCCAATCAGTTGAAAGGGAGTTTCCTTGGGCGTGTGGCCTGCCTCCGAATATAAGTGGACACGCTGGCTTTTGTCTGCTCTGTATCCTGCAGCTGGCTCCTGTTCATCTGACCTCTGGTTCTTGGGACTTGAGCTAGCAACTTGCCTGTGGTCTTGCCTGCCAGTCTGGGGATTCGTCGCTCTTCATAGCCTATGAGCAAGAGCCCTGCTCTCCGACCTGCCAGTCTTGGGTTTGCCAGCCCCTGCAGCTACATGAATCAGGAGAAGCCTCTATCCTGATCCATGCACTTGGGATGTTCCAGCCTCTACAACTGCATGAGCCATTTCCTTGATATAAATCTCTCTCTATATATATTTATACGCTTTACTGGCTTTGCTTCTCTAGAGAACCCAGCCTAAGACACTGAGCCACCATCATCTTTACCTGGGCGCCACAGTAGCCTCTTCATGGGTCTCCCTGCTTGCATTCCTGCTTGCTTCCATGCTCCTCTCCTGATTGCAGTCTTCTAAAACAGCAACTCTGATCCTATCACTCCCCTCCTTAAACGCTCGAATGGCTTCCCAATGCTCTTAGAATAAATCCCCAAATCCTTAGCACTGCCCATGAGGAAGATCCTGTAAGATTTCTCCCCAGCATCACTCACGTCCTTGCTTATTCCACTCTGGGCACATTGACCTCCTGCCAGCTCCTCAGTGGCTCCATGTGCCTTCCCACCACCCAGCCTGGATGCCTTTCTCGGTCTGGAATGCTGTTACCCACCCCCACCTCACATGGCTAATGCCTAACATTTCTCCAGTATCCCAGTACTGGTTCAAATGCCACTTCTTCCCGGAAGCCTTCTCTGACTTCCTAGGTTGAGTTCCCCCTACATTCTCATAGCTCCTAGTCTGCCTCCTTTCTAGAAATGATCACAATTGCCATGAGTTGTCTATCTGTAAAACTGTTTATTTAATGTCTGTCTCACTGCTCTGTAAGCTCCTTTGTGGGACAAGGAATGAGCTGGCCTCGTTCACAGCAGGTTCTGTGGCACCCAACCAGTGCCTAGAAGTGGGCCCTCAGTAAACAGCTGTTAAATGGATTCAGGTTCTGTTTCAACTAGGATACTGAATTAGCCAAACTGCTGACTCCCCGAAGATAAACCCAGGAGAAATTATAGAGGGAAAATGGATAAAATTATAGAAAGCTCTGGGGCTTGTAAGGGGGGCTGTTGTGAATGGATGCGGGGCTTTGGCCAGGAGCAGGACTCAGTGGGCTGGCTGTGAAAAGGATAAAATAGAAAAGGAACTGTAGGTTTCTGCTCTTGTTTCTCCCCTGCCAGTGCCACCAGGGACAAACAGTGCCTGCCCCACACCAACGCTGACTCAGGCCTCCGGTCCAGGGTTCCCCAGGAATAAAATCCAGGCATCTCAGAAGTCCTGTGCTTGTAAGGAGCTGAGAAAAACAGGTGGGGAAAAATGACTACCAGGCGGCTGCTCAGCTTTTCCGACACCGACACCTCCCCTTCCAAGCCCTGAGGGCAGGAGAATTACAACCCAAGGAGTGTCTCCTCCAAAGTAGTCTTTCCCTGGGGACACAGGATGAAGGGCTGGCCTAAAGAGTTGTTTTGCTGGTAGAGGAGTGATTGAGGACGGTATGCAGGTGTCTGGGACTGATCCATCCACACCCCATCTCCTTGGGGCCGAGGTACACAGGGTCCAAGTCTTCTTCCACAGACACTGACTGACAGAGAGTCCAATACCCCTACCATGGAAAATGAGCTCATAGGCTAGGATAGCAAGGCATTGGAGAAGCACACTCATCTCCAAATAAAATCAAATACTGGATTACAAATTCCATCAGAAGCAGAAATTTTGGAACAGTCCAAGAATTTAAAATCGGCTTAATAGACTTATTAAGAAGACTTATTATGAAGAAATTAGCAATATGAAACTAATAAAAAAGCAGACAAAGGAACTAAGCACAAGTAATAAAAATATAGTAGTTGAAGTAACAGAACACAATTGATGGGAATAAAAAGCAGAATGAATACAACTTGGGGACCAATCAGTGACTTGGAAGATGCAAAGGTTGGGCACACAAAGTTTGAAATTAAAAGTTCGCAAAAAGATACACGAGGCTAATGCTAACCCCAAGACAGCTAGTATAGATATATCGTCATTGTCTGACGCCGTTGAGTTGATCCCAACTCATGGAGACCTCATGTGTTACAGAGTGGGACTGCTCCACAGGGTTTTCTTGGCTGGAATCTTTACAGAAGCGTATAGCCAGGGCTTTTCTTCCACGGTGTTGTAGGGTGGGTTCAAAAGGCTTATAACAAAGTTTGTTAAGAAAATGTTCTGCATCTCACTTTGATGAGTGGCGTCTGGGGTCTTAAAAGCTTGTGAGTGGCCATCTAAGATGCATCAATTGGTCCCATTCCTCTTGGAGCAGAGGAAAATGACGAAAACCAAAGCCACAAGGAAAATATTACCCCAAGAGGAGCCCTGGTGGTGAAGTGGTTAAGTGCTCAGGCTGCTAATCAAAGTTCAAATCTACCAGCTGCTCCTTGGAAACCCTATCGGGCAGTTCTACTCTGTCCTATAGGGTCGCTACTCCACGGCACACAGCAACAAGATACTAAAGATTTACGTAAACCAGAGACTCCACCAGCCTCAGACAAGAAGAACGAGGTGGTACCAGGCTACCACCAATGACTGCCCTGACAAGGAACACAACCGAGCAGGAGAAAAATGTAGAACAGAACTTAAATTCATGTAAAAAGACCAGACTTAAAGGTCTGACAGAGACATGAGGAACCCCCAAAACTATGGCCCCTGGACGCTCTGTTAACCCAGAACTGAAACCATTCCCAAAGCCCACTCTTCAAACAAAGATTAGACAGGACTATAAAATAAAAAATAATACATGTGAGGAGTGTGCTTCTTAGTTCAACCAGATACACGAGACCAGATGGGCGGCTCCTGGCCGGAGGCAGGATGAGAAGGCAGGAAGGGACAGGAACTGGTTGAACGGACTCAGGGAACCCAGGGTGGAAACAGAGAGTGTGCTGTCCCATTGTAGGGGTTGCAACAAATGTCACAAAACAATATATGTATAAATTTTTGTATGAGAAATTAACTTGAGCTGTAAACTTCCATCTAAAGCACAATTAAAAAAAAAAAAACTGCCAGCCTTTTGATTACCAGCCAAATACACACCATTTATGCCACTGAGGGACCCTCTATATATGAATATCACATAACTTTAGGATAATCATAGAGTTTATTGTCTAAACCAGCACACCTTTTAGTGTAAAGCATATTATTAAGAATTACACCTGAACAAGAGACAAGCGAGGACTATCTTGGCAAATAAGGATGTATGGCTGGTCACTGTGTATCAAACAGACTTAAAAAAAGTGTTATTAAGGATAATGAGCTCTCTAAACATGATAAAAGTTCAAGCCTTCAAGAATACTTGAAACAAAATTTGATAGAAATATAGCAAGAAATCGATCAATCCATCTTTATAACGGGAGATCCCAGCATACCACTTTCAATTCATGATGGGTGAATAGACAATCACTTTGAGGACTAAGGTGCACCTGACCCAAGCCATGGTGTTCTCAATAGCCTCCTATGCATGTGAAAGTTGGACAATGAATAAGCAAGACTGAAGAATTGATGCCTTTGAATTATGGTATTGGCGAAGAATATTGAATATACCATGGACTGCCAGAAGAACAAACAAATCTGTCTTAGAAGTACAGCCAGAATGCTCATTAGAAGCCAGGATGGCGAGACTTCATCTCACATACTTTGGACATGTTATCAGGAGGGATCAGTCCCTGGAGAAGGACATCATGCTGGGTAAAGCAGAAGGACTACAGAAAAGAGGAAGACCCTCAACGAGTTGGATTGACAAAGTGGCTGCAACAATGGGCTCCAGCATAACGATTGTGAGGACTGGGCAGTGTTTCCTTCTGTTGTACACAGGGTGGCTATGAGCAGGAACCGACTCGAAGGCACCTAACAACAACAACAACAACCTTTACAGGAGCAGATCACCAGGTCTTTTCTCCAGTAGAGCGGCTGGTGGGTTCCAACCACCGACCTTTCGGTTAGCAGCCAAATGCATAACCTTTTGCGCCGCCAGGGCTCCTTCACTCAGGGTATAACGAGGCTGAAATCAAGGTGTCAGACAGGACTCCAGTCTCATCTGAGACTTGCGGTCCTCTTCCTAGCTCACTGGTTGTTGGCAGATTCAATTCCTAGCAGTTGTAGAACCGAGGTTCTTGCTTTCTTGCTTGCTGTCAGCCGGGACCATTCTTTAGCTTCTAGAAGCTGCCTGCCATGTGGCCTTCTCCACAACCTGATGGTTTTCTTCTGCCAGGCCAGCAGGGGGATCTTACTGCTGCTTTGAATTTCCCACTTCCCTGTGTCTGAGTTGATGTCGACTCGTGACAACTCCACGTGTCAAAGTAGAACTGTACTCCACAGGGTTTTCAATGGCTGTTTTTTCAGAAGTACATCTCCAGGCCTTTCTTCCAAGGTGCTTTTGGGTGGATTTGAACCACCAACCTTTCGGTTAGTAGCCCTTTACAGTTTGCACCACCCAAGGACTCTGACATCTAGACCCAGGTTTAAAGGGCTCACATGGTTAGGTCAAGCCCCCTTTCTTAAAGATCCACGGATTCAGGACCTTAATCACATCGGCAAAATCCCATCACAGCAGCAACAAGATTAATGGTTGATGGAATAACAGGGAGAAGGTGTGGGTGCACCAGAGGCAGAAATTCCGTGGCATCTCAGAAGCCGGCCTTCTGCAATGATCTGTCCACACAGTGGAATAGCGGACAGCGTTTAAACTGAACAAATTATAGCCTCCTGCAACAGTGTGACCGACTCTCAGCAATTTAATATTCTGCAAAAAAAATGTAGTCCCACAATATTCCATACAACAGGATACTTGTTTAAACATTAAAAACAACAACAACAAAAGCACTTTTAAGGAATATATAGAGATGCAATAAAATGACGTAAAGAAGAAAGTAACGAGATGCTGGTTGCCCAAGTTGGGGATAGAAGTGGTTGGGATACTAGAGGGGTATTATATGGTGAGATATTGGTTATTGAGCTGAGCTGCTAACCAAAAGGTTGGCAGTTTGAACTCACCCAGAGGCTCCATGGGAGAAAGACCCGGTGATCTGCTCCCGTAAAGATTGTTGGTGTTGTTAGGTGCTGTCAAGTTGGTACAACAGAACAAAACACTGCCCGGTCCTGCACCATCCTCACATTCATTGCTATGCTTGAACCCATTGTTGCAGCCACTGTGTCAGTCCATCTCGTTGAGGGTCTTCCTCTTTTTCGCTGACCCTGTACTTTACCAAGCATGATGTCCTTCTCCAGGGACTGGTCCCTCCTGGTGCCACGTCCAAAGTATGTGAGATGAAGTCTCGCCATCCCTGCTTCTAAGGAGCATTCTGGCTGTACTTCTTCTAAGACAGATTTGTTTGTTCTTCTGGCAGTCCATGGTATATTCAATATTCTTCGCCAGCACCATAATTCAAAGGCGTCAGTTCTTCTTTGGTCTTCCTTATTCATTGTCCAGATTTCAGGTGCATATGAGGGATTGAAAACACTATGGCTTGGATCAGGCGCACTTTAGTCTTCAAGGTGACATTTTTGTTTTTTAATACTTTAAAGAGACATTTTGCAGCAGACTTTCCCAATGCAATATATGTATATGTATATATATACGTATTTCACTGGTTTTGCATCTCTGGAGAACCCAACCTAAGACACTCTTCTTCCTAAATATTTCTAATCCATTTCTAATCCAACATCCTAGTCCAGGATGTCACATCTGAACTACTGCAAAAGCCCCCTCACTAGACTCTGGGTTAACAATCTTATCTTCTCCAAATCTTCCCCAGGGATCGCAAGGAGAGAGAACCTGCTAAACTGCAAATGAAAAAAACCCAAACCCATTGCCATCAAGTCCATTCCAACTCACGGCAACCCCATGTGTTACAGAGTAGAACTGAGCTCCACAGTTTTCTTGGCTGTAATCTTTACGAAAACAGGTCACCAGGCCTTTATTCCACGGTGCTGCTGGGTGGGTTTGAACTGCCAACCTTTCAGTCAGTAGCCAAGTGCAAACCATTTACACCTCCCACGGACCTTAAAACTGCAGCTCATGCTAATTTCCTTGCTTAATCTGAGTTCAC
Source organism: Trichechus manatus latirostris (assembly GCF_000243295.1). Lineage (NCBI taxonomy): Eukaryota > Metazoa > Chordata > Mammalia > Sirenia > Trichechidae > Trichechus > Trichechus manatus. Next base: position 2,391,613 of record NW_004444113.1, read on the forward strand.
CACCAATGCCACGGCTACCATCTCTTCCAATACAGGCATGTTCTACTGATGACTCAAATATCATGACCCATGTTATTAGCATGTGATTTTCCAAAACTGAGCATAACTCTTGATAAAAAGTTCTGAACAAAACAAAGTGCAATCCTCTCTCAATTTACACAGCAGTTACCTTTCTGGAAAATTCCATTGTATTAAAACCACACCAAAAATGACGGTTATATGTAAAACAGAGTTAGAGTCTAGGCTCAAATAAGCACAAAAAGGTTTTCCACCTGCAAGGAGGTCCGGCCAGGTATTCAAAAGTCTTGAGTGTCTCAGGTTCCATCATGAGAGGCTGTTGAAATTTCAGAATGTCTAGCATTGCTGGCCTCTGTTCATCCAATGCCAGTAGCACCTACCACCGTCATGATAACCAAAATTGACCTCACAACTTTCCACAATGCCTCCTAGGGTAAGACTACCAATACTGGGAAACTCCGCTCTGCAGTTCACACCCCCAACACTGGAACTCTGCCTCTAGCCCCCGGCCCCCACTAGCCCAACTCTCTAAACACACATCTCCATACTTAGGCCAGAAATTCCTTATCCTGAAGCCTCCCACTCTTCTGCCACATCACCCTCCACCCCAGAGCCATTCATCATCAACTCTCCCCAAAGCTCAGCATTCACATCGCCCTTTATCCTTTTTGCTGAGTTTACTGTACTCACTCTCTCCTCTCCCCAGTTTCCAGATCCAATAAACCCAAAAACCAAACCCATTGACATCGAGTCGATTCTGATTCATAGCGACCCTAAAGGACAGAGTAGAATTGCCCCATAGAGTTTCCAAAGAGCAGCTGGTGGATTCATTGGGAAGGCCTTTATCACTCTCTGATCCAGCAATTGATCAGAAACAAAGCAATCCAATTTGAGCTCTGAATCCAAGAGAGACTCCATAAATTGTTTGCAAACTAATGTGATTGTCACTTTCCCTGGCCACATCTGTCCAGGGGATAGGCAGGAAGGGGTGAGGACGGGCCCTGGGGAGAGTCTTCGGCTCTGCTCTCCCACCTAGAGAAATGACTGGGACTCGGGTCCAGTTATCTCTCTGCCTGTCTCACAGCTCCTCTGAGTCTTCGGAGTGATTCAGAGAGCCCTGTAGCCTTGCAAGATTTTTACTGTGTTCCCCACTGCCTTCGTCTTTGAGTTTCTTACAGCTTTTCCTCTAGAGTAGGCTAGCTGAGTCCCCCCTTGCTGAGACCGGGGGAACTTTGAAGGGTGCTATACCTGAAGACGTTCTGCCCCCCAGTAACCCACAGGCCCAAGGATCAAGCCCAGGCACCATGACCAGCCCTTGCCAACCTCATGGAAGCTGCATGTCTTCTTGGGCTCCTACCACCACCACTACTTGCCATCGGTCAATTATGACTCACGGTGACCCCATGTGTGTCACAGCAGAACTGGGTTCCATAGGGTCTTCAGTGGCTGATTTTTCAGAAGTAGATCACCAGGACTTTCTTCTAAGGCACCTCTGGGTAGACTCAAACCTCCAACCTTTCAGTTAGCAGCCGAGCATTTGCACCATCCAGGAACCCCCCTCTTGTGCTACACCCCTAGAAAAATAGGATCTCCCTAGAATCCATCCGCTATGCATATCCATCTCCCAGCAGATGATCGTGGGCCAGTGGGAGATCCCCAAGGTACATGAGAAAATGGTTGGTGAGTTGTGGGTGTTGTTGTTATTTGTTTGTTTGTGTTAATTTCTATAGTAACTCACTAGATGAGATTCACCTGTGTATATGCATAATTATCTACCTCATTGTCACCGTATAAAGTCTCAGGAGACTTCAGGAATCACGTAGTCGCCAAGCATATTCTACATGAAAAACCTGGCTCTGATCTCACTGCCATTTTTTTTCCTCTTCAAGCACAGGTTACACCTGTTTCTCAAGCAAGCTCGGGTTTGGACAGGGCTCCGTCAGGCCACAGCAGCTCCAGGGACCCAGTTCCTTCCCTGTAGAAAGGCTGGTGAGGTGAGGTGCTGGGCAAACCCAAGCCCGAGGGAATGATGCTGGCTAAAAACGAAGGTGAGCAAGGGAGGAAATGAGTCATTCTGCAGCTCGGTGGTGGGAAAAGAGGGTCACATGCTTATGTCTTAGTCTGTGAGCTGAGGTTAGGGGTAATGGCAGAAGCCACCCTTCTCTGTCACATGAGGCTCGGAACGTGCCAAGGCTGCACGCCTCAGTTACTATTAGTAGAGAGGTGTTGCAGCTAGCTGAACCAGAAGCAGCAGCCCCTCGCCGCCCCACTTCCTCCCACTTGCCCGGGCCAAGGAGGGCAGCTGCAGAGAGAGAGGCTGAGTGTGGTTCATACCAAGGCTTGAGGTTTCTCAGTCGGAGAGTCAGCAGAGGAACGGGCCCCAAGCCTCCTTCTACTTGTGAGTGTGACAGCTTATCATGGGCATGCCCACTGCTGTGGATTGAACTGTGTCACCCCAAAATATGAGCTGTAAATCCCTGGTGGTGCAGCGGTTAAGTGCTCTGCTGCTAAACGAAAGGTTGGCGTTTCAAACTCATCAGCCCCTGCACAGGAGAAATACATGGCGGTCTGCTTCCATAAAGATTCCCATTGCAATTGAGTCGAGTCTGACTCATAGCAACCCTATAGGACAGAGTAGAACTGCCCCATAGGATTTCCAAAAAGCAGCTGGTGGATTTGAACTGCCGACCTTTTAGTTAGCAGCTGAGCTCTTAACCATTATGCCACCAGCCTTGGAAACTCTATGGGGCAGTTCTACTCTGTCCTATAGGGTCCCTATAAGTAGGAATCCACTCAAAGGCAGGGAGTATACCTGCGAATGTCATCCCATTTGGGAATAGGATTTTCTCTTCTAAGTTAAGGAGGCCATACCAGCGTAGGGCGTGTCTTGAAACGATCTCTTCCGAGACATAAAAGAAGCAGATAAGGCACAGAAGAGAGCAGACACGGGAGAAAGACGGACACTCTCTGAAGATGAAGGAGGCGGGTCGGGCTCTAAGCCCACAAACTCCAAGGGTGGCCGGCTAGAGAAGCTGAGACAAGGACTTTCTCTCAGAGCTGACAGAGAGAGACTTCCCCAAGAGCCAGCTCCCTGATTTCAGACTTCTAGCCCCTAAGTGGACCCCTAAATTTTGAGAGAATAAATTTCTTTTTGTTAAAGCCACCCATTTGTGGCATTTCTCTTATTGCAGAAGTAAAGAACTAAGACGCCCACTCAGAACTGCAGCCAGAACCTGCCAACAGGAAGCTAGAGCGGAACCTTTGACCTCAGCGGTAAACTTCACCCTTGGGGTGTTCTTGCTGGAGGTGGGACCAGAGCCCGTTCTCCAGGCCCCTAAGTTGATGTTGTTTCCACTGAATGGGAGAATAGAAAGGCGTGGGGGTATGAATCTTGTGACAGGAAGGATCCCACCCACACCAGTATTCTCTCCAGCCCAGAGAAATAAATGCCTTCACTGAGTCACCTTCCACAGTGAAGTCTTTGAAATATGAGCCCTCCACATCTAAAACGCCGTTTTCCCACCAGCTTCCTTTACAGCTGTCCCACACACTTCACCCTCAGCAAGCAACCTGCACCCACTTCCTGCAAAAAGCAGAAGCTGACAGACAGAACTCTCTCACCTTCTGCCTCTGAATCTGCCACCTGTCTCTGCCTTCCTTTCCCCTGTTACAAAGGACCCAAGGTCCCTGCTCCTATCTGACACCAGCCCCTCCATGTGTTCCTGAACATCCCTGCCCCACACCATCTCAAGGACTTGGCCCTTGTCTTTATCTCCTCTCCTCTCTGTTATCAGTTAATCACTCTCTACGGGATCAGTCTCAACAGACTGTAAACATGCATGATAATCTCTCATCTTAAAAATATCCATCCTTCCTACAGATTGGGAGAAAACTGGAGGGAACCCTGTACTGGATATGGGAGGTTACTGGCCGCCTCTGAGTTGTAAAGTCCAGTGGTCACTGCCCTCATCTTGCTCAGCTTCTCAGCCACATTCAGCACAGTTGTCTCCTCCTCCTCCCAAACTTCTCTTCTCTTGGCTGCCATGACATTCCATCCCTTGGCCTTCTGCCTTCCACACTGACCGTGCTCCTCAGCCCCTTGCCGCACCTCTCTGTTGAAGGTCCGAACATTGGCGTGCTCCAGGGCCCAGTCCTCCGACCTCTTCTCCTTCTGTCCTTAGGCGAACCCACACATCTGACAGCTAACCTTCCACCTGCACACTGGGAATGCACACATTTACAGCTCCACAATCTGTATACCTCACGCCTTCTTCTTTGTGTGTCTTCCGTATTTTTTTTTTTTTTAAGAATCACAAACTTGCAGACAAGCTGAACTACAGTGTAAAGAACTTTTTTCTGAACCATTTCCTGGTGCCCCATCACCCCTGAATATGTTTATTTCCTACAAACACAGACATTCTCCTACACACAGCTCAGCACGACCAGCAAAGCCAGGGAATTGACCGCGGCGCCCTTCCGCCGTTGAATCCTCTGACCCGCTTCAAGTTTGGCTAATAGTGGCATTTAGAATCAAAGACCTGGGCGCTAGATGTGCTTATTGCTATCGGGATGTTACCAGGCCTCTCAGAGGGCAGACTGGGGTGGGGGTGGGAGAGAAATACATAAAGACATACACACACATTTATGTTTCAGAGAGCAGAGCTGCAGGGAAATGTGTGTGTGGGTGTACATTTATCTCTATGTTTATTTCTATATCTCTCTCTATTGAAAATCATTCATTCACATCCACACCTCCAATCTGTTCTGATCTAACACCACAGGGTTAGTTCTAGTCCCTCCCTTTGAATATCTATAACTTCCTTCTCCAGTAATGAGAAACCTGGCTCCCACTGGCCGTGATAGATCGATAGTCTGATCATGGCTCCTGTATGTAACCAGTCTCCCATCTCCACTGCCACCTCCTTCCCAGCATGGATGCCCTTCTCAACCCACATGGCCCCCAAGACTCCACACCAGCCTAGCCCCTTGCCAACCCCTCCTCACCCTTCTTAGGCTCTGACACCTCACAGCAGGCCACGCCCCACCTGTGGATCCCCCCTCCTACTGTGGATCCCATGCCCACTCTGCTTGGGCTCCCACATGCCCCAGCATCCTGCACCAAGCCACTCTCATTGATGGATGTCCCCACTGCCCGTGCCAGCTAGAGCCACGCATGGATGCCCTCCTTGCCCTAGTCAGGTTCTGATGCCTCCTCACGGGCTCATGGCCCCCCAGCCCTCCGCTAGTATGCACACCTGCCTCGCTCTGCCCCACCTAGCAGCTTTAGGACTCTCACTGCCTCCTTGACGCTCCCCATCTGAGCACCAATGGGCATCCCAAGCTTTACACTGCAAAACGGAATGTTTGTTTTCCATCCTCTACCTCTACACCACTTCGCTCTCGGTATGTCACACCTCAATTCATGACATGACCTTCCAGCCCCATTGCATCCACAATCCCACACCAGCCTCTTTTCTTTCCTTCCTTGACTGGGTCCTGCCCCAGGGCCTTTCAGATTTTGCCATTTGCTCTGGTTCCAGCCTGGCCTACTTGGAACTGTCAGCTCCTAGCCTTGGCATCGTCGGGTCTCAGCCCAGGTGTCCTCAGCTCAGGCTCTTCCTGACCAGCTCGTTAGTGTAGCTCTCCCAGGCATTCTCTAGCACACCACCTGTCTACCTGGTTTTCATGTCCCTCTGAGATTACCTTGTCCCTTATCAGTTTTGTGTCTGCCCCTCCTCCACTGGAATGTAAGCCCCAGGAGTGCCCGGAGTTGTGAAGTGCGCTATCTCAACACCTACAACAGTGCTTGGCATGGCTGGGGGCTCAATAAATATTTAGTGAATGAGTGAACGAAAGTACCTGAAAAAATTAATAGACTTTATTTTTAAGGCACTTTCATGTTGTTGCTAGGTGCTGTCAAGTCAGTTCTGACTCATAGTGACCCCTACGTACAACAGAATGAAACACTGCCAGGTCCTGCGCCAGGCTCACGATCGTTGCTATGTTTGAGCCTATTGTTGCAGCCGCTGTGTCAATCCAGCTAACTGAGGGTCTTCTTCTGTTTGCTGACCCTTTACTTTACCCACCATAACTTCCTTCTCCAGTCCTGAACTCGTCCCTCCTGATAACATGTCCAAAGGACATGAGATGAAGTCTCGTCATCTTTGCTTCTTCCAAGACAGATTTGTTTGCTCTTCTGGCAGTCCATGGCATATTGAATATTCTTTGCCAACACCATAATTCAAAGGCATCAATTCTTCTTTGGTCTTCCTTATTCATTGTCCAGCTTTTGCATG
>NW_004444113.1:2398050-2448593 GCF_000243295.1 Trichechus manatus latirostris
ATGTTGAGGTGTAATCCCTACTGAAGGCTGTGGTTTTTGATCTTCATCAGTAAGTGCTTCAAGTCTTCTTCACCCTCAGCAAGCAAGGTTGTGTCATCTGCATATCTCAGGTTGTTAACGAGTCTTCCTCCGATCCTGATGCCACATTCTTCTTCATATAGTCCAGCTTCTCAGATTATTTGCTCAGCATACAGATTGAATAAGCATGGTGAAAGGATACAGTCCTGACACACACCTTTCCTGATTTTAAACCATGCAGTATCCCCTTGTTCTGTTCAGATGACTGCCTCTGGGTCTAAGCAGAGGTTCCTCATGAGCACAATTAACTGTTCTGGAATTCCCATTCTTTGCACTGTTATTCATAATTTGTTATGATCGACACAGTAGAATGCCTTTGCATAGACAATAAAACATAGGTAAACATCTTTCTGGTATTCTCTGCTTTCAGCCAGGATCCATCTGACATCAGCAGTGATACCCCTTGTTGCACATCCTCTTCTGGATCTGGCCTGAATTTCTGGCAGTTCCCTCTTGATGTCCTACTGCAACTGCTTTTGAATGGTCTTCAGCAAAATTTTACTTATGTGTAGTATTAATGATATTGTTCGATGATTTCTGCATTCTGTTGGATCACCTTTCTTTGGGATGGGCACAAATGTGAATCTTTAGGTGTATAGAAAAATGGAGCACGAATCCAGAGAGTTCCCACATACTCCCTCTCCCTTCCACACAGTTTGTCCTATGGTTAACATCTCGGCATTAATGTGATACATTTGTTATAACTGACGAGCCAATATTGATACATTGTTATTAACTCAAGTTCATAGTTTACATTAAGGTTCTCTCGGTATTGCACAGTTCTGTGGGTTTTGGCAAATGCACAATGTCATGTCTCCCCCATTATAGTAGCATACAGAAAGGTTTCACTGCCCTAAAAATCCCCTGTGCTCTATTCATCTCTCCCTTCCTCCCTCCCCCTGAATCCCTAGCAATCACAGATCTTTTTAGTGTCTGCATAGTTTTGCTTTTGGCAGAATGTCACGTAGTTGGAACCAAATCATATAGTATGTAGCCTTTACAGACAGGCTTCTTTCACTTAGCACTACGCATTTAAGTTTCCTCCGTGTCTTTCCATGACTTGATAGCTCATTTCTTTTTATTGCTGAATAATATTCCATTGTATGGATATACCACAGTTTGTTTATCCATTCACCTACATAAGGATGGAGCCCTGGTGGCGCCGTGGTTAAGAGCTTGGCTGCTAACCAAAAGGTCAGCAGTTCGAATCAACCAGCCGTTCCTTGGAAACCCTATGAGGCAGCTCTACTCTGTCCTATAGGGTCGCTATGCGTCAGAATCTACTCAACGGCAACAGGTATGTAAGGACATTTTGGTCACGTCCCGTTTTTGGCAATTATGAATAAACCTGCTATAAACATTTGTGTGTACGTTTTTGTGTGAACATAAGTTTTCAACTCATTTGGTAAGTATCGATTAGCGCAACTGCTGGATTTTGTGATAAAACTATGTTTAGTCTTGTTAGAAACTGCCAGACTGTCTTCCAAAGTGGTGGTACTGTTTTGCATTCCCACCAGCAATGAGTGAGAGTTCCTGTTACTCCACATCCTTGTCAGCACTTGGCATTGTCAGGTTTTTTGGATTTTAGTCATTCTAATAGGTATGTTGTAGGATCTCGTTGTTGTAATTTGCAATTCCCTAATGACATATGATGTTGAGTACATTTTCAAATGCTTATTTTCCATCTACGTATCTTCTTTGATGCGGTGTCTTCAGATTTTTTGCCCATTTTTTAATTGGGTTGTTTGTTTTCTTACTGTTGAGTTTTGAGAGGTCTTTGTATATTTTGGATACAAGTCCTTTATCAGATATGTGTTTTGCAAATATTTTCTCCTCGTCTGTGGCTTGTCTTTTCATTCTCTTAAGAGTGTCTTTCACAGATTAGAAGTTTTTAATTCTGATAAAGTCCAACTTATCAATCTTTTCTTTTATGGATTGTGCTTTTTGTGTTGTGTCTACAAAGTCATCACCAAACCCAAGGTCACCTAGATGTTCTCCTATGATGTCTTCTAGAAGTTTCATAGTTTTGAGTTTTATATTAGGTCTAGGACCTATTTTGAGTTAATTTTTGTGAAAGGTGTAAGGCCTAGGTCTAGATTCAATTTTTTGCAAGTAAATGTCCAGTTCTTCCAGTAACATTTGCTGAAAAGACTGTCCTTTCTCCATTGAATTGCCTTTGCTCCTTTGTCAAAGATCATTTGACTGTATTTTTGTGGGACTATTTCTAGTTTATTCTGTTCCACTGATCTATTCATTTATTTTTTCACCAACACCACACTGTCTTGGTTACTGTAGCTTTATAGTAAGTCTTTAAGTCAGGTAGTGACAGTCTTCCAATTCTGTTCTTCAGTATTATGTTGGCTATTCTGGGTCTTTTGCCTTTCCATATAAACTTTAGAATCAGTTTGTCAATTTCCACAAAACAACTTGCTGAGATTTTGATTAGGATTAAATTGTATCTATAGATCAAGTTGGGAAGAACTGACATGTTAACACTACTGAGTCTTCCTATTCATGACCATGGAGTATCTGCCCATGTATTTAGAACTTCTCTGATTGCTCTCATTAGCGTTTTATAGTTTTCCTCATATAGATCTTGTATACATTTTGTTAGATTTATACCTGTTTCTTTCCTCCCCCACTCACCTTTGGTGCTAATGTAAATGGTATTGTGCTTTAATTTCAGATTCCAATTGTTCATTGTTGGTATGTAGGAAAGTAATTGACTTTCGTATAGAACCTTGTATCCTACAACCTTGCTATAATCATTCATCAGTTGTTATTGTTGTTGTTTGTTTGTTGCGGATTTTGTTGTTGTTGTTGATTCTTTGAGGTTTTCTACAGATAGTCGTGTCACCAAAAAATAAAGAGTTTTATTTATTTAGTTATTTTTTTTATCTATATACCTAGTGTTTCCTTTTCTGGTCTTATTGCATTAGCTAGGACTTCCACTATGATGTTGAATACGAAGGGTGAAAGGGGACATCCTTGCCTTGTTACCCATCTTAGGGAGAAAGCATCCAATTTTTTGCCAGTAGATATGGTTGCTAGCTGTACATTTCTGGTAGATGCTCTTTATCAGGCTGTGGATAAACTCCTCTATTCTTAGTTTGCTGAGAGTTTTTATCATGAATGAGTGTTGGATTTTGTCAAATGCTTTCTCTGCACCTATCAATATGATCATATGATTTTTCTTCTTTAGTCTGTTGATGTGACGGATTACATTAATTGATTTTCAAGTGTTGAACCAGCCTTGTATACTTGGAATAAATCCCATTTGGTTGTGATGTAAAGTGAAACCCGTGAGAGTTGGAACTCGAGGCGACTGCCTTGTTTTTCTGGGTCTCATAAGTTTTCCGCCTTTAACGGGTACAGTCTTAGTACTTTTCTATCCCTCTCAATTAGTGGAAAATACATAAAATGTATTTGAGTTTTCCTTCTCTGATAGGTTTCCACCTTACACAGGTTCCAGCTTTCTCAGGTTTTACCATATAATTCTTTTTATACATTGTTGGATTTGATTTCCTAGTATTTTTTGATTTGCTAATATTTTTGCATCTATGTTTTTGACAGATATTAGCCTTTAATTTGCCTTTCCTATAACATCTTTGTCTGATATTGGTATTAATTTAATGCTAGCCTCATAGAATGAGTTAGGAAGTGTTCTCTCTGCTTTTATTTTCTGGAATAGATTGTAGAGAATTGGTACCATTTCTTTAAATGTTTGGTAGATTTCACCTATGAAACCATATAGGCCTGTTACTTTTTGTTTGGGGAGGTTATAAATTGTTGATTCAATTTCTTTAATAGATATAGGCCTATTCAGATGATCTATTTCTCCATGTGTGAGTTTTAGTAATTTGTGTCTTCAAGGAATTGGTCCATTTACGTAGTTATCAAATTTATGGGAATAGAGTTGTTCATAATATTTTTTATTATCATTTTAGTATCTATGGTATTAGCACTTATAGCCCTTCTTAACTTTCTGTTATTACTAATTTGTGTCTTCTTGCTTTTGTTTTTGGTTACCCTGACCAGAGATTTATCAATTTTATGGTATTTTCAAAGAACCAGTATTGATTTTCTCTATTAAATTCCTGTTTGCAATTTCACTGATTTCTGCTCTAATGTTTATTATTTATATTCTTCTGCTTACTTGGGATTTAATTTGCTATTCCTTTTCTGATTTTCTGAGGTTAGGTTATTAATTTTTGATCTTTCTTCTTTTCTAATGTATGCATTCAACGCTATGAACTTTCCTCTAAGCACTGCTTTCACTGCATTCAACAAATTTTGATAAGTTGCCTTTTCTTTTTCATTTACTTCAAAATATTTTTTAATTTCTCTTGAAATTTTTTCATGAACACATGTGTTATTTAGAAATGTATTGTTTAATGTGCAAGGACCTGGGGCTAGAAAACCAAAAGGGAAGAACATGCTCAGTATTTCTCAAACTGAAAGTACTGAAGAAAAAATTCAAGCCTCGAGTTGCAATATTGAATGATTCCATGGATAAATATTGAACAATGCAGGAAACAGCAAAAGAAGATGGAAGGAATACACAGAGTCACTGTACCATAAGAACCAATGGTAATGAAGGAAGAAGTCTAAGCTGGAATGAAGACATTGGCAAAAAACAAGGCTCTAAGAATTGATGCAATATCAACTGAGATATTTCAACAAACAGATGCAATGCTGGAAGTACTCACTCGTCTATGCCAAGAAATTTTGAAGACAGCTAGCTGGCCAAAAGACTGGAAGAGATCTATATATGTGCCTTATTTGCAGATGATATGATACTATACATAGAAAACCCTAAAGACTCCACAAGACAACTACTTGAACTAATAGAAAGATTCAACAGAGTAGCAGGATACAAGATAAACATACAAAAATCAGTTGGATTCCTATCCACCAATAAACAGAATGATGAAAAGGAAATCAGGAAAACAGTACCATTTATAATAGCCCCTAAAAAAATAAAATATTTAGGAATAAATCTAGCCAGGAATGTAAAAGACCTATACAAACAAAACTACAAAACACTACTGCAAGAAACCAAAAGAGATCTCATAAATGGAAAAACATACCATGCTCATGGATAGGTAAACTCAACATTGTGAAAATGACAATTCTATCCAAAGTAATTTACAAATACAATGCAGTTCCAATCCAAATACTAACAACATTCTTTAAAGAGATGGAAAAACTAATCATTCACTTTATATGGAAAGGGAAAAAAGTAAGTAAAGCACTATTGAAGAGGAAGAATAAAGTAGGAAGACACACACTACCTGACCTCAGAACCTACTATATAGCTATTGTAGTCAAAACAGCCTGGTACTGGTACAACGACAGATACATTGATCAATGGAACAGAATTGAGAACCCAGATGTAAATCCATCCACCTACGGTCACCTGATCTTCAACAAGGACCCAAAGTCCACCAAATGGGGAACAGTTTTTTTAACAAATGGTGCTGGCAAAACTGGATGTTCAACTGCAAAAAAATGAAACAGGACCCATAGCTCACACCATACACAAAAACTAATTCAAAATGGATCAAAGACCTAAATATAAAGCCAAAAACTATAAAGTTCATAGAAGAAAAACATAGGATCAATGCTAGAGGCCCTAATACATATACATGCTTATTCCAAAGAAAGGTGATCCAACTGAATGTGGAAATTATCAAACAATATCATTAATATCACATGCATGTAAAATTATGCGAAGATACTTTACAAATGGTTACAACATTACATTGACAGGGAACTGCCAGAAATTCAAGCAACATTAAGAAAAGGACATGGAACCAGGGATATCATCGCTGATGTCAGATGGATCCTGGCTGAAAGCAGAGAATACCAGAAAGATGTTGACCTGTGTTTTATTGACTATGCAAAGGCATTCTACTGTGTGGATCATAACAAATTATGTGTAACATTGTGAAGAATGGAAATTCCAGAACACTTAATTGTGCTCATGAGGAACCTGTACATAGACGAAGAGGCAGTCATTTGAACAGAACAAGGGGATACTGCATAGTTTAAAATCAGGAAAGGTGTGTGTCAGGGTAGTATTCTTTCACCATACTTATTCAATCTGTATGCTGAGCAAATAATCTGAGAAGCTGGACTATATGAAGAAGAATTCGGCTTCAGAATTGGAGGAAGGCTTATTAACAACCTGTAGTATGCAGATGACACAACCTTGCTTGCTGAAAGTGAAGAGGACTTTAAGCACTTACTGATGAAGATCAAAGACCACTGCCTTTAGTATGGATTACACCTCAACATAAAGAAAACAAAAATCCTCACAAGTGGACCAATAAGCAACATCACAATAAAAGGAGAAAAGACAGAAGTTGTCAAGGATTTCATTTTACCTGGATCCACAATCAACGCCCATGGAAGCAGCAGTCAAGAAATCAAAGGACGTATTGCATTGGGCAAATCTGCTGCAAAAGACCCCTTTAAAGTATTGAAAAGCTAGAAGTTACTTTGAGGACTAAGGTGCATCTGGCCCAAACCATGATATTTTCAATTGCCTCACATGAACGCAAAAGCTGGACAATGAATAAGGAAGACTGAAGAAGAATTGATGCCTTTGAATTATGGTGTTGGCAAAGAATATTAAATATACCATGGAGTGCCTCCGTAACTCTGCCCCCTATGTGATTTGTTGTATATGGGGATATATATGCAGCACCCACAAACTTGAATATACATGTGTCTACAGCTACACCTATACATACCTGTGTATTTGCTCACATATGCCTTCCCAAACACATATATGCGTTCATATCTACCTATGTAACCACACACATATTTTTTGGTTGTTTTTACTGTTGTTGCAAAATTGTATATGTTACAGCATTTACCAAAATTGTCCCTTTTTCTCATTGTCTTAGTTATCTAGTGCTGCTATAACAGAAATACCACAAGTGGATGGCTTTAACGAATAGAAATTTATTCTCTCACAGTCTGGTAGGCTAGAAGTCTGAATTCAGGGCACCAGCTCCCCCAGAAGGCTTTCTCTCTCTGTTGGCTCTGGAGGAAGGTCCTCATCATCAATCCCCTGGTCTAGGAGCTTCTCAGCACAGGGACCACAAGTCCAAAGGACACTCGAGCTCCTGGCTCTTTTGCTTGGTGGTATGACGTCTCCCTGTCTCTCTGCTCGCTTCTCTCTTTTATATCTCAAAAGAGATTGACTGAAGATACAATCTAATGTTGTAGATTGAGCCCTGCCTCATTAACATAACTGCCTCTAATTCTGCCTCATTAACATCATAGAGGTTGGATTTACAACACATAAGAAAATGACATCCAATGACTAACTTGTGGACAGTCACATAATACTGGGAATCATGGCCTAGCCAAGTTGACACACATTTTTGGGGAACACAAGTCAGTCCATAACAATCATGATATATTATTTTTTTGATATGCTGTTTAATTCTGTTGGCTAGAATTTTGTTGAGAATTTTTGCATCTATATTCATGAGGGATATGAGTCTATAATTTTCTTTTTTAGTGGTATCTTTGCCTGGCTTTGGTATCAAGGTTATGCTGGCTTCATAGAACAAATTAGAGAGTATTCCTTCCTTTTCTGCATTCTGGAATAGTTTGAGTAGAATTGATGTCAACTCTTCTCTGAATGTTTGGTAGAATTCTCCAGTGAAGCCATCTGGGCCAGGGCTTTTTTTTTTGGTGGGATTTTTTTTTTTTTTAGTTACATTTTCAATTTCTTCTTTTATTATGGTTCTGTTCAAATTTTCTACCTCTATTTGTGTTATTTCAGGTAGGTAGTGTGTTTCTAGAAATTTTGTGCATTTCTTCTAGGTTTTCAAATTTGTTGGAGTATAATTTTTCATAACATTCTGTTACGATTCTTTTTGTCTCAGTTGGTTCTGTTGTAACGTCACCCATCTCGTTTCTTATTTTGGTAATTTGCATCTTCTCATTTTTTCCTTTTGTCACTTCAGCCAGTGGTTTGTCAATTTTGTTGATCCTCTCAAAGAACCAACTTCTAGCCTTGTTAATTCTTTCTATTGTTTTTGTTTTCTATTTCATTTATTTCTGCTCTAATCTTTATTATTTCCTTTCTTCTGGTGACTGTGGACTTCTTTTGCTGTGTCTTTTCTATCTGTTTGAGTTGTAGGGTTAAGCTGCTGATTTTGGCCCTTTCTTCTTTTTTAATGTGTGCATGTATTGCTATAAATTGTCTTCTGAGCACTGCTTTTGCAGTGTCCCAGGGGTTTGGGTATGTTGTGTTTTCATTCTCATTTGATTCTAAGAATTTTTTAAATTCATTTTTAATTTCTTCTATTTAATTTTAATTTCTTAGTTTTTAAGTAAGATGTTACTCAGTTTCCATGTGTTCAATTTTTCCCTTGTTCTGTTATTAATTTCTAGTTTTATAGTGTTATGATCAGAGAAGATGCTTTATGTTATTTCTATGTTTTTGAATTTATTTAGGCTTGCTTTGTGGCCTAAACTATGGTCTATTTTGGAGAATGATCCAGGTGTGATGGAGAAAAACATGTACCATGCTGCCCTTGGGTGGTGCGTTATTTAGATCTTCTGTATCTTTGCTGAGTTTCTCTCTAGTTGTTCTGTCCATCACCAAAAGCGGTGTGTTAAAGTCCCCTACTATTGTTGTAGGACTGTCTATTTCTCTTTTCAATTCTGTTAGAGTTTGTTCTATGTATTTCAGAGGTCTGTCATTGGTCATGTAAGTATTTATTAGGGTTATGCCCTCTTGACGGATTGACCCTTTAATCATTATATTGTGCCCTGCTTTGTGTCTTATAATGGATTTTGACTTTAAGTCTATTTTATCAGAGATTAATATTGCCACTCCTGCTTTCTTTTGGTTATCGTTTGCTTGACATGTTTTTTTTTCTCCCATCCTTTGATTTTTAACCTATTTTTGTCTCTTTGAGGATAGGAGTGATAACTTCCGAGCTCTTTACATGTTGAAGCAGGCTGCATTTATTCTTTAAAACCTTTCCCCTGATTACATAAGTAAAAACATTTACCATAGAAAATTTAGAACATAAACAGAAGAAAATAAAAATTACCCATGCTTGCCCAATCTGTAATTAATCACAGTTAACTTTTTATATATTTCTATTTTTAATGTATGTTTATATAACATCATGCATACACTGCACGGAGTGTGGACTGGCTCCCCCCACCCCCAACACACACCTTCAGAGACCATCTGCAGCTCCTCTAAAACCAGCGCTGAAAATATTTTCACTGTTGTGTGTCTTTTGTAGGGACAGGCTCTCACGATCAGTCCTTTAGATTTCACAGGGCTGGTGGGAATTCTGTTGCTCTTGAAGACGGGGTGTAATGTAAGAGCCAGCGCCATGACATTTGTCTTTATGATCACCCCTGTGCCTAGCATATAGAAGGGATTCAGCAAATGTTAGTTGCCTTCATGGATGAAAATGTTCCTTTTTGAATCCACAAACAGTATGAAACAACCTCCCCCTCCCTTTTCTCAGATGACAGAAAGCTGAAAGCTAGACTGAATGCTCAATGAGAATAACCTAGGTGGTTAGTAAAGTCCCTGAGTTGTGCAAACCATTAACACATTCAGGGGCTAACACAAAGACTGGAGGTTCAAGTCCACCCAGAGGCACTTCAGAAGAAAGGCTTGGCAGTCTAATTCCCAAAAATCAGCCACTGAAAGCTCTATGGAGCACAGTTCTGCTCTGATGCACATGGGGTCACCATCAGTCATAATCCACATAGCTGCAACTGGTTTAGGCTGTTAGAGTATTTTTCTCTTTCTCCTTCAAAAGGGTTTTAACATTGCCATTGAGGTGCCTTTAATGTTTAAGAATATAACTCAGAGCAAACCAAACCAGCTGCTGTGGAGTCCACTCCAACTCACGGTGAGCCCACGCGTGGCGGCAGGGCTGGGTGGCCCCGTAAGCAAGCTAAGCACGGCCTATTTGTGCTTACTTACTAATCTGTAGTGAGCAATTTCACCACATCTTTGTGAAAACATGTGAAATTGCTCACTACAGATTAGTAAGCACAATTAAGCCCGTGCTTACCTTGCTTACTGGGTCATCTGCCCTTGCCAGGGACTGTCAATTTGAAAAGAGGCTTTGATTCTGTAGGAAGGTGCTGTGGGGTTGGGAGAGAGACAGATGCCAGCCATACCTTGAAGCAGAATCTTTGATGTGGTGAAAAAATGTGAAATTGTTCCCTACAGATGATCTGGTAAGCAAGGTAAGCACCGTGCTTACCTTGCCTGTTGGATAATCCGCCCCTGGTGTCAGAGTAGAACTGTGCTCCTTAGGGTTTTCAGTGGCTATGATCTTTCCGAAGTAGAAAAGATCACCAGGCCTTTCTGACCAGGCGGTGATTCGAACTGTCAACCTTTTGGTAGTAGTTGAGCACTTAACCGTTTGTGACACCCAAGGACTTCTATTTTTACTGTTTTGGAAGTTAAAATCCGTTGCCGTCCAGTCAATTCCGACTGATAGCGACCCTATAGGACAGAGTAGACCTACCCCATAGGGTTTTCAAGGAGTGGCTGGTTGATACTAACTGCCGACCTTTTGATTAGCAGATGTAGCTCTTAACCACTGCCCCACCAGGGTTTCCTTTTGGAAGTTACAGGGTATAAATAGTAAGCACAATAATGAAGGTCTTTGTCTTTCCTCTCCACCTACTCGGAAACATCGAGGAGGGTAGCATGGAGGAAAGGCCCGCTAAGGAGGGGAACCAAAAAAACCAAACCCGTCGCCCTCGAGTCGATTCCGACTCCTAGCGACCCTACAGGACTGAGGAGAACTGCCCCATAGGGTTTCCAAGGAGCGCCTGGTGGATTCCAACTGCCGACCTTTTGCTTAGCAGCCGAGCTCTTAGCCACGGCACCACCAGGGTTTCCCTGAGAAGGGGAGGGGACCAATATTTACAAAGACCTGCTTGAGCTGGGAACTGTACCAAGCCTTGACAAGTGTGAGAGGTAGGTATTTTTAACCTCATCCTATAGAACAAGAGAACGATGATCAGAGAGGTTTAAATAACTGATAAGTTGCGGAGCCCGGAGAGAACCCATTCAGTCGTTCATTCATCCGTTCCATTTTCACTGTTTTCTGAATGCCAGCCCCTGTTCGATCCCCTAAACCCGCGGTAAACAAAGCCCAAATCCGCGTCTGCCTGGGCGGCCGCGCGGGGAGAGGACGCCTCCCAGACAGAGCGCGCTAAGCCCGCCCCGGCGCGCGTTCCCGGAGCGGCTGGAGGCCGGGCTCCGCGCGCGTCCCCGCGCCGGGACTTTCCTGTCGCCGCCGCCGCCGCAGCAGCCGCCCTCCCGAGCGGGTCAGCGGCTCACGACCCGCGGCTCTGCCCGCGCTGCCGCCGGCCTCGCCCGAGGAGGTGGCCCGGCCGCCTCTGCCCGAGGGGCCGCCGGCAGCGCGCGTCCTGGCCGCCAGCGCCGATCGGGGTGCGGGGCTCCGGGGAGACGAGGCCATCCCCGCGGGCGGGAGCCACGAGGACGGACTGCAGAGGTACCGCGGGGATGGCGGGGACCGGGGGACGCTCGTGCCGCAGACAGTAGGGCCAAACGCCGCCCCCGCCCGCTGCCGCTTCCCGGAACCGCTCTCTTGATTCCGCGCCATCTCAGGTCGTCGGCTCGCCCGCCTCTCCTCCCGGCGCAGGGGACTTTCGCCTGCGCGCCCCGCACCCCGGTCCCCCACAGCCGCCGGGTCATTTGCAGGCCCCCCTGGCTGTGCCCTGCACCCCTCCCCCGGCGGGCTGCCCTCAGACCCTGCCCGAGCGCGCGCCATCCAGCGCCCCTGCTAGCACCCCTCTTTCTTTGCGCCGGGTCCTGTGTCGTCGTCCCCCGCCCAACGGAAGCCCGGGATGCTCCGGCACTTGGGGCTGCAAAGTGGGAGCCATTGTAAAGTTTGAGGATCGAATTCCTCAAGATCACCCCACCTTGCAAAACTGAATTATCAGCTCCGGCCTCGGGTTTGGGGACTCCACCCGGCTCCCTCACATACCATGAAGACGCGCTTGTCCAGGTGCCGGGGAAGGTCACGGAGGGGGAACCCAGGCTGGAGTGCCCTGCGTCCTTCCAGACCGCCGCTGGGAAGCTGGAGGGGTAGGGGAGGAGGGCCCATGGCCGCTGAGGCAGGGGATGGACTCCTCTCCCGTGTCGGAAGGATTACCTGGTGTGAGCACCAACTGGAGCAAATCAACTCTTTTAGCCAAGTAGCGAGTTCGCTCCCCCAACCCGCCTGTTTAGATGTGGTGGTGATGGTGTGCGGTCGAGTTGGTTTATTTGGATAGTCATGGCTTTTTTGAGAAACTCTAGATATCCCTCCTCCTGCTCTTCTTTTAATATTTGTCTAATTTCCTTGATTTGTTTCGCAAGTGGTCTTAGAGACATAGAACCTGCCTGAAATATGCCTTAGAATCTAATAGAACATGCTCCTGGAGTCCCGGAGCCCTCCACTCCCCAATGGTCGTCCTGGGAGTGGGGGAAGGGGGATAAGACCCAGAGGCTGTCACCTGCCCCATGCTTTGCCAGGGTTTCCAAATACCCTGCCCCCTCTTCCCAGCCCCAACACCCCAAATCCTTCTGTCCTGGAGATCATACTAAAATCTATCCTGCAGAAAACCTTTAGTGGACTTTGCTAGCTGCGTGGGCATGACTGATAAGGTCTGATCTGTTTGTCTCAAGAAACGGCGTGTGTAACAGTGACTCTGTAGTTCACAGTTTTTTTCAATTTTTGATCATCCAAAATCTGCTTGACTTGTTATCCTTACCTGTACTTCCAATAAAGTCGCCTGTGGAGGTTATAAAAGGTTGAAGAACATCTGCCTGAGGTTTGATTCATGTATTTTGAAAAATGATGATTTTGTCTTAAAAAAAAAAGAGAGGCTAAGGACCATAGCCCAAGGAGTACTGTCCTCAGAGTGAGGCACCCACCATTTGCTGTCAGTGCAGCTCTGAATGACAGTGACCCTGCGCGTGTCAGAGCAGAACTGTGCTCCATAGGGTCTTCAATGGCTGCTGTTTCAGAAGTAGATCATCAGGCCTTTTTTCCAGCACACCTCTGGGTGGACTTGAACCTCCAACGTTTTGGTCAGCAGCCAAGTAACTGTTTGCATGGCCCAGGCGCTCCCTTAGGAGTGAACTTTTTATTAAAACATATATTCCATCCTTCACACTTGCACACACAAAGCCTGTCAGACGCATTTTCCTCTTACCCTTAAAAAACCTGCAAACTGTTAAAGATTCAACAGCACGTATGTTTCTTCCTTCTTCTTATCTGTTCTGCTCGTTTGAACCAACATTCCTTGACTCAATTATCATATTTTATCAAAACTAAAATGCTGTTGAATATAAGATGCGCTTTTATGTAACCAAGGAAGAAAAGCACACTGTCAATAACGCTGTGACGTGCTACTGTATGACACATTCCTGATTTAAGAGCTGTTCGAATGTGAAATGAAGTGCACGTTACACTCGGTGCCATATCATCCGAGCTACAGCAGAGTGTCCAGCAGTACTTTGCCTGGAGAGTGGAATGCGATCCAAGGAGCAGTAAAGGAAAAGTAGTTGGGAGAAGAGGTTGGTTAAATAAGGGTGGTGAGATATTCGCAAAAGTGAAACCAGAAGAGGAAAAAGAGGTATGCAGGATGGGGAGTAGTCCAGAGTCCCTGAAAATATTCTAGTGGAATGGTGCAGTAGGTATCTCACAAGCCAGGGTTTTACAAACTGGTAAATGGGACAGTTATCCACGCTTTCATGGCTACTGGGAAGTATGTGTCCCTTACATTTGTTACATTTTCTGCCCCCGGAGGTTTATTGGCCGGCATTTGAGCCCCTTCAGTACATTCTGGCATCGTGGCAGATACTGGCGCATCTACCTAATAAACAAGAAAGTCGGTCTTGCACCACATTTGAGTATTGAGAGCTGTTCCTCTGAGGGGATGCTTCCCAAAGCAGTGATTGTGTGAAACGTTTGTGTCTCTGGCTTTTATACGGTGAGATAAGGCCTGCAAGTAAGTTTATTTTTTCCTTTGAGTTATTGGGAAGGTATGGTTATCGGCATTCAGAAATACTCAAGTCAATGAGTTACTTTTGGGGTGAAAGCAGTTTGTGACGCACTTTCTGGACCATGGGACTGATACCTACCGCGTGTGTGATGTGCTTCATGGAACGTGGGACCGATACGGCCCGCTGGCATTTGACACCCCATTTTTTTCAAATAATAAAAAACGACCATCAAACAGTGATTCAGCAGCCATTCCATTAGTGAAAAAACATAACATCACCAAAATACCCCCCAAAAAAGTCAGCTTTGAAAGGATTAAGCATTGTTGTTTTGTGGTGGTGGTGGTTTAAATCTGAGGGATATTTGCGTCAACAAAAGTCTTAAAAAGCCTCCCTCATAAATAGAAAAGAAGCCGCTGAGTCTGACCATACTTGGCTTTTTCCTTTTCCGACAAAGGAGCATGCTGGGGAGAGCCCAGAGAGATGGGGAAGGTCACAGGGCTGACAGGGAGACGGCTGCACCAGAATCAGGAAGATAACCCAAAGTTCAAGGGTTGATGCCACTCACCCCTCCACCAGAGGTAGTGACCCGGGCACAGGACACTTATCAAGCTCTTTGGGGAGAAAGCAGAGCCCAGGTATTGGACTCGGCTCTCCCTCTCCCTCCTCCCATCCTGACACCAATCCCTCAGGCTAGAGGAACTGCCCAGGTTCACAGAACAAATTGGAATGAGGTACGGATATAGAAAGGGAGCTGTAACGATTAATGTTGTGTGTCAGCCTGGCTAGGCATGGTTCCCAGCAGTGTGGCCAAACATTGGTCTGGTTGCCATCATGGAGCAGTTACACATGATTACATCAGTTGGCCTTGGGCAGAGCAGATGACCTTCCACAATGTAATGTAATGCAATGTAATTATCTCACAGCTAACGTTATGTAATGTAATGACTTTTCATAATGTAATCTAATGTAATGCCTTTCCATAATGCAATCTAATCTATCAGTTAGTTGAGGTCATATCAATTAGGTTTAGGGTGGATCCTAAATCTCATCATTTCTGAGTTATAAAAAGACCAGACCAGACAGACACACTCAGGGAAGACCTACACCTTGTGAGGATGGTCTACAAGCCAAGGAATGCTAAGAAACGCCTACCCGGGGCTATGGACAAGGAAGGGATGGACAGGGATGTGACCCTCATTTGGACTTCTAGCCTCCAGAACTGATAAAAGTAAATTTCTGTTCTTTAAAGCCACCACCTGGTGGTCTTTCTGTACCTGCAGCAATAGCCAGCTACAGGAATTGAGATTTTACTCCACTGTATCACGGTAGCAAGTGACTGAATCCATCCAAGTCCCAGCAAGGTGAACTGATACGGTGTGGGAAACAAAAAGAAAAGGTCAACATAGCCAACAAAGAGTGTCACTAAAATAAACTATGCTTCTTGGAACAGAAGGAAACCCATTATAATTGGTTTACACCCTACAACAACTTCATAAGAATATACATCCAATAAAAGAAACTCAGAGACAAGAAAGTTTTAAATTGGAGGTGAAGAGAAGATTGCAAACCTAAGGGAATAAGTTGAAGACCATAAAAACATAATTACAGGAGAAATAAATTAGAGGAAACCACAGAATAGGTTTGCTGAAAATGAAAATATTTAAATACAGGAAAGGCTTGATTTAAGCCCAGTGAATGCAGATGAAAAAAGACAAAGATTAAGTCAACTGGAAAGAGTCTGATAGGGAAGACAGATAAGACAATCAAGCATGAGGATAATTGGGGTCCGTGATGTAAAAAACTCCACAAATGAAACAGAAAATGTAAGTAAAAATAGGAGACAGGAAATTTTATTGAAATGAAGAAAAAAAAAAATAGACTTGTTGGCCAAAACAACACGCCACATCCCAGGAAAATTTCACATGGGGATGCTCAGCATCAAGATATCATCAACTACGTGAATTCAAAGAAAAAGAATGATTTGGGACTCTAAGAAGAACAAGTAAATAAAGGAGCAAGGGAAGTCAAACTGACCTTGGGCTTCTCCAGTGCAGCACCGAATGCCAGAAGATAATGGGTCCTGGGGGAAAGAAACATTTCCCAAGGGGGTATTTTACCCAGCCAAGATGTCCTACAAGTTGAAAGTCAACTGACTGACCATCCCATATATAAAAAACAAAGGAAATCCAGCACCCATGAGCCTTTTAGGAAAAATCTCCTGGATAACAAAATGAGTGAATTAGGAGATAAGTAAAAATAAAGAATTCAGGAACAGAGAACTTGCGGGTTTTTAAAAAAAAGGCCTTGGTGAGTATTTATACTACTTAAATGTAGAATTAATATAAAACATCTATGAAAACTGGGTAGACTAGAGTGTGATTGTTATAAATCTGGACATAAAAAACAATACAGCAAAAAAAAAAAAAAAAAAGAAGTTAGGGAGGAAGACAGAAGGAAATGTTAATGTTCCCATCTTTCAAAGCATGCAATCAATAAATATGGTTTAAAATTAAAATGTGCTATGTACACATAATATACTCCAACTTTTTTTTTTAAGGCTGAAAAGAGATGTAATAGTTATATTACATAAATAAAATGTGTGGACATTACTGTGATTCTAACTCAAAGAAATGAACTCTTAAAAAGACATTTTTGAGGCAATTGTTATTAGGTGCTGTCAAGTCAGTTCTGACGCATAGCGACCCTATGTACAACACAATGAAACACTGCCCAGTCCTGCGCCATCCTCACAATCGTTGTTATGCTTGAGCCCATTGTTGCAGCCACTGTGTCAATCCATCTCGTTGAGGGTCTTCCTCTTTTTCGATGACTCTCTACCAAGCACGATGTCCTTCTCCAGGGACTGATCCCTGGGCAATCAGGAAAATATAAACACAGGCTAGGTTTTAGATGATATTAAATATTTACAATCCTATAGTTGTGATAATGATATTGGTCATTATTGTGGTCATTAATTGCTGTGGAATTATATGATATCTGGCACTTGCTTAAAATAATCCAGTTGGAAGAAGGAGGCAGAAGAGTGGAGGATAGATGAGACAAGTTTGATGAAATGTTGATAATTAAAGATGGGTGATGGATACTTTTTAAGTTTGAAAATGTTCACAATGCAAAGTTAAAAAGAAAATGGAAAAGTTGTATTAATTCAGTCCTCCAGCAATTCGCTCGTTTAGTGATTAACTTATTAATCCATTAAACAAGTATTTATTAAATTCTTACGGTTTATTAAGATCCTGTATTAGGGGCTTGAAATACAATGATTGTCACGTTGCCCAGCATCAGGGAGCTTGTAGTTTAGTAAGGAAGATAGGTAATTTAATAACAATTCAGTATAAACACTATTGAGGGAAAATATGAGGCTATTGTGTATATTTTAGAGCCCTTGAGTGTGTGTCTTAATTATCTAGTGCTGTTAAAACAGAAATATCACAAGTGGATGGCTTAACAAACAGAAATGTATTCCCTCACAGCCTAGAAGGCTAGAAGTCTGAATTCAGAGTGTCAGCTCCCGGGGAATGCTTTCTTTCTCAGTCAGTTCTGGGGGAAGGTCCTTGTCATCAGTCTTTCCCTGGTCTAGGAGCTTCTGAACCCAGGGACCCTGGATCCAAAGGCTGCACTCCACTCCTGGCTCTTCTTTCTTTGTGGTAGTCAGGTCCTTCTCTCTTTGCTCACTTCTCTCTCCTTTTATCTCTTGTAAGATAAAAGGTGATGCAGGCCACACCCCAGGGAGACTCCCCTGACGTTGGATCAGGGCTATGACCTGAGTAAGGATGTTGCATCCCACCTTAATCCTCTTTAACATCACCTAATCCTGCCTAATTAACCACAGTCAAAGATTAGGATTCACAATGCATAGGAAAATCACACCAGATCACAATGTGGAGGACAACGACACAATTCTGGGAATCGTGGCCTAGCCAAGTTGATACACATTTTTGGGGGACACAATTCAATCCATAACAGGTTGGGAGGAGAAAAACATGTAGGATATAAGGGAAGGCAACATTGAATACCCGTTGCCATCGAGTCGATTCCGACTCATAGCGACCCTATAGGACAGAGTAGAACTGCCCCATTGAGTTTCCAAGGAGCACCTGGTGGATTTGAACTGTTAACCTTTTGGTTAGCAGACGTAGCTCTTAACCACTATGCCACCAGGGTTTCCCCACTTTGAATACTATGATATAAAACAATTCTTGGCTAATTTTATACGCAAAATGAATTTTAACTGTTTCAACGTGTTTTTTTAAATTAGCCTTATGGTTTTTTTTATACCTATGAACTATGTTTTCTGTTTCAAGAATTCTCTACCTTTTAACCATGTGTTTACGTGCTTTAGTGCTGTTCTTAACGATAAACATTTGGTTTTGTTAGCTCTTTGTCCATTAAAAATGCAGTTATTTCAGAGTTCCCTTTTTTCTATGTTTCTGAAGCAAAGTTACAAAATTATTACATATACAAATATATTGGCATTTTTCTTTATGACTTTTGTCCCCTGGCTTTGAACTTAGATCTTTCCTTAAAAGATTGGGAGTAAATGACCAGATGTTATGAAGCTTTAAGATTCATCCTTGTACGCTGTACAGCCCCTAGGAAAGGAAGTGGCAAATGCTCTCATGTCTTTCAAAGTGATTGCTTCACCCTGGAACCAGCTCCTGTCCCGCTGCAGTATGTTCTTGGTTGTTGACATTCTTCTATGTTCCTGCTCGTGCCCCTTCTCTGTCAGAAGCCCCTTTTATTTATGTCTGCAACGTAGCTTGAATGGTAGCTAAGTCTTGCACGATGCCTCTGAGTATTCTTTTTAATACTCCAACTTCTTAATGTCTTCATAATCTTTTTTTTTTTTAATCTTAGAGGAGTATTTTAGGAAGTCGTCATTTCTTAAGAAGAAAAATATTTAAATTTCAATAATTCTTCAGCTACTTTTCCCAAGTAAAATTAAATTTAGACAGAAAGACTAGCTAGCTAGCTATATGCATAGAAAGATCTGTGGGATTATGTTTACCTAATGTTAATGATGGAGCCCTGGTGGCGCAGTGTTAAGAGCTCGGCTGCTAACCAAAAGGTCGGCAGTTCGAATCCACCAGCTGCTCCTTGGAAACCCTATGGGGCAGTTCTACTCTGTCCTATAAGGTTGCTGTGAGTTGGAATCAGTTCGACGGCAACAGGTTTGGTTTGGTTTTTTATAGTTTACTTAAGGAGCCCTGGTGGCGCAGTGATTAAGTGCTCAGCTGCTAGCCAAAAGATCGGCAGTTGGAACCCACCAGGTGCTCCTTGGAAACCCTATCGGGCAGTTCTACTCTGACCTATAGGGTCACTATGAGTCAGAATCGACTTGATGGCAATGGGTTTTATATATCGTTTTAACTCTTTTAATGAGTGTGTAGAAGAATTTTTACAGAAACAACAAACATCTTTGGAAACAAACATGCCATGATGTTAGCAGTCATGGATGCTGAATCGTAGAACTAAGAATGACTGTCACTTTCTTTTAATTTCTGGGGGGAAAATGATTTAACTGTGTAATATTTCTGAATCCAGTTCGCTCATTGCTTGTTGATTGCCAGTGATATACCAGGGTCAGGCTGTGCCACACAGAGGGAACGCCCAAGGTATGCTGTCTGCCCGGGGGCTGTGAGACAGCAAAGCACCTTGCGGGATGTCTGTGTGTCTCTCTGTCTGTCTAGGAGGCACTGGAATTCAGAGAAGATCCACATCACCCGGGTAGTATCCATTTGAGCTGAGCCTTGAAAGTCGGTCGTGTTGCTTTGGGTGTAAATGGCTAGGAGAACTCCCTGGAAGAAGACCCCCAGAACAGAGGGAGCCAGGCAGGGGGTGACGTGTCAGCTGGAACTCGGCACATGCATGGGACAGTAACTCACGGTAAACCAGGAAAGAGCGGTGACAGCCTTTGGTGCAACCTAGGGAGCTTGGTGCCTTTGTCATGCCCCGGTGAGCTACAGACAGGGCCAACTCCGTGATCGGCAGGGCACGGAGCACAATGAAAATGGGCAGCAGGACACAGTAACACCCTGTTCTGGTATGACTTCATTAACACAACAAAAGAAAACCCCTATTTCCAGACAGGATCACATTTACAGGTTCAGTAGTCCACCCCCGTCCCCATCCACGGTTTCAGTTACCTGCTGTCAACAGCGGTCCAAAAGTGTTAAATTAGTAGAGTGATGAGATCTCGCACTGTCCCACTCCAAACCTCCCCGGGACCACATTCCCATAACGTTTATTACAGTATATTGTTAGAATTGTTCTATTTCATTATTAGCTTTGTTGTTAATCTCTCACCGTTCCTAATTTATAAATGAAACTTTATCACTGGTATGTATGTATAGGACGAAACATAGTATATCTAGGGTTCTGTACTATCTAAGGTTTCCGGCATCCACAGGGGTTCTTGGAATGTATCCCCCGCGGATAAGGGGGGACTACTGTATAAGGGTTAGGATTTCAACACATATTTGTGAGGAGACACAATTCAATCCATAAAAGATGCTAATATGGACAGATCTCCCAAATATATTTTTAACTGGGAAAGCAAGGGTAGAACAAGGAATAGTACATGTTATCTTTTGTGTAAAATGGGGGAAGGGAGAGGATAAGAGTATATATTTGATTTTGTTGACGCATAAAGACATTCTGAAGGATTCACAAAAAAAAAAAAAAAAGAATGTAGTTTTCTAAAGGGAGCGAGACTTTTCACTATATACTTTTTTGTATGTTTAAAATTTTTGAACCAAGTGAATGTATTAACTGTTCAAAAAGTTAAATTAAACATTTCTCCCTGACTAAGTGAGGGCTTGATGGGTCCCTGAAGTCAAGACAAGATTGCTGAGAGAATTTCCCTGTTTCCTGCTCGTCTTTGATTATCTTGACTTTGTCCTTCTGCATCTTTGCAATTTAGTTAGACACTTAGAATTTTAATCATCTACATTTTCTTGATTGGTTTCCTTTCAGATGAGACAGTAAATGAAGCAAGAACTTAAAAAATAATGAAGATGGTTTTAAGCCAGAATGCCTCAGCGATCAGACCTCTTAACTTGTATCCCTGGGGTAAGTGCTACCTTTTGTCATAGCCCCTGTAGGAGCGAGCTTGTCCTCAGTCCTCACAGCAGAGAGCTTGCTGGGGAGCAGCAGATGATGTTCCCAACTAAAGGACAGAGCATCGGCCCACCCAATGTCAGGAGTTAGATAGAAAGTAAATAGGAAGCCCCACTAACGGTTTGCATTCAGTATGAGTTTCTGCCCTGTTGTTAACTTCAGGAAAACAAATAAATAAATAAGAGTGACTTATGGCCCAGTCACGATGGGGAATAGCTCCAGGTGTAATTTGAAGAATAATTTATTTTAATACCTTCGTTCTAATCTAGAGTGGGATATATCTCCCTACTCCTGTATTTAGGAAGAGGACAAGCCCCGTATCTCCTACCACATCCACCAAACTGTAAAGTCAGTGCTGAATTTTGGTTTGGGAACTTCATTTATTGTCTCTTCTTTTCTTTCTTTCTTTCCTTTTTAATAGTCCTGTTCATCTATACCTTTTCTCGACCTTCTGACTGTATTTCAGTATCAATGCATTATCTGTTCCATGGTTTATCAGTAGGGGACCCATGGATATGTTGAGTGGGACAGTTCTCTATGATGTATAGTATCCTTGGTCTCTGCCTATTAAATGCCAGTAAGCCCCGCATGTTGTCATGACAGCCAAACAACAAATGCCCCCACGTATCTGCACCCATACCGAGGGGTTGAGATCTTGCGATCCCATCACCAGCACGCTCTGCTCTTTCCCCCGCTGCCTTTGGTGAATCGCTTCACCTGTTCGTTGCTGTTGTGAGTTGCCGTCAAGTCAGCTCCGACTCATGGCCACCTGGGTACAACGGAAGGAAATGTCGGCCAGTCCCGCACCATCTTCACAATCACTGGGATGCTCAAGTCCATTGTTGCAGCCGTTGCGCATGTTGGGTGCCTTCCCCAACCTAAGGGGTTCATCTTCCAGTACTACATCGAACAGTATTCTGTTGTGATGCATAGGGTTTTCATTGGCTAATTTTCAGAAGGAGATCACCAGGCCTTTCTTCCTAGTCTGTCTTAGTCTGGAAGCTCAGGTTTCCGCTGAAACCTATCCACCATGGGTGACCCTGCTGGTATTTGAAATACCAGTGGCATAGCTTCCAGCATCATAGCAACATGTAAGTCACCCTAGTACGACAGACAGACAGACCTGTGGTGGTCTTTACTTTTAATGTTTATTAATTATAAACATGTTTATTCACATTCTGAGAATTTTCCCAGATAGATAACTGCTTCTTGGAACAGTCTTTCAACTAGCCTAACTCCTATTATTAGTGCCAGTTCACAAATGGCTCCTAACTTGTATCTATTCAGGATACAATCCCTGGGCCATGTGCTGCTGATACCGGTGTTGACTGCCAAGAACCGTTTACATGAGCATTATTTTAGGGCAAGAAAGTCTCAGTCCAGTATTAATACATCTGTGCAAAAGAACCGCAGACTTAGAGCAGTCATTAAAGGTGGAATCCAGAGCAAACGTGGTTGCTTTTCTAACGTGTTTTTCCTCTTCCCAGTATACATCAGCCTTGTGTTTGGTGCTTCACTTGCTTTGCCTGGTAAGAGATTTCCTCGGTTCGACTAAACTCTGTAAAAGGGTCAGAGTGTTGGGGCGGCCATTCAGAAGTCTAAAAGATGGGAAGTTTGATTTCTAATCCCAGATCTGTTGGAATCCTTTTTCTCAAATACTTTCTCTGTAAAAGGAGCTTAAATTAGCCAGCTATGGTTTTCACATATGCCTCACATCGTTGTGAGGAGTTAATACTAGAAATCATTTTAAAACCCCTTGAAAGAATATTGAACTCAATATTCTCACTAATCGAAGAGTAAGGAGATGCAGACTATGCCAAACAAAAAATTATCCTGAAATCATTTCTCTTTATGTTCTTCCACTTACTTATACCAGATAAGGGAAAATGATTTTTTTATATTAAAACTTCTCTGAGAACTAAATATGTGTCTGGCTTTGTAAGCGTTGGAGGAATGACAGGTTGGCAACCAAGAAGCAAAAACCCAGGTCCTAACCACAGGAAGCGTAGATGCTCTGAGAACACTGAACCGTGTAAGGCGGCGTTTGACAATGGTTCTGTGAGAGTCTGACTTGCCTCTTGCGCTTTCCAGCTGCATAACAAGGCATCACTCAGTTTCACGGTCTGTAAAATGGGTCTGCTAATAGTACCTACCTTGGCGTTGTTGTGGGGATTAACTGCTTAGAAAGTGCAGGTCTGGGCACACATTATATTCCTCCTCCCTTCTGCAGTGGGGAATTCAGAGGAGGGAAAGTCTGCAGTGGCTGAGCTGCTGAAGGAGGACTTTATGGAGAAGTTGGGAGTTGAGTTGAGAAGATGGGACGGGACTGGGGTGGGAGGAGGGATTCCAAGAAGCCGAAAAAGACCCGAGTTATTTTGGGCCGGTGTTCCACTGAGAGATAATTGAATGCATCCTTCTGTCCAAATTCTGTTTACAAAGTGCCAATTTGCTGTTTCCTGGGCTTGCCTCCCTGACAGTATGTTTCTCGCTGATTAAATGTAATAGTTCATTTCCCACGTGCAGCTGGACTGCTTCCTTCCTCTGTTTCCCTGGGCTCCTTGGAGGGCAGCTCTGCCAGAGGGTGGGCTCCAGATCCCAAGGGTCGGCTTGACCGGGGGCCAGGATACAATCCTGACATCAAATATCAACGTTTCTTTTTTCCCCTCTTTTCTCCATATTTTCCAGATAAAGCTTGCACTTTTAAGGTGGCGCTGCAGAACTTCCAGACGATCTTCTCATGGGAATTAAAAAACCATTCCATTGTCCCAACTCACTATACGTTGTGGTACACAATCATGAGGTTGGTTTCACGTCTCATTTTTTCTCCTGCTAAACCTGTGGTCTCTTCCTTTGCGTGGCAAGTGGGGAAAGAGACGTTTACCTGTGCTGCAGCTAAACTTATTTGTTCTTTCTCTCTTCTTCTGATTTTGGTTTTTTGTTTTTTTTTTAATTTAGAGTCTTAGAAGGTCAAAGATAAAATGCCCATCCATTTTTTTTTTTTCTTAAATAAATCAAATACTTTTAA
The DNA here is from genome assembly GCF_000243295.1 of Trichechus manatus latirostris. Taxonomy (NCBI): domain Eukaryota; kingdom Metazoa; phylum Chordata; class Mammalia; order Sirenia; family Trichechidae; genus Trichechus; species Trichechus manatus. The sequence continues at coordinate 2,422,329 of NW_004444113.1, forward strand.
CAATCCAAAGCTGTTTTTGGCAAAACTCGTATTTATAACTATTTTCTACAGAGCAAAAGCCTTACAAATAAAATATTTATCTTGGGGGGGTTTCACAATTCTCTCTCTGCTTCTGTTAGTGTAAATGTTGAAAGGTCATACATTTTCTGAGGACAGGGTCCAAAGGTCCAGGGACCATATTGATGGTTTACACTGGTCTTGGGGAGGCCCAGCGGTGCACCAGGAAACTGCCTGGATGTCTTGGACGGGCCTGGGTCCGAAGTCTGGCTTGGCCACCACCAGCTGGGACACTTGGACACAGAGCTCAGCGTCGCTGAGCCAGTCTCCCCTCCTTAGGGGTTGCCACAGGTTAATAACAGTGGATGGAGCTTTCTCTGGCTCTCTTTCCACATCTAACAATCACTCCCACAAGCTGTTGCTTTGATCCAGCAGCCTTTTGCTGGTTGTTTGTTTAGCTTATAGCAGCTGTGGTGATGAAGGCTGACCCAGAGGAAAGCCTCTTGGAAGTTTCTCTTTGATGTCTGCTAAAGTCTTAACATTTTTCTCTGCATTGTTCTGTCACATGGATCACCCATCTGCCGTTCTGAGACTCAGAAGGCCAGTTGTCTGTGTTGTTCCCAAAATAGGACTGGCTGGTGTGATCCTCCACCAGGGAGGGAGCAGGGGCATCTTAGAGAAGGCATCTGTGATTGTCCACAGGGGCTGGGAAATCTCGGGCCTGAGCCATTAAAGCACAAGGTTTGTTCATTCATTCATTCACCCAGCAAACATTTACGGACTCCTGCTGTATACCAGGGGTCCAGCCCTGAACAAAAGTCCCTGCCTTGGGGGGAAAAGGTAAGAGGGTTGGGAATGCGTGTGTGTGCTGTTTTCCATAAGGTGGTCAGGGAGATGATTCGATACAGTAACATCTGAGCAGTCTTAAGACGAGGAAGTGATTCAGGCATATAACTGGTTCTCATTTCGTGATTGCTAAAGATTGCCTTTTTCCTGTCTTTTCCTTTCAAAGTAAATACGAAGACATGAAGATCGTAGAGGACTGTACAAATATCACGAGACTATTTTGTGACCTAACGGGTTTGTGGGACAACATGCCTGAGACCTACATCCCAAGAGTCGTGGGGTTCAAAGGCAACACAGTGCTGGTCAGCTGTATAGACAGTGTCTTCCTGCCCATGAACAGTGAGTTGAAGTTCTGCTTCTTGTCTTTATCCTCCTCCTCAAGGTCAGCATTATCTGCTCTGCCATGAGCTAGGAAGGCCTGTAGAGGTGTTTCAGACTCAGAGCAGGTTCCCCTCCCGGCCCTGCCACCTCCTAGCTCTGCAGCTGTGGGCTAGTTACTTTGCTTCTCTGGGCCTCAGTGTTCCTGTCTGAAAGTGGAATGAGACTGTGCTCTGCAGACTGTTACCAACCTGCTGTGTGAGGCCGGCGCTCGCTAAGCAGCAGCTGCCGTTTTTCTGTTTGTCTCACAAGCCGACAGGAAGTGGAGAGCGGGGTCAGGTGGCCTCTCTGCAACCCGTCACGACTCTTTGGGCATTGATTTCCTTCATACTGCAACCCCATCCCCAAATCACAGCCCAGTAGTTCTTTCTTCATCATCATTATTGCGGTAAAATATATGTAACAAAACATTTGCCAGTGTACCAATTTTTACACATATGATTCAGTGACCTTGGTTATGTTCGTAAGGTGGGCAGCCATCACCACTATCCTTTTCCGGATTATTCCGCCACCATTAGCAGAAACTCAGCGCCCCCTACGCAGTGACCCCTCCGTCCCTTCTCCCTCCCACCGTGAATAAACTCTGTTCCCTCTATGTTTGCCTATTTCATGTAAGTGGGATCATAGAATATTTGTCTTTTTACGGCTGGCTTATCTCACTGAGCGTCACGTTTTCAAGGTTCATCCATGGTGTCGCGGGCACCAGGACTTCATTTCTCTTTACGCTCAGTGATGGTCCGTCGTGTGGATGGACCACGTGTCATCTGCTCATCTGCTGATGGACGTTGGGTTGTTCCCGCCTTTTGGATATTGTGGAAAGTGCTGCAGTGAACACTGGTGTGTACCAGAAGCTCTTGTAAGCCTGAACGCCCAAGTGTGCGCCACTCGGGGCCCCGACCTCAGAAGAGAAAGACAAATCTGAGCGTCTGTGTGCCCCCTCTTTCCCTCCCCATGACTGGAGGCGGCTCCCTAAGATCCTCAGGTTAACGGCTCCCAGGCAATGGGCGGCAGCCCCCAGCCAGGCCCCAGTGCTTTCTCGGTGTCCTGATTTAGAAGCTGCTTCCAAGGCAAGATTTCAGCTCCCTGTTATAGTGTGAGCGCGCACCCATATACATATGCTTCGCAAAACAACAATGACGACTGAATTCCACTGTGGCAAATAATTTGGATGCTTTTGAGATGTTCTGGAATCGTGTGCACGTGTGTGTATGTCTATATACAAAGGAAAGAAAAGCACACTTTATAGATCGAGGTATTCAGACCACTAAGGGAAAATATATTAAAGTAATAATGAGAGATCGCTTTTCATAAATCAAAATGAAACATATTAAAATGCAGCAGTAATCAGGTTGAGAGGGAAGGCGGGGGGTGTGACTGTGCTGTCTTTCTAAAGGTAGTTGGCCAAACACCAAAAAAAACCCGTTGCCATCGAGTCAATTCCGACTCATAGTGACCCTACAGGACAGAGTAGAACTGCCCCCATAGAGTTTCCAAGGAGCGGCTGGTGGATTCGAACTGCCGACCTTTTGGTTAGCAGCAGAGCTCCTAACCACTGCGCCCCCAGGTGACTGTCAGTGTGATTCAAAACCTTACCGCGTGCCTACTCTCATTCCTCTTTAGTAATTTGTTCTAGAGAAGTAATTGAGGACGCATGCAAAGATTGAGTTCAAAGAATATTCACTGACACACTAAAGGTATTCAGAAAAATTAAGGACAATCTAAATGTTCAAAACAACAAATTGGTTTAATTACGGTACAGCCACTCAGTGATGAAAAGCGGTGTTGTAGACAAGGGGTCAGCAAACTTTCTGTAAAGGGCAGATAAGAAATCCTTTAGACTTGGTGGCCCACGTATAGTCTCCATCACATATTCTTCTCTATATTTAAAAAAAAAAAGAATTCTTAGCTCCCAAGTCATGCAAAAATCCAACCCAGGGGCTGTAGTATGCCAGCCCTTGATATAGATCAATAATTATCGATCTGTTTATGAAATACTATCAAGTGAAGTGTGCAAAATAGTGTAAGAATGATTTTATACGTATACATATATAGATATAAAATATATCTTTACGAGGGTACTGGTGGTTCGGTGGTAGAACTCTTGTTTTCCACGCAGGAACCTGGACTTGAGTCTCTCCAAGTCACCTCATGCACAGTCAGCACCGTATGTCAGTGGGGTTTGCGTTTTGCTGTGATGCTGAGCAGATGTCAGCGGAGCTTCCAGACTAAGCAGGCCTGTTGAGCTACTTCCAAAAATCCACCAGTGAAAATCTCATGGATCACAACAGTCCGATTTGCAGCTGATCAAGGAGACGGCACAGGACCAGACATGTGTCGTTGCACTCTGCGTCGGGTCGCCACCAGTTGGGGGCCAACTTGATGGCAACTAGCAACAACAATGTATTCACAGCCACATGACAAAAATTGATCAAGCACATTCAGGAATCATCACCCATCTAGATTTTCCGATATTTCTACAATGATTACAAATTATTATTGTAATTTGGGGAGGGGGTGATTTTTCTTCATTTTTGTGCTTAGAATACAGCTTGAAAATTGGGAAAGTTGACTGACTTCCATCCCAGAATGTGTCCTCGATGTCTTGGGGTAATAAATAAATCATTTGTATTGTTTCTAAACTTTAAAAAACCGTATGTGACAGCTAGGGCCGCAGATGAAAGCAAAATCGTGGTAGAGAAGTGAGCCTGCATCGTGACAGTAAGAGACATCCTGGTCAGAGTGTCGTTGACTGATGCTGGGGTATCTGGCTTTGTTTCCTGAACAGTGACCTTGGAACCACCGGACTTTGAGATTGTGGGCTCTGCGGACCACATTAATGTGATAGTGAAATTTCCATCCCGCGCTCCCAAGACGATAGATGTAGAAAGGTTACAGCATCATTTTTACCTCATCATTGAACAGCGATCAGAGGAGATGGTGAAGAAGGTAAGTCGTCTGCAGCGTAGGATCAAGGCAATTCTGAGTTCGCAATGAATGTACTTGACTCTCTTCTTATTTTTTGAGAACTGAAATTTATTGTCTCACAGTTTTTGAGCTAGTAGTCTAAACTCAGGGTGTTGGCAAGCCCATGTTGTCTTGAAAGGCTCTGGGGGAAGATCCCCCTTCTCTCTCAGCTTCGGGTAGACTCAGGAGTTTCCGGGCTTGTAGGTGAACTGTCACGTGGCTGTCTTTGTCTCTCTGTGCCTCGTCTCCTTTTTTTGTAGGGCACTACTGTGATTGGGTTAGGGTCCACCCTATTCCGGTATGGCCTCACATTAACTGGTAACATCTTCAAAGACCCTATTTCCAAACAAGGTCACATTCACAGGGACAGGGATTAGGACTTCAGCATGTCTTTTTGGAGGACACAATTCAGCCCATAATAGACAGGAAGAACAGCAGCCTTGGGCATGTGATTTTCCTGTCTCCCTGTGTGGACAAGGGTGCATCCTTTCCAGGCGCCACACCCCATGCTCCCACAGGACCCTGTAAGCAGCGCCCACTTGTGCTCCATGACAGCTGTGTCCTAGTCCCTAGCACAGTGCCAGGCCCCTAGACACTAAAGAATCAGTGTTTGCTGATGAAGAATAAACCCAGAGATGAAACTTCATGGATGTGGATATGAACTGAATCTCAGATCACTGTTGTCGTTGTTGTCGTGTGCCATCCAATCGATTCCAACTCATAGAACCCCACAGGACGGAACAGAGCAGCCCCACAAGGTTTCCGAGGCTGCAGTCTTTTACGGAAGCTACTCACCAGATCTTTTCTCCCAAGGAGCGGCTGGTGGGTTTGAACCGCTGATGTTTCAGCTAGCAGCCGAGTGCTTAACAATTGTGCCACCAGGGCTCCTTTCTTACCATTAGAACTGCCCCGTGATGGAATGGGTTGTCTGGAAAAGTACCAGGCAGGTCAGCAGTTTATTAGTATAAGTTCTGGGTAGATGGGGGCAGCACTCAGTCATTTGGTGGTGAGAGGCAATATCACAACGATGCTGGGTCTGTGGGCTTTGGAGCCAGACAGTAAGTATGGGTCCTGACTTCAGCACTTATGGCAGTGAAACTAGGCAATTTGCCTCTGTTGACATCGGTAAAATAGGGGTAATAATCCAGTCTTGGTTTGAGTTCTCCTGGTTGAACACTTGGCTACTAGCCAAAAGGTTGGTGGCTCAAATCTACCCAGAGGTACCTTGGAAGAAAGCCCTGGTGATCTATCTCCAAAAGATCACAGCCATTCAAAACCCTATCGAGCACAGTTCTACTCTGAAACACATGGGGTCATCATGAATTGGAATCAACTTGATGACTGTTGGGTTTTTTTTGTTTTTTTTTTTTTATTGTGCTTTAGGTCAAAGTTTACAGCTCAAGTTAATTTCTCATACAAAAATTTATACACATATTGTTTTGCAATCCCCACGATGTGACAGCACATTCGCCCTTTCCCCTCTGGGTGCCCTATGTCCATTCGACCCGTTCCTGTCCCTTCCTGCCTTCTCATCCTGCTTTTGGACAGGAGCTGCCCGTTTGGCCTGACTGAACTAAGAAGCGCATTCCTCACCTGTGTTATTTTTTGTTTTATAGTCCTGTCCAATCTTTGTCTGAAGAGTGGGCTTTGGGAACGGTTTCGGTTCTGGGTTAACAGTGCGTCCAGGGCCGTAGTTTCGGGGGTTCCTCCAGTCTCTGTCAGACCATTAATCGACTCTCTTTTTAAAACAGAAATCTGTAGTTGCACAACTAAATCTCGAAGACCGGGACGTCAGTGTGGTCTGGCTTGAGGAACGAGGTCGCTGTAGTTCGTTCATTGTGGGAATGGATTGACTTAGCCCAGCAGTGTGGTCTTTAACAGAGTAAACCACACACGATGTCCAGGGGCACGCACCTGTGTGCTGTGGGCGTGGCGAGCAGCCGGATTCCAGCACGCGGGGGTGAGGGCTTCTTTGAAAGGGGTGGTTGGCTGAGCTGCACGTGAAAAGCACCTGCCCCTGGGTCTCCAGCCTCACTCATGGCTCTGTTTCCTCCTGGTTTCCACCGAGAGGCCCCTGGGTGGTGGAAATGGTTAGTGATAGGCTGCTAAGCCAAAGGTTGGCAGTTCGAACCTGCCTGGAGGCACCACAGAAAAAAGGTCTGGCAATCTGCTTCTGGAAAGACTACAACCAAGAAACCCTATGGAGCAGTTCTACTCTGTAACACATGGGGTTGCCATGAGTCAGAATCAACTTGGCGGCAACGGGTTTGATTTGGTTTGGTTTCCACGAAGACCTAATGTCAGTCACTTCAGGGTGGTCCTCATGTCAGACAGAACTTGGTCTTCGATCATTTGTTCTCTCGGTTTCTGAAAATGCTGGAATGAGTGAAAATGGGCAAACTGTTCATGTGCACCGGTGGGCCCAGCTGGAACAGCAGCTTATGTTTGCATAGCCCTTTGCCAGTCATAACATGCATGCAGGTATACCAGGCTGTCCACAGGCTTCCAGGGCAGGGGCATTTCAGGCAGAAGATACAGCAAGTCCAAAGGCCCTGAGGCTGGAGGGGGCCTGCTGGGAGTGAGCAAGGGAGCATAGGTCAGAGAGGACGTGGGGGCTGGTCCCTGAAGGGCTTTGAGGGTCAGAGTACTCGAAGTCTGATGGAAGCCACTGAAGGCCTTTAAGCTACAGTCTGGCCTGAGGCTCTAACAGGGCATCCTGGCTGGTGTGTTAAGAATAGACCGCGGGGGTTAAAGGTGGAAGTTGGGAGACTAGTTAAGAGACTGTTGCTATAATCCAGGTGAAAGGTGGTGAGGGCTTGGACCGCTTGGGGGTAGTGAGAATAGTGAGAATTGATCCGATTCTGCATATATTTTGCAAGTAGAGCTGACGGTATTTCCAGCTGGATTGGATGGGCTGTGTGGGAGAGAAAGAGGAGGTATGGCTCCAAAACCTTCAGCACCAGTAACTGGATAGACAGAGTAGCCATTGACTAAAACGGGAAGAGTGTGGATGGAGCAGGTGGGGAGGTGGGTGTTGGTGGTTCTGTGACAGGCATCACGTTAAGTCTGAGATGCCTGTAAGGCATTCAGGAGGAGATGTTGAACAGGAGTTGGGTGAGGGGTCTGGAGTTCAGGGGAGAGCTCCTGGAGGGAGAGATGTCCCTGGGGAGTCTTTTGAGGAGTGTTAGCTTCTTGGTGTGCATTGAACACCACCAGACCCGGGGGGATCACCAGGGAGTGAAGGTGCAGAGAGAAGAACCCCGGGGCACCCTAAAATTTGGGGATCCAGCAAATGAGGAAGAAACAGCAAAAGAGGCTGCGAAGGAGCAGCGAGCACTGTAGAAGAGAACCGGGTGCGGGTGGTAGCCGGAAGCCAAGAGAAGAAAATTCCAGGAGAGTGATCCATAGGGTCAAACACTGACAGGGGGTGAGTTAGAAGAGCACGACCTGTTGATTACTGGATTTAGTGACATGGATGTCGTGACCTTGAGAGAAGTTTTGGTGATTAGAGTGGATCGAGAGTGAGAGGAACAGCCGTGAGGAACATGCTCCTCAGATCAATCAAGTCCACGAGACCAAGTGGGCAACACCTGCCCAAAAGCAAAGATGAGAAGGCAGGAAGGGACAGGAAAATCGGACAAATGGACACGGGGAACCTGGGGTGGGAAGGGGGAGAGTGCTGACACATCCCAGGGATTTCAATCAATGTCATGAAACAATCTGTGTATAAATTATTGAATCGGAAACTAATTTGCTCTGTAAACTTTCACCTAAAGCCCAATAAAATATTCAAAAACAAAAGTGACAGGAAGGAAGAAAACTGGGGAGCGTGAGGAGAGCGAATTCTTCAGGGAGTTTTCTGTAAAGGGGAGGAGAGACGTGCATTGGGAAGTGGGTCAAGGGAGGGATTTTGGAAGATGGGAGAAACTGGGCATGTTCCTATGCTGATGGAATGCGGGGGCGGGGGTGTTGGTGGAGCAAAATCCAAGAGTAGGAAAGGGTGGATGGGATCTCGTGAGAACCTGGAGGGGTTGGGTTGGCCTTGGCTCAGAGCAGGGCTGGGGCCTCCGGGGTCCCCAGAGAGGAGGAGGAGGAGCTGGCAGCAGATGTTCACTGGAGGGTAGTTCTTGGTGGGGGCTCCCGTTTCGGCAGTGAGACAGGAAGTAAGCATTACAGGCCTGCTCCAGAAACCCAGGTGCTCTGACGCCATGTTATGCTGCTCCACTGGGAGGCACCGAGGCTCCTCCTGCCCCTCTTTCTTCTGGGTTAGTCGTTAGCATGCAAGAGCTTTTAGTGTGCTGGGTTTTTGAATAATTCCTCCTCCTTCCAAGTAGAAACCTGCAGAAAAACATCGCTGTGGAAGGCTGTATTTGACCTGCTAGAAAGCCTAAAACTGCTAGGAAGAATGTATTTTCGAACCTATGAAGCATTAGACAAAAGTTGTTAGTCATGAAAGAACCTGTCTGTCATCCCCTTAATCCCAACACGGGGTAGAGCCACATGGGAAAGAAGAAGCCAGGTGTTTCAAGCAGAAAACAGGAAACCTAGACATCAGCCTCTGTTCTGCCACAGGCAAGCTGTGTGACCTCAGGGAAGTTACTTAACCTCTCTGAGCTGCAGTTTCCTCATCTGTAGAATGGGGATGGTACTGAGCTTGCAAACTGTTTTGATAATCAAATGAGTTAATGTGTATGAAAGCTCTTTCTGAGGTATAAAGTGGACATACATTGTTAATGAGAGAATCTTCAAAAATGTCATGGAGACCTTTCTCCTCGTTGGGAATTTTTCTTCTCGGTGAGTGAAGGTACCAGGCTAGATGAGTCCATGGTTTAGAAATACATATGTGTGAATGTGTGTGTATATGTGTACATGCAGTTTTGTGATAAGTTGCTTGCCCCAACTGACTTATAAATACTCTTTGTTGCCAAGCCTACAATATTTCTGTCCCTGTTTAAAATTTAAAATTTGAAGGCAAATCCCCTAAGAGATGTCAGGGCCTGTATCTTGCTGTAACAGAAATACCACAAGTAAAACAACAACAAAAAAAACGTTGCCGTTGAGTCAATTCCAACTCATAGCCACCCTACAGGACAGAGTAGAACTGCCCCATAAGGTTTCGTAGGAGCGCCTGGTGGATTTGAACTGCTGACCTTTTGATTAGCAGCCAAGTTCTTAACCACTGTGCCACCAGGGTTTCCAACCACAAGTGAGTGGCCTTAACAAACAGAAATGTATTTTCTCACAGTTTAGGAGTCTGAATTCAAGGCACCAGCTGTAGAGGAGGGCTCTCTCTCTCTGGGCTCTGGGGGAAGATCTTTGCCTCTTTCAGCTTCTGTTCCTTGGTGATCTCCACGTGGCATCTGTCTTTCCCCCATTTGTGCTTGCTTGTCTGTGTGTCTGTGCCGCTCCTTACATCACTCAGGAGAGATCAGGTTTGAGACATGCCCTACACTGACATGGGTCATTAACATAACAAGAAACCCCAATTCCCAAAAGGGATTACATCCAACACGTACTTTGGGGCACGCAATACAGTCCGTAAGAGCCTGCTTCTAAATGAAATTATTGCTAAAATCTTAGTGATTTTTGCTTCTTGTTTTTACAGCATAAACCCAGAATAAATGGAAACATCACTGGAGATTTCATTTATGTCATGGACAAGTTAATTCCAAACACAAACTACTGTGTATCTATCTATTTTGAACCAAAAAATCTGGGAACAATAACAAAATCCCCCCTAAAATGTGCCCTCCTTCCTGGCCAGGAACCAGGTATGTTTGTTTTTGAAAATTCGTGTTTTGCTTTCATTCTGAGGGGAAACCTAGGTAAAGAAAAGAACCTAAAAGTCAGGGACCACTAAAGGTATGTCTCCCAGTAACGGCACATCACAGGTGTCTTCTGCTGGCTAGTCTCTGAATACATGGTGGAGTCACCTAAGCGGCTGTTGTCATAACTTAGGGACAATCAGATATCTACCTTTATTTTATTTCAGGGAGTTGGGATTAAGTTCCGTGCTGTGTGTCCTCCAAAAAAAAACCAAACCCGTTGCTGTCGAGTGGATTCTGATTCACAGCTACCCTCTGTGTTACAGGGTAGAACTGTGCTCCACAGGGTTTTCTTGCCTGTAATCTTAACAGAAGCAGATCGCCAGGCGTTTCTTCCACAGCACCACTGGGTAGGCTCGAACCACCAATCTTTCAGTTAGTAGTCAAGCACAAACCAGGAACCTTGTATGTTCTTAGCTCAAGCCAATGCTTGAAGATGTAGGTCGCCCTGTGTGCAACAGCATCAGAGGGTGAAGTATTGGATACGATCCAGTTGGGGTGTGGTTCATAGATGTGGCCTTTCAGAGATGAAGGGAATCTTGCCAGTGTGGACAAGTACATCACTGGTGAAAGCTGAAAGCCCTTCTGTTTCAGAGGCTTCTGAGCGGTCAACAGCGTGATCCCGAACTTCCTGCCAAATGGAGAAATCGCAGTGAGAACAACTGGCTTCGTTAGGGATATTCACTGCTGACGAAGTTTCTCCGGAAGTGACTAGGTCTCCAGCTGTCTCACCAAAAGTGAGCATCTGTGAAACTGTCCCCCACAGAAGCCTTCTGAATTTCCCAACCCCGAGTTTCTTTGACGTTCTGATTTACCAGAGTAAAAATAAGGTGAAATTTATAAGGAAATGACTTACAGGTGGTATGGCTTATTTGTGGCTTGAATGAGATACGTGAAGCAGTACCTAGCACATAATGGGGAACCCGTGGGTGGTGCAAAGGATTAACACGTTCCGCTGTAACCTGTCGGCATCCACCCAGAGGTACCTCAGAAGAATGGCCCAGTGATCTACTACTTTGTTGTTGTTGTTGAAAATATACATAGCAAAACATACACCAATTAAACAATTTCTACATGTACAATTCAGTGACATCGGTTACATTTTTCAAGTTGTGCAACCATTCTCACCCTCCTTTTCTGACTTGTTCCTCCCCCATTAACATAAATTCACTGCCCCCTAAGCTTCCTATCTAACCTTTCAAATTGCTGTTGTCAATTTGATCTCACATAGATAGTTATTTAAAAGAGCACAATGCTTAAGGCAGATACTGTTTACTAATTAAGCTAAACTGTTGTTTGGTTTAAAGAAGACTTCAGGTGATATCTTTGGTTTAAGGTTAAAGATTATCTTAGGGCAATAGTTTCAGGGTTCATCCAGCTTCAGTGTTCAGTGGCTCCAGAAAGTCTGGAGTCCATGAGAATTTGAAATTCCATTCCACATTTTCCCCCTTTTGATCAAAACATTCAGTAATGGTAGCCAGGCACATCTAGTTCTGGTCTCATGGGAAAGGAGGCAGTTGTTGGTGATTTACTTCTGAAACATCAGCCATTGAAAACCCTATGGAGCACAGTCCTACTCTGATACACATGGGGTCGCCATGAGTCAGAATCAACTCGATGGCAGCTGATTAGTACATAAAGGTGCTCAATGTTCCCAGTAACTACAGGATAGTGTGATTTTATTCCCCAGTGTTCCTCAAAGTCAAATGAGGAACAAACTGATTTTCAGAGAAAAAGTATCTTAAACCACCAGCTTAAATTATTCTTATAATGCCAATTAAATCTGGGCAAACATAAAACAGAATATAGACAGACTCCTTATGCAGGTAAACTAAACCCAACCAGTTGTCAAGTCGACTCCAACGCTTGGCTACCTCATGTGTGTCAGAGAAGAACTGTGCTCCAGAGGGCTTCACTGGCTGATTTTTCAGAAGATCACCAGGCCTTTCTTCCAAGGCACTTGAACCTCCAACCTTTCAGGTAGCAGCTGACCACATTAATTGTTTGTACCACCAAGGGATCCTTATGCCTATAAAAACCAAAAAAAAACCGACTGCTGTTGAGTCAATTCCGACTCACAGCGACCCTACAGGACAGAGTAAAACTGCCCCATAGGGTTTCCAAGGAGTGGCTGGTAGATTCAAACTGCTGACCTTTTGGTTAGCAGCCAAGCTCTTAACCACTGTGCCACCAGGGCTCCCCTCATGCCTATAGCTCTTATAAAGTAAGCCCAAACAAATGTACATACTATATACAAACAAAACTGCAAAACCAATAAAAATCAAATTAGTAATAGATGGGCAGGCCCCGGGTTACGAACCTCTGATTTATGGACAACTCATGCTTGCCTTTAATGTTATATAAGTGGGCCATCCCTTTGAGACAATTGAACCAACCCCTAAACCAACTTCTACTCGCAACAAATTCTTCATCACAGTCACCTTCACTTGCTGCACGTGCAGCTTTTAAATCATTAAAAAGGCTTTGAGCCTTTTGTTGCACTGAAATAAGGCTAAATAAAAACCGTACGTACCTGTTTTGACTTACCTACAAATTCAACTTAAAGGCATTCTGGGAAACAGTACGGTGCTTCCTTAGAAAGCTAGAAATAGAAATACCATGTGATCCAGCAATCCCACTCCTAGGAATATATCCTAGAGAAATAAGAGCCATCACACAACCAGACATATGCACACCCATGTTCATTGCAGCATTGTTCACAACAGCAAAAAGATGGAAACAGCCTAGGGGCCCATCAACAGATGAATGGATAAGCAAACTATGGTACATACACACACAACGGAGTATTATACAATGATAAAGAACAACGATGAATCTGCAAAGCATCTCACAACATGGATGAATCTGGAGGACATTACGCTGAGTGAAATAAGTTAGTCACAAGAGGACAAATATTGTATGAGACCACTACTATTAAAAACTCCTGAAAAGGTTTACACACAAAAAGAAACAATCTTTGATGGTTACGAGGGGGTGGGGTGGCGACGGAAAAACACTAAATAGACAATAGATAAGTGGTAACTTTGGTGAAGGGTAAGACAGTGCACAATCCTGGGGAAGCCAGCACAAAAAAAAAGAGTTAAAGGCAGAGTTAGAAATGGATCTCATCCTAACCCGGGGACTACCTTATGACGAGACAGATGATGGTTTGCTGACACTCAGTCCCTATTTACAAGGTGACTGTGTTGCTGACTGCAAAGCCTCGGATTCTTTGGAGGTAACACGCTCTGCTCATCTCTTCTCCCTGCTGTTCTCTGTTGCACCTACTAAGAAATGTTCACGCAGCAGCGTGTTGTGACGTCATCACCTCTCCTTGGTGTGAACACATCATTTTGGGTGTTAAGTCAGTCCCTACTCTTTTGTCATTTCCCAAGACAGGTAAAGGAGTCCTTGGATGGCAAAAATGGTTAAGTCTTTGGCTACTAACCAGAAGGTTGGCAGTTCGACCCCAGCCAGAGGCACCCTTAAGAGAAAGGCCTGGCAAGCTACTTCTGAAAGGTCACAGCCGTGAAAATCCTACGGAGCATAGTTCTACTCTGCACACATGGGGTCACCATCAGTCAGGGTCGACTTGATGGCAACTGGTCTCTGAGTGTGCAAATGGTTAATGAGCTTGGCTGCTAACAGAAAGGTTGGAGGTTCAAGTCCACCCAGAGGCACCAAGAAAGAAGGGCCTGGCACTCTACTTACAAAAAATCAGCCATTGGAAACTCTCTGGAACACAGTTCTGCTCTGCAACATATGGGGTCATCATGAGTCAGAATCCACACGATGGCGACTCGTTTGGTTTGGTACTAGTTTTTAGTTACATAACTATCGATTTCTTCTCAAACCACGCAGACATAAGGGGAAAAGGGTTGAACTTTTCCAAAGGAATTTTGACCAAGAAACTAAGGGGGACTTGTAACAGAACAAGGAGGTGCTGCAGAGTCCTGATTTGGGTCCTGGCTTGGCCGAAGTCCATCCACAGAAATGACCCAGCTGCTTTTTTTCAGGCAGATTTTCCCTTTTTCTGCTTCTTCCTGCCAGCAGTGCATACCAACATGTAGCTATTAAGTGTTTGAAATGTGGCTAGTATAACTGAGGAGCTGAGGCTTACATTTTATTTAATATTGATAAATTTCAAATTAAATAGCCACACGTGGCTAGTGGCTGGCTACCATATTGGACAGCGCAGTAGTAGCTTGTAATTATACACTGAGATGAATTTTATACTTTTAAAAACAAAATTTGTTATTTTATCACTTAAAAAATATGTATGTATATATATATACATATATATATACATACACACACTTGGATTAGGAGCCCTGGTAGTGCAGAGGTTAAGAGCTTGGCTGCTAACCAAAAAGTTGGCAGTTCGAATCCAGCAGCTGCTCCTTGGAAACCCTATGGGGCAGCTCTACTCTGTCCTCTAGGGTCGCTATCAGTCAGAATCGACTGGACAGCAATGAGTATATACTTGGATTGCTTTCCATTCTTCTGTATTAACAACACAAAACTGGTTTTTCAAGCTTTTGCTTCCTTGTTCTTACCTTCCACCACCAGACCGATGTGCATGTATTCCCCTCTATGACTGTTTATTGGATTTATTTTGAAATAAAGTTATATAATTTTTCATCAACAGAGTCATCAGAATCTGCCAAAATAGGAGGAATAATCACTGCGTTTTTAATAGCAACTGTCTTCATAAGCAGCGTAGTAACACTGAAACGGACTGGTTATCTATGCCTAAGACTTGATCTCCCCAGTGCTTTGGTATGTAGTTTGTCTGGGTTTGTTTGTTATTTTTTAATTTCTGTCTTTATTTTTTATTTTAACTTAAATATTTTCACAGAAGAAAATCTCATTTTCTGAAAACACCACAGTTATATATCAACCCGGGTTCTTTTCCATCTCTATAAACATATTTTGCCATTGTATGTGTATGTATGCATTTTGTTTTCTTTTTACACTTTGTCTACATATTGTTTTTAATGATCACAGTGTTCATCCTTACTAATGTATCATTTTTCCCTCAACCATTTCTCAGCTGTAAGGCGCTTGGATTGATTTCTTTTTCTTTTCCTTTCTTTCCTTTCTGTCTGTGGCCATTATGAGTAGTACAATGAACATGTTTATACAGATTATCCTTTTATTTTGGACTGCTTCAGTAGAGCACGTACACAGAGTGGATTTATCTTATAAAAAGACATGATAAAATACATCCCGTATATAATGTCATTAGTGACGTCTAACTGTACACATTTCTCCAAAGCGCTGCCGACACCAGGATCGAGCCTTTTTCCTACTTTTGTTCATGTATGCCGTGTTTAACAGCCCCATGTAGTCGCACCCATTTGTGTTAATTTGTTGTCATTGGGTGCTGTCAAGTCGCTTTGGACTCATATAGAGACCCCGTGCATTACAGAGTAGAGCTGCCCCATAGGGTTTTCTTGGCTTTAATCTTTACAGAAGCAGATCGCCAGGTCTTTCTCCTGCGGAGCTGCTGAGTGGGTCTGAAACACCAACCTTTTGATTAGCACCCAAGCACTTAACTGTTCCACCACCAGGGCTCCTTTGTGTTAATTTAACTACAGCTTGCTCCGCGTAACGTCCATTCGGGCAACGTCTGACCACATATACCTCTGTGGTCCCATAAGGCTATAATAAAATAAAATAAAATCAAAAACCCGTTGCCATTGAGTCGATTCTGACCCATAGCGACCCTGTTGGTCAGAGTAGAACTGCCCCATAGGGTTTCCAAGGAGCACCTGGTGGATTCAAACTGCCGACCTTTTGGTTAGCGGCCATAGCTCTTAACCACTATGCCCCCAGATTTTCCAGGGCTATAATAGAATTGAGAAGTCCCGATCAGAGAACAGGTCATAGCAGATGTATCTACCATCAGTCAAATGTTTGTCATAGTATATAGTATATAGTGTACCTTTCTATGCATAAAAACATTAAAGAAACATTTCCAGCTACACTAAAACATCTCCAACATAATACTACAGTAATAATAATGTTCCCATGCGTGTCGCAATTTGCGCCTGTTGATTATTACGAACCATCGCGTATACCTTGAATTTTTAATATAACAGCCTTGACGGGTTGGTTCGTAACTATGGGTTTTACTAAGTTGGGCGTTCACAACCCGGGGACTGCCTGTATATAATATGGTGACCACACAACGTCCAAATCACGTAATGTCCTATCTCACAGAACATATCATGGACGTTAAACAATGCATGACTGTGCTAGTAAAACCAGACACTTTCCTTGTCTTCATTTCCTCTTCCTAAGGCACATGCTTTCTGTTTCGAGCCTTTGACCCCTCAGCCAAGTCTGGGTATTGATCTTAAACCACAACCTTTGCCGTCAAGTCAGTTTGGACTCCTGGCGACCCCATGTGTTACAGAGTAGAACGGCTCCATAGGGTGTTCTTGGCTATCATCTTTATGAAAGCAGATCACCAGGCCCTTCTTCCATGGTGCCATTGGGTGGGTTTGAACTGCCAACCTTTTGCTTAGTAGTCGAGCACAAACTGTTTGCATCACCCAGGGACTCCTGGGTATTGATCTTACATATTCCTAAAACCTCTTTATGCCTTTTAAATCAGCTGTTTTTAACCCATCATTTATTATTTTCTCTACCCTATTGCATTCTTTTCATATTAGTTTTATAAATTTTCCATTCAGAAGTATCTTATTTTTCTATGTTTGAACTAACTCACCGGATTCTGTTATCTACTGGTTTTTCAACACCCATTTATTTAAATCTCCTTTCAACCATTCATAAAATTGTACTCTTCTTTTCTTGTTTTTTTTTTTTTTTGTGTGTGTGTGTGTGGATTGCTTGGGGAGGAGTGGTTGACAGAGAAGGGAGTCTCTATTTTGGGAGATTTTAATTACATTTAATATTTGAATCTAGCTGGCATTTGGGTGTGCTTCATGAGGTGTGGATGGCTCTGTGTTGGGTTTCGTCCTCAAAGTGATCCCTGTCTTGGAAAATGGATGTTTTTATCCATCAGCGTAGCACAGCTACCCCTCAAGTGTTCGAGTCGTAGCTTTACTTCCAGCCTACATTCCAACTCCTCCTGGCATGCATTGCTTTGGCCATGAGATCACAGATAAATCCTACTCCAATTCATTTCTCACTACAGCCTTGAGATCTAAAGGTCTTCAGCATGGCCCCCAGCACTCTTAACAGCCACATCTTCCCCACTCCCAGGTATTCTCCCAGGTCTCCCTGGGGTTCCTTCCTCTTCGAGTTGGGTCTATATTATACGCCAGTGGCAATTATTCCTGTTTTGTCTAAGCCCATGTAATAAGAGGAGGTGTTTTTATCTTGTGTCTGTTTTTAGCAGAGGATGCTCCTGGCATTTCTCCATTAAAAGTCATTGTTCTATAGTAAAAAAAAAAAAAACTCTAAGAATATTAAAACAGAATACTTTAGACCTATTGTGTTTGTGTATGTGTGAATAATAGCTGTTGAAAATTTTAAATGGCATCCTTTTTTGTTTTGTTTTTGTTTTCTTGCATTTCACAAGTATTTATTGAGCATCTACAATGTGCTAACATGTTCTAGAGACTGGGGATGCAGAAGTGAA
This sequence comes from Trichechus manatus latirostris, assembly GCF_000243295.1. NCBI lineage: Eukaryota > Metazoa > Chordata > Mammalia > Sirenia > Trichechidae > Trichechus > Trichechus manatus. The sequence continues at coordinate 2,439,951 of NW_004444113.1, forward strand.
GACAACAAAAAGTCCTGCTCTCAAAGTCCGAGGGGGAGGAGGAATGACGATTATTTATAGATAATACGATTGTCTAAGTAAAATACTCAAATGAATCTACAGATAAAACATTAGGATGAAAAAGAACGCTAAGCAAAGGTGTTAGATACAAAATCAATATGCATTTTTACATACAGTAGTTGCAACATTCAGTTAGAAAAGAAACATAAAGTTGCTTTTCACCATCCAAAAAATAAAATACACAAATCACGGGTATACAGTTCCATGAATTTTACAAACTGAACACATCCGTGTAACTCATGCCCGGCTGAAGAAAGAGAACGTGACCAACAACCCAGAAGCCCCTCTCTGCCCCCTTCCAGTCACTACCCTCTATGAAGGGCAAATACTATCGTGAACTCTAACAATGTAGATTAGTTTCACCTGGTTTTTAATCTTATATAAATGGAATCATACAGTTTAAAAAAATACGGTTACAGTAACAACAAAAAATATTCTCAAAACATCTGAGGAATAAATCTAACAGAAGATGTACAAGCCCTTTGTGAAAAGCATTAACAAAGACCTAATCAAATGGGAAGGAGCCCTGGTGGCACAGGGGTTAAGCACTCGTCTGCTAACCATAAGGTCTGTGGTTTGAACCCACCAGCTGCTCAGTAGGAGAAAGATGTGGCAGTCTGCTTCTGTAAAGGTTTATAGTCTTGGAAACCCTGTATGGCACTTCTGCTCTGTCCTGTTGGGTTACTGTGAGTCAGAATCAACTCGACAGCAACCAGTAATCGAATGGGAAGCCCAAAAATAGACCATACATACAAAAACTTGATTTATGGGAAAGTGGATATTGCAGATCGGTGAGGGGAGGAAGGGCTAGTCAATAAATGTTATTTATATGGGGGGAGATGAAATCGGATGAAATTTCATTTCATGAAATTCCTACCTCACAACATGCACAAAAATCAGTCCCAGGTAAATTAAAGACTAATGTAAAAGGCAAAACTATAAAAGTTGTAGAAGGCAATATAGGAGATTCTGTATGACTTTGGGGCAAAGAAAATTTTCTTCAAATGCAAAAACCATAAAGTAAAAAAAAATTGAAAAATTCTCTTACATTAAAATTAAGAATTTCTTTCCATCAGATGTCATAAAGAGAGTAAAATGATAAACCACAAACTGAGAGGAAAATATATGTAACAAAATAATTCACCAGCAATTGGTGTCCAGATCTCATTAAAAATTACTATGAATCAATAAGAAAATGACGAGTAACCCAATAGAAACACCTGTTGACATAACTGAGATTTACTTTTTCTCATCTTCATTGCATATATTAGCCTTGCATTTTTTCAAAGTAAATAAATCCTCCTATTCCTAGTAAATAATTGTTTTGTTATGTTATTTTCTTGTTTCTACAATCTTATTTATGACTTTTACATTTATGCTAATAAATGAGATTGGCCTAATTTTTTTTTCTGATGTAATCTTATCTCCTTAAATAATTGGCCAGTCTGTCCCTTCAGTCTGCATTTTGACATAATATAATTTAGAGATTATTTTGTTGTTAGAAGGCTTGATAATGTTCTCCAGTTAATCCATCAAGGCCAAGTGCCTTTTTGGAAGTCATTCTTTGGAAACGTTTATGATTTCTTCCTCTGTTAATTGCCTACTAAAGTTCTCTATTTCTTAGTGTGTCCTTATATTTTGGAATTTTTTAAGTACTCATCCATTTGATTTGATTATCAAATTTATTAACCTACATTACCAAATCCTTCTCATTTGCCAGCTTCTCCTTTATAATTTCTGATTTTATCAGTTTGTGTTTTATTTAATCTTTTCGTGGATTAACCCAAAATTTATCTGTTTTATTAATCTCTTTTATACCTATTTGCTTGACTATTCTCATTATTTTGTAGTTTGCTAGTGCATCTGCTTTGTCTTTTCTGCCTTTATTCACTTTCCAATTACTGCATTCCTCTTCTTGATATTTTAAGTTCAAGCTTAATATATAGTTTCTTTTTCTTTTTTTATTAGTAACATAGACTTTTAGAACAATAAACTTAAAATCCTAATTCTAACTCTTTCTTAATTCCATCATTCAACCTAGTAGCATGGCTTACTTTCTTTGTCTCTTTGGAAATGCTGAGCTTGTTCAGTTGTGTCCAAAGCTTGTTTGCAAAGTACTTTTTGATCTTCAAATTCTTAAGGCCCCATAACCCCAAAGAACCCAAGTCCCCTCTCCTAATGCACTTCTCTCTCCCTCTCTAAACAGGTAGGATTTCAGTGCTGTTGAGGAAAGTTTAAGCGGATGTGGGTATCTTTCCTCTGCCTGTGGGCATTCTCCCCAAGGCTGGGTCTCGGTGGAGCAGGGGAAGAGCAGGTGAGGAGCAGGTTCATCAGAGTGAGGCCGGTGCAGGCCCAGGACAGTAAAGAGGAGGACGATGCGGACGGTGATTCCAGGTCTTGGAAAGGAATCTCGTGCCCACCCTACTTACCCTTCACCCCGTTGTGGTCAGTTTTGGTGAGGAAGGATCCCCCAACTGGGTGAAACTCAGCTTGCCTCATTTTATCTTTACTCACTCTACCTTCTGTGTCCTGGGGGCGTTTTCTTCCAAGGGCCCTCTCGGCCCTCAGCCTTTACCTTTCAGGGATCGTCAGCATGTAAATTCCTCCAGACCAAGGGACCCACATTCCCCTGCCTTTAACCCTGACGGAGTGGGCTTTCTAGAGTTCATCCACAGCCCTTTGACACCCCTTAAGAATGTCTTGGCAATGCACAATTGGACAAACTCTCAGCTTAAATGGAGAGATGTCCCTGCCCTGCAAGCAGACAGGTGAGAGGAGGGAGGGAGGGAAGAGTGGTCAAGAGCACCGGCCCTGCAGGCCACCTGCCTGGTTATAAATCCAGCTCTGCCACTTAGTGTTCACGGACCTCGCACAAGCTTCTAACCTCTCCATGCCTTATCTTCTCATCTTTAAAGTGGGAATAAGAAGAATAAACCTACTTCGTGGAGTGCCTTTGAGGGTAGAACGTATCACAGTATCTGTAGAGCACCAAGAGCAGTACCAGGCAGTAGTGAGCACTGTCTACTGTTAGGAATCTCTGGGTGGTACAGACAGTTACGTGTGTGACTCCTAGCCAGAAGGTTGGTGGTTCGAACCCACTCAGAGGCATCTTGGGAGAAAGGCCCGGGAGTCTGCTTTCACAAGGTCTCAGCCTTGAAAACCCTGTGGAGCACAGCTCCACTCTGCAACACATGGGGTTGACATGAGTCAGAATCGACTCAACAGCATCTGGTTTGGTTTTGGTTTTATCTGCGGTCATGGCTGTTGTCGGGGGACGTTGAGGCGGCTCTGACTCGCGGCAACCCCACGTACAACAAAACGAAACACTGCTCTGTGCTGTGCCATCCTCACAGTAGTAGGTATGTTTGAGCCCATTGTTGCAGCCACTCTGTCATCCCATCTCGTTGAGGGTCTTCCTTTTTTTTGCTGACCCTCTACTTTACCGAGCATGATGTCCTTCTCCAGGGACTGGTCCCTCCTGATACCACGTCCAAGGTATGTGAGATGAAGTCTCACCATCGTCGCTTCTAAGGAGCACTCTGGCCGTACTTCTTCCAAGACAGATTTGTCCGTTCGTCTGGCAGTCCCTGGTCTATTCAGTATTGTTCGCCAACACCACAGTTCACTTCTTCAGTCGTCCTTTTTCGTTGTCTACTGTTAGCTGCTGCTGTTGGAGTCAGCATCATCACCATCCTCATCGGCATGCAGCTACTCTCATTAACTTTTATTATATAAAAAATAAAGAGCCCAACCTCAGAATTAAAACCTTTTTTTTTTTTAAGAATTTTTCTAACAGGCCAACCCGGATTTTTCTGGAGCTGCCACCACTGGAAGCCGTGGATACAGTGGAGGTCATTTACGTCAGCCGAAAGAAGAAAGTGTGGGACTACAATTATGACGAGAGTGACAGCGAGGAAGAAGCCACCCCGACAACAAGTGCTGGCGGTTACACCAGGCATGGACTAATCCTCCAGCCCCTGACGCAGGCCTCCACCTCCTCGCCCGACTCTGAGGAGTCACAGTTCACAGACCCAGATGTGGATGAACCTGACCTGCCAGAAGACGAGGCCGAGCCCCTACTGGTGCCAGGGCCCAGGGCCGAGCAGTCGGAACCCGCAAGTGGACCCTGTGAAAGGAGAGCGAGTCCGCTGCAGGACCCCTTTTCCAAGAAGGACAGCAGCGCCACCGAGGGGTCTGAGGACAGGATAATCTTCAATGTGAATTTAAACTCTGTGTTTGTGCAGGCCCTCGATGATGATGGAGACGTCTCTCCAATGCTTCCAGAAGAGACAGTTGACCTAGAGGACCCCAGTGAGATGGAATCAAGCTTTCTGATCGCCAGGGAGGACGGGATGCCACCGCCCTTCCCCAGCCCCTCGGAGGAGTGCCTAGGGTCTGAAGATGCTTCTTCGGAGGAAAGCGACACTTCTGAGTCGGATGCTGACATCAGGGACGGTTATATAATGAGATGATTCTAAAACTGTTTAACTGGAACTGACAAGTAGCTGTCACAGCGCTCTCCGTTCTTGCCCGCCTCCTCGCCCATTTGTGGCCTCGAAGTGTTCTCCAAGGGAAGGGGTAGAAAACTGTAGAATCGGGTCAGTTCTTGCCTGTAACATCATCTATGCAGACTCCCAGTGTGGGATACATGGTAGCATTCAGTGCATTGTTTACATGTTCAGAGTGATACACTTGGAACGGAAATTTCCCTACCAATTCCCTTTGCTCTCCTGTACTTACAATGTATCTGTGTGAGGGCTGCCAGGGTAAGGAGCAAGTCTCCCTGTGCTTTGCAGGGTGGGCCAGGGCCATGTGCTATTTCCAGGAAGTAGTTAAATGGGGCAAGGGTGGGAGCCAGGAGAAAAAAGGAAAAATCCAGCAGGTTTCACACGGCAGGAGCGGCCAGCAGTGCTTAGTAAGTGGAGTCCCCCCCAGCTGTGTGTCCCAGCAGGCTCCAGGGGAGTGCAGCAAAGGGGCAGACAAAGAGGTGACGAGGGAGGACCTCCGGAGAGCCGAGGAGGCGACACGTGAGGGAACAGGCACAGGCACGTGGCGGGGGCAGGGCGGTCCAGCGGCGGGGGCAGGGCGGTCCAGCGGTGATTGGTTCTGTGACTAATCTTTGGGCTGCCCCCAATGTCTTCTGCCTCCTCCACTCTGGGATTTGGGCTCAGACCCCTGTTCCCGCCCTCCTGAAGTCGAGTGGGGAAGCCAGACACACACATACACAAGTAACTCTACTGCTAGGCAGGTGGCACACGGGAAGCATCCAGATAGGGGAGAGGAATGGAACCTCAGCGCCCTATTTTAAGACTAAAATAGAGTCATGGACCACGACAACCACAGCCCCCACCAGACTGAGTCCAGCACAACTAGATGGTGCCCGGCTACCACCACTGACTGCTCTGACAGGGATCACAACCGACGGTCCTCCACAGAGCTGGAGAAAAATGTAGAACAGAATTCTAACTCACAAAAAAGACCAGACTTACTGGTCAGAGACTGGAGAAACCCCCAGAGTATGGCCCCCAGACACCCTTTTAGCTCAGTAATGAAGTCACTCCTGAGGTTCACCCTTCAGCCACAGATTAGACAGGCCCATAAAACAAAGCGAGACTAATGGAGTATACCAGCCCAAGGGCAAGGACTAGAAGGCAGGAGGGGACAGGAAAGCTGGTAATAGGGAACCCAATGTCAAGAAGGGTCAGTGTTGACATGTCATGGGGTTGACCTTCATCTAAAGCACAATAAAAAGAGAGTAAATGTAAAAGTGCTTCTAGGTCTTCAGAAGAAATACGCCATAAAAGCCCTAGAGATCCTCTTCAAATGATTTAGGAAGTGCTGTGTGTGCCCACTCCAGATGTCCTACATGTAATGACAGTTCCCATGAATCTGAAAAAGCAAAAATGTGAAGTTCTAGAATGCCATGTAGCAAACAGTACACAGACTGGGACGCAGGTGCTACTCTGTCCCCCATTTCACTGTGTGACCCTGGGCACTTCGCCTAGCCTCTCTGAGCCTTGGTTTCTTCTTTTATGAAACTGAGGAGACTGGACTAGGTAATCTCCAAGCTCCTATGCTTCTAGGAGAAATAATAAAAAGTATACAGGTGGAGGTAGTGCAAACCTGACAGGTTCTCCTTCCCTTCACCCCAAGAGCAGCTTTCTCAGACCTTGTCCTGGGCCTATTCAAGAGCAAAAAAAAAACAAATTCTACATGTCCTAATTCAAGGGCTTGGAATTGATTATTTTTACAGTTGCTCTAAAGTAACTCAAAGGAGAGGGCTGTGAGAAGGGGAGCCCTTATTTAACAATAATGAAATTCTGTGGGAAATGGATCTTAACATATGCACAGTCCATTTCTCTGCCCCCGGCTCTGTCTGTCATGTTTTGAAAGATTTCCAGATTGATCTTTTGGGATAACCTCTTTATTGCTGCTTTCATGTATACCTGTGTGGGTGTATATATATGTGTGTATATGTATATATATATTTTTTTTTAATTTTGTATAATGGTTGGAGGTTGGTAAAGGGTAATACAAAAATACTTTTAATACACTCCTGGTGATGGTCTTCAGAGTTGTTTCTCAGAGTGTATATATGCAGATTTGTGGTTCTGCTGGCATCTCTGGCGTTCCCAGCTCCCAGTAACTCTGCCCTCCCATGGTAGCCTGCAAGAGCCTAGGGAACATTCTGCCACCCTCTGCTCACATAGCGTGTTCAGACGTTGGTGACGGGCCACCCTATGTTACCCTGCTCTGGGTTTTCCAACCTCACCACTGCACAAGTTGAGAAAGGAAATTAAAATGTTTTCAGCGTACTGAAGGGAGTCACTGCCAAATAAAGGACTTAGTTTTTTGTTGTTGTTTATGGAGTAGGGGGAGACTAAAGATTGTTGGCTATGATCTTTATGGAGAAGGTCCCCGGGTGGCATACACCCAACCGCTAACCTAAAGGTTGGTGGTTTGAATCTACCCAGCAGTACTGCAGAAGAAAAGGCCTGGCAATCTGCTGCTGTTAAGATTACAGCCAAGAAAACCCTATGGAGCACCAGTCTACTCTGACAAACATGGGGTCACCGTGAGTTGGAATCGACTCGATGGCAACTAGCGTGTGGGTTTGGTTTTTTTCACTTCATGTAACCTATCAGTAAGGCCCTTCTCTGGGGCCAGCTGTCTAACATTCTGAGCAGGTGCTGAGCTTTTGGTTTTTCAGGAGGAAAACCTTTTTAAAAAAGGCCAAATGTTTCTTAGAAGAGTGAAAATGGAATTCTCAGTTTACTTCAGAATGGATTTTTTTTAATTTTAGTTCTGAAGCTACCTAATTCAGATATGCCAGTAACTCCGATTCTAAAATTTGTATTCACAGACCTATGGGCTCTTTAGTGGAGTGCTTTTAAATCATTTTATATGCGGGGGGGCGGGGTATGGAAGCCAGGCGGTTCACTGGAGAAAACTTGGGGAATACTGAATGGTTTAAAGAAAAGCCACCCCCACCCATAATTTGACCACTCAGATACAGCCCCTGGGTTGGTGTTTTCGGATTTATTTACTGTGCACAGGGGCGGATTAACCAGCGAACACGCCATGCGCAGGGGCTTACAGTGAGCAAGGTATGCGCCGGCTTAGTTGTGTTTATTTACTAACCTGTAGTGACCAAGTTCACACGGGTGATATCGTGCGCTACAGGTTAGTAGATCAACACAATTCAGCCTGTGTGTTCCGTGCTTATGCTGTAGGGTAAAAACATCACAAAGTTTAGTAAAGCAAAAAGAAAGTTTTATTCCGCCTGTAATCAAAAAGGCAAAAGTGGGGAACAGACAATCATGCTGCCAGAACCATGTCTGCCCAAGTCCAGAGAACATTACAGAATAAGCAAAAGTGGGAAAATGGACAAGCATGCTGCTAGAGCCATGTCTGCCCTGCCGGTACAGAGCCATCGGTATAAACATTACAAATGGACAAAAACATTGGAAGCTTCACCTTTTCACAGATTGGCTAGAAACTGTGATCCCACATTTTGAACTGCCTTTCTTAACAATCATGGGTACAGGTCTCAGTACAGTCAGGAGACAGTCAGGAGGATCTTCACTGATCCAACAAATTTCTATTCACTAAATGCTAATAGAAAAAGAGTGAAAAGTCTTTCGTGTTCTGTTTGAATGGTTTATGTGAAAGGTTCCCTGAAAGATATTTTCCAAGATTATTTTAGCTGTTGTCTTTATACCTCAGGGCCCAGTTGATGTGTCCTTGTGAGCTCAGCTCCAGCTGGGCCACATTCTGTATGCTCAAGGAGAGGGGAATAATGATTCCAATATTATTTTCTAAATCACTTACTGGGTAATCTGTCCCTGACTCTGCGTTCCTTTCAAAGCACACATTTAATAATTTTCAGGATTTTCCCCCATGTCAAGATACTGTGCATCTGTTTTGCAACCTCCTTTGCATATCAGTGTTTACCACTTACATGCAGGTTAGACAAGATCTCCCTCCTCCCCGGGGTCTTCTCCTGCCAAGCCCGTGACCAGTGGGCCTCTCCAGCTCCGCCCCGGCGAGAGCCAGCGCATGGGCAGAGCCCGGCGGGGGGGC
>NW_004444113.1:2448695-2483233 GCF_000243295.1 Trichechus manatus latirostris
GGGGTCCATCGGGAGGCGGGGCCCGGTGTGGGCGGGGCCCGGTGTGGGCGGGGCCCGGGCCTCCCCGCCCTCGGCCACTTCCGGGAACCCGCAGGGCCCGATCCCGGCAGTGGCCCCTGTGGCCGGATCGCCTTCCCAGCAGCGACGCGGCCATGGCGCGGACTCTCGGGATCTCGCTGGGCGGCTGCCTGCTGCTGACAGGTGAGGGGCCTGCGGAGGGGTGCTGGCTCGTCCGCGCGCTGCGCGTCTCCCAAGCCGGGCTGCCTGCCCCCGGGCCACATCCCGACCCCACCTGCTCTGGGGAATTGGGTCGGCAAGACCTGCTTTGCTACAGACGGCGGCGCTGAGCCCCAGGGAACACCCCTGTTCGTCACCGTAACCAAAATAAAAAATAAAACCACTGACGTAGAGTTGATTCGGACTCATAGCGACCTTTTGGGACAGAGTAGAACTGTCCCATAGGGTGTCCAAGGGTGTAATCTTTAGGGAAGCAGACTGCCACATATTTCTTCCGCGGGGCAGCTGGTGGGTTAGAACTGCTAACTTTTCAGTTAGCAGCCCAGCCCTTAACCACGGTGCCACCAGGGCGGAAAAGGATACAAATGCCAAATTCTATTTTTTTAAAGTAAGTCAAATATCTTTTTTAAAAAATTTTGATTATTATTGCCCTTTTATTATCAGTATCTTTATAATTCCGATCTTTATTTGTCTTTGGGGGTTGGAAACATTACATGTAAACATCTATGAGTGAGCTTCTGGGAATGATAATATCAGTAAATTATGTGCTGCTACATTGTATGTCATACATATTACTAATGATAATATGTACCAAAAAAAAAGACAGTCGAAAGTGAGGTTCTTGTAACTCAAATACGTCGTAAGTCGGGGACAACCTGTAGTTAAATTCATTCCCAAGCTCTCTTCTCCCTTCCCCTGAAATATCCCCTTGGAGGATTTCAGCACAACCCTGGCATTAAATACCAGCGATGGACCCCTGACTGGAGAGTTTCGATCTCCTGGCAGTGGCTGGGTAAGGGGGAGGTGGTGGTTGAGTATACTCTTCTATCTGGTTTTGTGTATATTTGAAATTCTCTATAATCGAAAAATTTTTAAAATAATTTCTGTCTCTAGCCCCATTCTTCCCTCTGGGCTCCGGGTGAGTTCATCCAGCTGTGTCTCTGACATCCCTTCTTGAGTCTTTCTCCAGCATCTCAGACCACATGGCTAGAACAGGACCAGGCGCTTAAGCCAGAAGTGGATATTAACCTCTACTTCTCCACATCAAATGTATCAGGCAGTCTAGAGTTCATACCTCTGACAATATATCTAAAATCCACACCTCTCCACCACCTCCCAAATCCAGGTCGCCCTACCTGTCATCACTTTGCTCTCATTGTTGTTAGGTGCTGTCCAGTCGCTTCTGACCCATAGCGACTCTCTAGGACAGAGCAGAACTTCGCTCTTGCCCCCCAGCAGTTTCTTCTCGCGGTTCTTCAAGTAAAATCCGAAGTCCTTAGCGTAGCTAACAAGGCGTGGCGTGATCTGGCCCGTCTGCCTCTCCAGTATTGTTTCATGTCTGTCTCTGTCTCCATAACCCATGTGGCATTTTAAGACATGGAGCAGTAGGCGGGGGCCAAAGTTTGAGTGTGGTCATTTTCTTGGCCAGCCTTTTTGAAGAAAAAATTGCGAATGTTTTTCTCTATTTTTACAGCATTAGGAATGGTCCCCCCTCCAGAAAACGTCAGAATGCATTCAGTTAATCTCAAGAACGTTCTTCAGTGGGAGCCTCCTGCTTTTCCCGAGGGGAATCTGACTTACACAGCTCAGTTCCAAAGGTGGGTGTGGAGGCACTGGTGGCGGGAAAGCCCTGAGGTCGGCGGAAAGTTCTGATCGCTACAGCCACGTGGCCCCAGCAAACCAGAGCACCGCTCTCTTGGCCTTTTTCCTTCTGCTCGGGAAATTCTTGTGATCAGCTTTTCCTCTTAATTTTTCCTTCTGGTGGTCGTTCACAGTCTGACTGTCTCGGGAATCCGTGGATGTAAATGTCATGAGCCACAGAGGGAGCCTGGTGCTACACAGAACACAGCTCATGTATCACCATGTAAGGAGCCCTGGTGGCACAACAGTTAAGCACTCAGCAGCTAACTTAGAGGTTGGTGGTTGGAAACCACCCAGCAGCTCTGCAGGAGAAAGACCTGGCAATCTGCTGCTGTAAAGATTGAAAAAAAAACCTATTGCTGTCAAGTCAATTCTGACTCATAGTGACCCAATAGGACAGAGTAGAACTGCCCCATCGGGTTTCCAAGGAGCAGCTGGTGGATTCAAACTGCTGACCTCTTGGTTAGCAGCCTAGCTCTTACGCACCGCCAGGGCTCCCTGTAAAGATTACAGCCTAGAAAAACCTATGGGGCAGCTCTACTCTGTTACCCGGGGTCACCATGAGTCAGAACTGACTCGACAACACCTAACAACATGGTTTTTAAGAGAAAAGGTCACTAATAGCATCTCTGGCTATTAGAGTTGTATTGTTAGCAGCAACAGTTTGCAGCTGGAAGCTCTCCAGGAAAACTGAGTGATGCCCAGTGGTCAGGGAGACCTCACTGTCTCGTCACCAGCCACCCCCTGTAGATGATAACAGCGTGCTCCAGGGCACAGGGGGTGCGGATCATTTGCATAGTGGATGTTCAGTTACTCTGTGGCCCTGGAGAATTTTGCGTGTCGGTCGTTTGCCCTTCCACAGGGTCTTAGAGACAGCCATCCATGTTAGATTTCCCCTAAGTCCCTGAGACCAGCTCCTGAGATTGAAAGCAAGACGGTGATTGTCTGTTACTTACCCAGTTCTCTGAATACGGCGGAGGCTCCCGAAGGAGGGGTGAGTGTCACCAGATGGTGCTCTCCATGGTAATCTGCCTCCCTGTCCCTGTCCTGCCTGCCAGGAAGTCCATGCCAACCCTCCTGTGGCAGCCTGCCGTGGTACCCACAGGCTGGACTGCAGGTGACACCCCTCTATGCCAGGTACGACAGCAGACAAGGGCACAGGCTGAGAAGCTGATGCCGCTCCTCCCTGTTTAATGTGCAGAGACAGGCAGCCCCTGCAGGGAGACCGGAGGACCTGGAGGACCAGGATCCCACGACCCCGTGCTCCTTATTCACCTTCATTCTACAGACACATCCAGGCAGGCCTTTCTCCCGCGGCGCCAATGGGTGGGTTCGAACTGCCAGCCTGTAGGTTAGTAGTCAGATGCAAACTGTCTCTGCCACTTAGGGACCTCAGAGAAGAGATAGGTAAACAAGGCAATCTTGTCCCTGTGGCTTTTTGTTTTCCTTTTTTAACTTTTTAGTTTGAAATCATTCCAAGCTAACTGAAAATTTCAACATTTCTAGTGTGGTTCAGAGGCCCGCCAAACAGCCTATGTCCAGATTTACCAGTTTTTGACGTGTGCCGCGTTTGCTGTATTTTTTCTCTTCCTCCTCTTCTCTCGTCCTGTCTCCCTTCCCTCCCTCTCGCTCTTTCTCATACACAATGGCCTCTGTTGTTGTTAGCTGTCAACTCATGGCGACCCCGTGTACCATGGGATGAAACATTGCCCAGTCCTGCACAGTCGTCACAGTCGTTGGCATGTTTGAGTCCCTTGTTGCAGCCACTGTGTATTTTGAGTGCATTCCAACCTAGGGGGCTCATCTTCCAGCCAGTGACGTCACTAAGGTTGGTGTCACCCCGTGCAGTAACTCACAGTGTCTCCCTCTGTGGACCTCCTCCTGTAGCAGACCATACAGAATCCTCATGAATGTTTTTCTGCTAATGTTACTCTAAATCATAATTTCCATCTATCATTCCTTCTTTTCCTTTAATTACTACTTTCTTCTCAAAAAAGTTATTGATACATGTTCACAAATATTAATTACCACAATATTGGAGTTAAAACACCAGAAAATTTGACAAAATCAGCAACTGTAAAAACACTGGTGGGAAAGAAAACAACAGCATGTGCTTGTAGTACATGCCGATGCAACCGCGTGATTCGAGGCGTCACTGTAATTGGGTAATAATGACAGCTCTGACCTGAGCGCGGTAGAAGGTTCAAGAAGTAAATTAACATAGAGTTATAGCCTTGTAGCTATGTTAATAATTGTAAGCTGGGCTTACGAAAAATGTTTTTATTGTTATATCTAACTACAGGGATATTTTTATTAAAAATAAATAAATTTCTGCAGAAAAACTGTACAAAAATTTTATAGACAGTCATTTGGGTGTCACCCCCTCTGACTGTCACCTGGTATGATCTGTACCCCCCCAGCAGCACTGCTATGTCCAGCACAAAACCCAAACCAAACCCACTGCCGTCGAGTCGATTCCAAGTCATAGCAACCCCATAGGGTTTCCAAGGCTGTAAATCTCTGTGGAAGCAGACTGCCACATCTTTCTCCCATGGAGCCGCTGATGGCTTCGAACCACTGACCTTTCGGTTAGCGGTTGATCGCTTTAACCACTGCGCCACCAGGGCTCCTTTCTAGCACTGTATCTGGCAATATTCTGTTGTGATCCATAGGGTTCTCATCGGCTAATTTTCAGAAGTAGATCACCAGATCTTTCTTCCTAGTCTGTCTTAGTCTGGAAGCTCTGCTGAAACCTGTCCACCATGGGTGACCCTGCTGGTATTTGAAATACCAGTGGCAGAGCTTCCAGCATCATAGCAACCTGCAAGCCACCAAATGCCCTTTACCCCTTAGTATATTTCATAAGACTAAAGATAAATTTTTATATCATCACAGTAAAATTATCAAGTTCAGGAGCCTTAACATTTATACAATACTTTTACGTGATCTGTAGTCCATAGTCCATTTTGTCACTTGTCCGAAGGATCCAGTCAAGATCACATCTTGGTAGCCATGTCTCTTTCATTTCCTTTCATCTGGAACAAGTCCTTGACTTTTTTTTTTTTTTTTCCTTTCTTGACATGAATATTTTTGAAAAATACAAGCCCGTTATCTTACAGAAAAAATGTCTGAATCTGGTTTTCTCTGATGCTTTTTCATGATGAGATAAGATCAGGAGATGGATGTTTTAGTTCGTTGTTGTTAGCTGCTGTCTGGTTGATCCCAACTCTTGGTGACCCCCTGCACAATGGGATCAGACTGTTGTGATCCGTAGGGTTTTCACTGGCTGATTTTCAGAAGTGGATTGCCAAGCCTTTCTTCCTAGTCTCTCCTAGTTGTAAGCTCCACTGTAACCTGTTCAGCATCATAGCAACACACAAGCCTCCACTCACAGACAAGTGGCAGGTGCACACGAGGTGTACTGGCTGGGAATCAAACCCAGGTCTCCTGCATAGAAGTCAGGCATTCTGCCACTGAACCGCCACCGCGCTCTTCTTCGTTTAATACCACGCCGATCTTATTGGACCCTTCTCGGGGTATTGCATTGGCAGGCACCTGATGATTATTTGCCTCGTAATGATGATGTTAATTTTGGTCACTTGGTTAAGGGGTTGTCCAGTTTCTTCACTGTGTATTATTATTTTTTCTTTTACAATTAGGAAGTAATTTGTGGGGAGATACTGGGGGTATATCCTATTTTGGTGTTTTTTTTTTTTTTTTTTTTGGTACTTCAGGTGAAGATTTACAGAACAAACTGGCTTCACATCAAACAATTAGTACGCATTGTTTCGTGACTTGGTTGCCAACCCCACAACATGTTAACACTCTCCCCTTCTCGACCTTGGGTTCCCTAATACCAGCTTTCCTGTCCCCTCCAGCTTTCTTGTCCCTCCCCCTGGGCTGGTGTGCCCCTTTAGTCTCGTTTGGTTTTATGGGCCTGTCTAATCTTTGGCTGAAGGGTGAACCTCGGGAGTGACTTCATTACTGAGCTAAAAGGGTGTCCAGGGGCTACACTCTCGGGGTTTCTCCAGTCTCTGTCAGAGCAGTAAGTCTGGTCTTTGTTTATGTGTGTGTGAGTTAGAATTTTCTTCTACATTTTTGTCCAGCTCTGTCCAGGACTTTCTACTGTGATCCCTGTCAGAGCAGTTGATGGTTGTAGCCAGGCACCATCTAATTGTACTGGATTCAGTCTGGTGGAGGTCATGATAGATGTGGTCCATTAGTCCTTTGGATTAATCTTTCCTTGTGTCTTTGGTTTTCTTCACCCTCCCTTGCTCTAGACGGGGTGAGACCAGTGGAATATCTTAATGGCCGTTCACAAGCTTTTAAGATCCCATATGCTACTCACCAAAGTAGGATGTAGAACATTTTCTTTATAAACTATGTTATGCAAATTGAGCTAGATGTTCCCTGAGACCATGAGCACCACAGCCCTCAGCCCAGTAATTCGGTCCCTCAGGGAATTTGGATTTATCCATGGAGCTTCCACGACTTTGCCTTGGACAAGTTGTGCTGACTTCCCCAGTATTGTGCAGTGTCTTAGCCTTCACCAGAGTTACACTTACGTATTGTCTATTTAGTGTTTTTCCATCCCCCCGCCTCGGTATATCCTATTCTTGATCAGACTTCCTTACCCTAGATTTAGCACCCATTGATGATTTTTACCTAGATCAATTTTTACTGTCATGGTTACAAAGTACTGATTTTCCTAACACCATCATTCCTTCTGTATTTGTGAGTCAGCATTCTGCTGGAAAGAAGCACTTCCCTTCTCTATCATTTATTTATGTGCTATTTGTCAACAATAGGGACTCAGGGATTCTTACTTTCTTCAGTGGATTATAATCCATTCCTGTCCTTGTTTATTTTGATGTTCACATTGTCACAGATTGGGGCCAGGGCGAACACCTTCAGGCTGACTCCTGTATCCTTTTGACATTGCTACTGGGGTGTCACAACCTGTAGGCCTAGGAGGTTCTTCCATGCCTTGTCCCATTCCATGTGGTATCTCTCGTCTCCCACAGTGACAACAGCCCAGGCTCCCGACAGCGTCTGTACGTTTACTTATTTGCTCAACAGCAGAACAGTTTCAGAATTCCTGTTCCTGTACTACGGTGAAAAACAAACCCGCTAAGAAGGTTCATGGTTTGTTTACAACTTTCTCTCTTTAGACTGTGGGTTTAGGATCAATGTACTAGAATACTTTAGAGGAGTTCTTTGGTTTTTCTGTTTAGTGAAACTTATTCTATTCATTTGAAATAGCCAATTCATTTATTTCTGTTGTACTCAGTTTTAAGGGTTTTCTACCCACCCTTGTTAATTGAATTATTATTTTTTTACTATGTAGAACACTAACACAATTCCGAAGTCAAAACTATACACAAAAGTATACTTAGGAAAATGTCGCTCCCTCCTCTACCCTTCTGCCCCATTCCCTGCTCCCCAACCCCCTGTACATAACCAGTAACCAATTTCATTAGTTTCTGGTCTGTCCTTTCTGTGGTGGGTGTGTTTGTGTGTGTGTGTGTGTGTGTGTGTGTGTGTGTGTGTGTGTGTGTTTTCAAAGCTAAGCAGGTAAATGTATGTTTTCTTATTTGTTCTTCTTTCTTACCCAAAAGGTAGCATGAGTACACTCTTGTGTCTTGCATTTTTTCACTTATTGACACATCCTGGACATCAGTCCTCATCAGTTCACAGAGAGCGTCCTTGCTTTTTTTCACAGCTGCGTGGTAGTCCATCGAGTTCGTGCGTCAGAGTGTATCCAGCATCTGCCTGCCCAGATGTTTGCACGGGTAGAGTAGGGCTCCAGTGAAGCTGCTGCGCCGCTTGGCAAGAATAGTAGAGGACTTAGGAAGGGTCACTCTACAACTTACTTTTTCCCTAAGGTATATTTGCTCATCCTGGTTGGTGTTAAGGAGCCCTGGTGACACGGTGGTCAAGTGCTCACCGGAATGGACTCAATGGCGACGGGTTTGGTTTTGGTTTTTTTAGTGCAAGGAAAGGCTTGAAGCCTTTTTCAATGATGTAAAAGCTGCACGTGCGGCAGGTGAAGGTGATTGGGATGAAGACTTCGTCGCACAGAGGGCTTGGTTCAGTCCTTTCAAAGTCGGGACAAATTTCCATCGCGTTAGAGGGTTAGTACAAGTCGGAGTGAGCCAGTTCATAACCCGGGGACGTCCTGGGGTTCCTTCTTCCTGGCGTTATTGTGAAGAGTCGATGAGCTAACGCTAAGAAAGTACTTGTCAGTATTATCACGTTGCCTGACACATAAGTGCTCAATAAATGTTGGCTGTTATTATCTTCATTACCATCATCTTCATCATCACCGACAAGGGCAGCTAAATTTGGAGGTGTTTTTAGCACCAAGAGAGGAAGGCACAGTGGGGAATCAGACAGACACCTCACTTTTTACAGGATGAGAACTTGGTTTCCTTAGGTAAAAAAACAAAAATTAAAAACCCCGTTGCCGTCAAGCTAATTCCGAATCAAAGTGTCCCTACAGGACAGAGTAGAACTGCCCCATAAGGTTTCCAGGGAGCAGCTGGTGGATTCAAACTGCCAGCCTTTCGGTTAGCAGCCGAGCTCCTAACCCCTGCGCCAGGGTGTCTGGTCCTTAGGTCAGGTGTAGCTAATTGCACCACCTCAGGCCGTCCTGAAGTTACAGAAGGTGTCCCGAGAGCTGTCCCTTTGCTCCTCCTACTTCACATTGCTGCCACCCTCCCTTTGGTGGTTGGGGTGGGGGGTAGGGGGTGGGGGCTGGAGATCTGAAATCAAAGAATCATTTTACAGTTTTTTCCAGAGTAATTACAACTATAGTTATTTATAGGACATCATTTGAAATCATTGTAATATTATTTTGGCTAATCTGTGTTTATCAATATTGCCCAGGCTGCGTTCCACTACCCTCAGAAATACATTATCAAAGAAAGAAGTTTTCTTGGTCAGACACATTGAACACTCACCCCCTTTATGGAGAAACCCATGCTTATTAGGATATTAAAGTCTCTTGAAAAAATTAAAAAAATAGTCTCTTGAGACGTCCCGTTGTGAAGAAATCTGTTTAACAATGTTTAGCACAGTCTTCTCCCCAAAAATCATTTAACCATACAGTGGATCATTTTTGAAATGCTTTGTAATATCTCAAGGGTTATTAGGGTTCCCATGGAGCACGGTTTGAAAAATATAAATATATATATTGTTGTTACTTGCCATTGAATTGGCTCTGACTCCTGACAACCTTATGTTGTCAGAGAATGAATGAAACATTGCCCAGTCCTGCACCATGGTCAAAATTGTTGGTATGTGTGAGCCCATGGTTGCAGCCACCATGTCAGTCTGTCTCGTGGAGGGTTTTCCTTATTTTCACCGGCCCTCCACCCTGCCAAACATCATGTCCTTTTCTAGCGAGTGGTCTTTCCTGATGACGTGTCCAAAGTAAGCAAGTCAAAGTCTCACCATCCTTACTTCTAAGGAGCATTCTGGCTGTAGTTCCTCCAAGACTGATTTGTATATACATACTATTCATCAAATTAATGATTCAGAATTGGCATTATTTTCTCTTATTATTCTCCATCAGTCTTTGATAGCAATGGAAAGAAAGGACCAGTCATCCTCAGAGGCATACCAAAGCTGGACAATGAATAAAGAAGACTGAAGAAGAACTGACGCCTTTGAATGGTGTTGGCAAAGGATACTGAATATACCATGGACTGCCAGAAGAACAAACAGGTCTGTCTTGGAAGAAGTACAGCCAGAGTGCTCCTTGGAAGAGAGGATGACGAGACTTCATCTCACGTACTTTGGACACATTATCAGGAGGGACCAGTCCCTGGAGAAGGACATCATGCTTGATAGGGTAAAGGGTCAGCGGAAAAGAGGAAGACCCTCAACGAGATGGATTGACATAGTGGCTGCAACAGTGAGCTCAAACATAGCAACAGTTGTGAAGGTGGCACAGGACCAGGCAGTGTTTCTTTCTCTTGTACATAGGGCCATGGTGAGTTGGAAACAACTCCATGGCACCTAACAACAACAACATCCTCAGAGAGACTAGAGTTAGAACCCCCATAATTTTATTTTTCTGCTTTTGTAGTTATAACAGCTTCCAAGATAAATGCAAGTATACTACCTTGACGGAATGTGATTTCTCAAGTCTTTCCAAATATGGTGACCACACCTTGCGAGTCAGGACTGAATTTGCAGATGAGCATTCAGACTGGGTAAACATCACCTTTTGTCCTGTGGACGACAGTAAGTAATTTTGTTTTCCATTTCATTATAACATCGTCATCTTTCCTTGGTTTTTCCCCACTGGTTGGTCCATCAGCAAGAATTCTTGGAGTGCCCACAAAGTGGATGGCCTTAAATAAGGAGCTTAGGGAATATAATAAAGAGGGCTGTGGCCTTAAAGAAGTTCTTGGGAGAGGCAGAAAGGGAAAGGCATATCATTAATAAAATAATTAAACATAAATGTAATTACTTTAATGCCTCATAGTGAGAATGCATGGGAGCCAGTGCTGTTAATGGAAAAGCTGGAAGGATTAATATAGCACGTTTTCTGGGAGGAATTCAGTTTGGAATTATGACTCAAACGAAGAATAAAGGTTATTCTAGGCATGTGGCCACCTTGGGTAATGGTTTGGGGATAGAAAGACCAAATGCAGACAGCCAGCTTGCCCAGAACAAAGGACAGAAGGGACTAGATACAGCATAAGTTGATGGAAGACGGTTCAGGTCAGATAGGCTGGTAAGCATCAAAAAGAGTGTTCCACGGTTCCACGGTTCCAAGTCATGAGACAGATGTAATTAGAACACCAAGAATTTAAAATTAATTAGACCACGATATAGCCATTGAGAAAGTAAAGAGGGCCAGGGATTGCAGGAACCTTATGAACAAAGTTCAGGTATAGCCCTCCAAGGGGTGTGCAGAGAGAAGCACAAGAAAGAGTGTGTCTATGTTGGAAAACAAGTTGCCGTCAAGTCGATTCCAACTCATGGCGACCCAGAGTGCGTTAGAGTAGAACTGAGCTCCGTAAGGTTTTCAGTGGTTTTTTTTTGGAAGTAGATCATCAGACCCTCCTTCTGACGTGCCTCTGGGTGAACTCAAACCTCTAACCTTGCCCTTAGCAGCTGAGCACATTAACCGTGTGCACCACCCAGGGACTCCATCTGTCTGGGGAAGGGTCTTTATACCCAAAGTCCCCTGCTCTGGACCCCCATAGCTCCTCGGTGGAGAATGAAACCAGGTTGCCCTGCTCCCCTTTCCCAATTCTGTCCCAAGCTTGGGCAAAAAACTCTATTTCAGGAGTTAGAAATCGTCAAAGTTACATCATCAAAGGTATCTTTATAAAAACTAAGAAAAACACTAACATAGAAAACACAAACAGCTTCACCAGCAGTCAGGTCTGCAGAACACAGTGCGGGTTTCTGATCATGTAATTGCTCATTGACTCGCCAGGTTCTGACTTGTTCTAAATCCTATTTGAGGTCCCCTCTAGGGAAGTTCCCTTTAGAAACTGAGGTACAAAGTGGTCGAGCAGCTTGCCCAAAGATCCCGCAAGTAATGAGTGGCAGAGCTGGGATTCAGACCCAGGTCCTGCGTCCATGCTCTTAGCCCCCACTACCCTATTGGCCTCTTGCAGTTTATACAGGTTAGTGAGAGGAAGGGGCTTCAAGACTTTACACTGAACCTATTTATACCTGCTTTGGAAAAAATCGAGTAGTTTTTTTATATGGTTTGCAGCCAGCAGCAGATTAGAGATGGAGTACAATGCTAGATGCAGGCCCATTGGCAGCCTCAGAAAAGTAACAGAACACAGGGCATAACTCAGACAGCACTGTTGTCCGGAGTCATTTATTATTCATTCAACTATTATTATTAATCAGTGCCTACTATGTGCCAGGCACTATTCTTAGTGCTGAAGCTACAACAGTGAACAAGACAAAATCCCAGCCCTCGTGGGTGTACACTCCGATGGGGAAGACCACTAATTATGTATGTATTTTAAGATAGGTAGTAACTGTGGCTCTCAAGAAAAATAAAGCAAGGTAATGGGGCAGAAAGTGGTGGGAGCTCATCCTGAGAGACAGTCTTTCTGGGGAGGTGGCATTTGGACAAAGACTCAGATGAAGTGAAGGGGTCAGCCACGTGAATATCTGGGAAAAGCATTCAGGAGGAGGACAACTTTAGACTTTGTTAGAAAAATGTATGTGGTTAATCATATATGTTAAGCATATATAATAAAATACCATCTGTAGCTTCCAACCCAGCAAAAAAAAGCAAATGAAGAAAATTCAATCCAATAGGAAGCAGCAAAGAAGAGGAGGGGAAGAAGCCCCCCCTCAAAAAAAGGGCAGTTTTTAACAGAAAACAAAGCAATGTGGTTAGAATAATTCCAAAACAAAAAGAAACCCATTGCTGTCGAGTCAATTGTGACTCACAGTGACCCTATAGGACAGTAGAACTGCCACATAGGGTTTCCAAGGAGCAGCTGGTGGATTAGAACTGCCGACCTTTTGGTTAGCAGCCAAGCTCTTAGCCACTGCGCCACCAGGGCTCCGTGGAATAATTCCAAACATATCAGAAATCATAATAAACGTAAATGAACTACACTCAATTAATAAAAACAGACTATCAGATTATTTTTAAGAAACAAAATCCAGCTGTCCTCCTCAGCCACATAAATCAGTGTCACAGCAATGCTATATCATAGCACCATGCTAAGTAGATCAATTGTTCTGCACAGTTATGAAAAATAAATGTTGAAGTGAAATTTTTTAAATGTGATTTTTGATTGTCATCTTGCTTTGTTTTTATGCTTAGCCATTATCGGACCTCCTGGAATACAAGTAGAAGCGCTTGCTGATTCTCTACATATGCGTTTCTTAGCCCCCAAAGTTGTGGATGAACCTGAAACATGGACCATGAAGAATTTTTATACCTTGTGGGTTTATAATGTGCAGTACTGGAAAAATGGCACCGATGAAAAGGTAAGCTCAGTTAATCATATGCATTTGAGATGGAGGGTCTCATGTTCCTTGCTGAGTTTTAGCCTGAGGCCATGATAATGGACAGAGGAGGCAAGGAGGCCATTCCCAGGAGCGTCTTGCAAGGTGGCAGTACCTTGTGGCTCAGAGGATCTAAGGCCCGAAAGCCAGGAGCTCCTCAGTCTGAGGGATGATCAGTATCTGTGGCTCAGGCTTCCCATACTCCCAAGGAAAATGTGTGGAGCAAACCTCCAAGGTGCTCATGCCCAGTGAAAACAGGGTTTTCTCTCCCTGAAGGGAAGTTGCAGGAGAAGGCAGAGCAGAGTCAGCAGTTGGCGTAAGGAGCTTAGACTCAGAGCAGGAATCAGCTGAGGGACTACTATTTCATGGGACCAACCCTGATGACCCATGAAGACCACAGGTCAGTCAAGTCCATGGTCAGGGCAGCCCCATGTCTGGACAGTGGATGAACAATGTCACATTTGACCTCTTGGACCCCACTTTTCCTCCATTGCTCTCCTCCTCTACAGGGGACAGGATTTTTCTTTTTTTTTTTTTAATGTAGGCTTGGAATCAAAAGGCATGGCTGGAATGCTGGTTCAGCCACCATATGACTCTGGTCACATTCTTGACCACTGCTTCCTCGGTCTGCAAAGTGGGCATAATAACCTGCTTCGTTAATAAAATGAGGATAGTGGCCTACTTCATAGGGTCGTTGTGGGAATAATTTAATGACATAATGAAAGAAAGCAACCTGTCCCTTTGTTTGGAACAAGGCATGTGATCAAGATGTGAGATTCCCTTCCCTTTATGTAGACGTATTATCGTTCGTCTGTGGTCACATTTTATTCTTACACTTAGTCCTTCCGAGCTGAAAGCCAGTCATGGTCCTAAACTGGTTTATATATATGTTACATTATATATATATTCTCCTCCACACTAAATGTTGATTTTCTCACTTAATTCTCAAGAGTTTGGGAGGAATGAATCACCCATGTTTATTTTCTTAGGAATGATGTAATTAAATTTATATATACACACTATGTAACCTAAAAAAATGTCAATTTTTTTTTTTCAACAATGCTCCATTAAATGATGCAGGATATCTGCATTCTTCACAGAACCGAAGATTTTGCTAGAGTAAAACCCCAGGAAATATGTGCCTGGGAAACATTCCAGAATAATTAGTTTCATAATAACATATCAAATGCAGACATCTCTACTAAACTCTGGGGTGCAAAGATAAGACAGGGTTGGTCCCCTCAAGGGGCTAGCAGTGCTCTCTAACTGAAGGTCTGATTCCACAGTCGTCATGAATGGGGGCCCCCTGGACCAAGCATGGGTTGCAAAACCCGTTTTGTATCTAGCTTCTTATCTAGAATACGCCCACAGCCCGGACATCTGGTTACACATTTGTTCTGTCGCTTTCGCCTCAACTGTGTGGGAGCCTCTGGCATGAGCTGCAGAGCGCTGGGCAGGCCTCCTGCTCCACAGTTCCACCACACTGGTGCCTGCCATGTCGCCATTACTCGTTTACATGCTTCCCTTGCAGAATGCAAATATTCCTGAGAGGGCGCCATGTTAGCTCTGTACACGAATGGCATGGGAGGCTTTTGGAAAGTCTGGCTCTTCCTGATGGAAGAAAGTGATGAGATAAAACCAGAAGGAGCCCAGAATGAAAGCAGGGGAGGGAAGGAGCCTCGAGGATGTGTCTCTTCACTTCTCTGCTGCTTTCTTCCCTGCTGGCCATGTATACGTTGACCTCCGAGTTTAGCCTTTGAAAAAATAACCGTAAAATTTTAGAAATATTGGCTTTCTGAAAATGAAAGCTGGGGTTTGGCTGTGGGTTTTTTTTGTTGTTGTTGTTTTAATTTTTTGAGATTATAACTTACACTTCCTGTATTCAATAAGTAGAATCCAATTCTTGCCCTTACCATAGATTCTCATGCAATAAAGGAATATAGACAAGATGTCAACAACCCCAACCACAAAAGAAAAATAATTACAGAAAGTGAAGATACGCATTCTGTGATCACTCTCTATTGAAGTTTCTATTCATTCATGTAACACATTTTACATAGGACTCTTGTATAAAAAAATTAACAACCATGATGGAAATATGGGTAGTGTGTGCTTTTAGGAGTCTCTGGGTGGCCTGGGCAGTTAAGTGCTTGACTGCTAACCAAAAGGCTGGTGGTTCAAACCCACCCAAAGGAGCCTTGGAGGACAGGCCTGGTGATCTGCTTCTGAAAAATCACAGCCTTGAAAACCCTATAGGGCAGTTCTACTCTGCACACATGAGGTCGCCATGAGTCAGAATCGACTCGACTGTGACTGTTTCTTTTCGTGGTTTTTTTTTTTTTTTTTGTACATTCTTTTAATTCCCATTATTTTGACAGGAACTATTTTAGTTTCTCTAATTCAGGAATTTATTGCCAGTTATGATATCTCATATTCAAATTAAATGAAGATGAGCCAGTGATACCAGCCCCCAGAGGTAGCCTGGGTCCATGCCCCGAGGTGTGGTCAGGCCGCCGCAGGGAGGTCAACCCAGCCACCACAACTGGAGCGGTGATTCAGCGGCAAACCCCAGCCAGCCAGGACGAGAAGTGTGCCCTTGACTGAGGAAGAGTCTTACCGTATATGACTGACTCATCTTTTAAATAAAGGAAGTGGGATGGTTTGCGTGTTATGTCCCCTGGAGAATTCAGGAGAGGAGATGGTTTGTCGTGTCACAGGGATCCTGACCCACCCCTTAGAAGGGCATCAGGGTCCCCTGCAGTGAGTGGGAGAGCTCCAGCCCCTGCCCCTTCCTGCGTTAGATTATGACTGGTAAGTACGAGGCAGGACGATGGTGTCCCTTCACGGCTGAGCCCTTTTCTTATTTTCATCTTTGTTCCTAGTTTCAAATTACCGCTCCGTATGATTTTGAGGTCCTCCGAAATCTGGAGCTGTGGGCAACTTACTGTGTTCAAGTTCAAGGATTTCTTCCTGATCTGAACAAAACTGGGGAATGGAGTCAGCCAGTCTGTGAGCAAACAACCGATGACGGTGAGTTGTGGGAGGTACAGTCTGTATCTCAGCCTTTTCTGAGCATTCTAAGTAGCCTTATGGATACCTTTTAGACTTTATAGGGTTGAAGCCTCCTTAGACATCATCATGTCCAGCTCAAACACCAATATGAGAACTCTTGTTGTTAGTTGCTGTGGAGTTGGCTCTGACTCATGGCAACCTTGTGTATAACAGAATGAAACATTCAATCCTAGGCCATCTCCGTGCTCTTTGATGCATTTGAGCCCGTTGTTGAGGCTGTTGTGTCAATCTGTCTCATTAAGCGTTGTCCTCGTTTTCACTGACCCTCTGCTTTACCAAACGTAATACCCTTCTCTAGCGATTGATCTTTCCTGATGATGTGTCCAAAGTAAGCAAGACGAAGTCTTATCATCCTGGCTTCTAAGGAGCATTCCAGTTGTATTTCTTCTAAGACTACTGGAATATTAAATGGAAGATGGATGGATGAGTCAAATCCTAGAACTTCCTCAAAAGCTAGCATGTCAGATCCCAAGTTGACCACGTATCATTAGGCGAGGTGTAGCCTGGGGGCCACTCCACGGCTCACTCGCTCCATGACCCCATCTTCACCAAGAAGAAGCACATGCTTGAACATGCTCAAGGTGGATTAGAAGGCACCACCCCTTGATTCTAGTAAGTGAAACAAGAATTCATTGGGGAGCTGGGATAAAAAGTTGCTCTGAACCCACAAGGACACAGGCTAGAAAGGTACATGAATTAAAACACAGAAGGACAAGGGAAGAAGGGAGGCAGGCAAGGATGAGGGGTGTTCCTCCCAGCCTCTTCCCCCAAACAAGTGCCACGTCCATTCATCAGATATTTAAGGAGTGTCTACCATGTGCCACCAGCACGCGTCTGTCAGTTTGTCATACTGTGGTGGCCACAATGTTGCTATGATGCTGGAAGCTATGCCACTGGTATTTCAAATACCAGCAGGGTCACTGGAAGTACAGCCAGAATACTCCTTAGAAGCCAGGATGGCAAGACTTTGTCTTGCTTACTTTGGATACATCATCAGGAAGATCAATCACTAGAAAAGGAAGTCATGTTTGGTAAAGTGGAGGGTCAGTGAAAACGAGGGAAAACCTCTGTGAGATGGATTGACATGGTGACTGCAACAACGGGCTCAAACCTCGTACCAACCATCGGGAAAACGGTGCCAGACAAGGCAAGGTTTCGTTCTCTTAGATAGAAGGTCAATATAAGGTCACCATGAGTCAGAGCCAACTCAAGAGCAACTAACAGCAATAGTGTGCCACGCGCTGTGGCAGGTGCTTTGAGAAGCCAGCAGGTGACCATTGTTGATGTTGCTCCAGGGTCAACATACTGTTTCAGGGTGCTTTGACCTGCCTTGTCTAAGTGTGAATTGATATTTTCCCCACAAACGGTCCCTTTAAAATGACTTGCTCTTACCCATGTTCATAGCAGCATTATTCACAATAGCCAAAAGGTGGAAACAACCTAAATGTCCATCAACAGCTGAATGGGTAAACAAAAGATGGTATATGCATACGATGGACTCAGCCGTAAAGAGAAAGGAAGCTCTGATACACGCTACGACATGGCTGAACCTTGAAAACGTCACACTGAGTGAAATAACCCAGACACAAAGGGACAAATGTTGTAGGATTCCACTTACCTGAGCTATCTAGAACAGGTGACGGCACAGAGACAGAGAGCAGAGTCGCTGTTAATAGGGACTGGGGAAGAGGAATGGGGATCTACCACTTAAGTGGGTGCATAGTTTCTCTTTGAGCTGATGAAAAGGTTTTGGAAATTGATGACGGCGATGGTTGTACGACATTTTGAGTGCAGTTAATGCTATCGAGTTGTACGTTTAAAGATGGTGAAAATGCAAATTTTATTTTATATATATTTTACTGCAGTAAAAAAGAGAGAGACTTGACTTTGAAGGGCAGAGCTTCTTCTCTTGGCCTCTCAGCACCAGATGCTTGGGGTTTTGATCACGAGAGTGGAGGCGGTTGGCAGGGGTTGAGTTAAGGGAGGCTAGGTAGCCAGGGTAGTGAGAGGAGGGCCTCGTGCTGAATGAAGGAGCTAGGACCACGAGGAGACCAGGGCAACATCTTGGATACAAAACACTGTAGTGCTTGTGTTCAGTGCTGTGGGCCCAGGGGAGCTCCTTCTCCGACTTCCAGGCAGAAGAGTTTTGTCCAGAACAAGAGTCTCATGGCTACACTGCAGGTAGGCAATGTGGATCAGAGTTCTTGCTTATTATTATTTTCATGTATATAAGCAATAATGCCAGAAACCGGGCTTGAAGAAGACATAGGAAAAGGGGAAAACTTGTTGGAAACAGCTCTGCATCCTTGAAACAGGAGCTGTGTTTCCTCCTGGATACCTCCCAAGATGAGCGTACGGGCAATCCAGTGATTGCCATTGGAAGTGATGGTTAAAACAGTGTTACGGGTATTGTGACTGAACCTGTACGTTACAAGAACGTGACACACCTGGCTAACCCACCCCATTACCTCCAGCAGAAACGACACCCTCCTGGATTATTGCCATCATCCTCATCGCTTCGGTTTTCATGGTCTTCCTCCTGCTCCTCGGTTGCTTGGCCTTGGTGTGGTACATTTACAAGAAGACAAAGTACACCTTCGCCCCTGGGAATTCTCTTCCACAGCACCTGAAAGAGGTAGGTAAGGTGTAGCAGGATGTAGATGAGAAAACCCCGATGGCAAACAGTTTCCTTTTTGAGTCAAGGCTGCCTGGTTCCTCTCTCCCTGGAGGATAACAGGTTTTGCACACAAGTCCATTGCCTTGGGTGAGCATGCCCACTTCAGGGAAGCCTGAGGCCAAGGAACAGTCCTAAAGGAGGCAAAGGCTTGTTCCGCCCACCTGGACATCTGTCCTCCTGGGGCCTTCACCACCCAAAGCCCCCAGTCCTCGGGGAACAAAGGGGATGCTTCTGGGACAGAAAGGGATAAAGCAGAGCTCAAGATGGAGAAGATGAGAAAGAAAAAACTGTAGGCTACCTGCCAGCTGATGAGCCAGGGACAGAGGATGGGAGGAGGAAGTTTCCATCTTGAATATCTTAGAGTGATTGAAATTCTGAAACAGCTAGACATGTATCCTAGACTTTAGGAGAACTAGTTTCAAAAAGTTTAGAAAAGGTGATGAAAAAATTTGGGAAATTGCTAGTGGTGATGGTTGCTCAACATTGGGGATGTCATTAATGCCACTAAATTGTGCACTTAAAAATGGTGAAAATGGCAAATTTTGTTACATGTATCTTGAAATTTTTTTGAAGTTTAGAAAGAAGAAAGAATGCATGTGGCTAGAGACTGTAGGTCTGCAGAGACCCAGGCGAAATGAAATTCGAAATACACGCTTACACTTGAAAATGAACATATGCCAAGCCCAGACCCCAGATGGTCTGTTCCCCGGGACACAGACCCTGAGATGGAGCTTTGCACTCAAAAGGCTTAGTCAGGGGGGGTGATACCTGTAAGGGAGTCATACCTGGGATCAATATCTGCAAGAGTCAAAGGACAGTCAATCCCCTGGGAGCTCTGGAGCTGGGATCCGCCTTCTTCAGAGAAGTCCCAGGGTGAGGCAAGGGAGACGGGCCTTTAAATCCTGCACCACCAGGAAAGGGGCATGTCCTAGGGTGAGGCAGCACCCTTCAGCCAGGGTAATTCCTGGAGAGAGACAGTGTGAGGCATTAGCAGCCAACACTCCTGGCAGCTGGAGGAGTGAGTGCCTCATTCCTGGGGGGAAGTCTGGGTGACACCCCAGAGCATCCACTACAGTCCACCCCATGCACCACTTGGATCCGTTGGGAGCAGCTGCTCCAGGATTTGAGTTGATTTCTTTTGCTGGGAAAGTTACAAGAGGAAGGTTAGTGGAACAAACTCCAGCCTCCACCATTGCAGCTGGTCTCAAGTTCACACTCATGGTCCCCCTCCTCTGCCATCCCTTCTGGAGTCCCCTCTCCCCTCTTCCATGGCTGGCCTCTGCTGACATAGGCTTCCCCAGATTGGGTGGCCCAGACTGTCATACCTGAGAGGTCTGAGCCTCCGGCCACCACCATGCCCTTCTCAGGCGATGGCTGCTGTACTTGTCCATTTTCCCATCACAATTGGGCAGGGGAATACCGTGAGCACCCCAGTGGCTCAGGAGGGCAGCTAACATTGTGTAACAACAGCCTGTCTCCACCTGGTGCGGCAGCAGGAGCTACATCAGCCTTGGTGAGTGGGAGCCCCCACTCTTGGCCATGCAGAGTCTCCATCCCTGCCACCAGAGCACTCTGCTCATGAGCCCTTTGGTCCACACAGGGATGGCCAGTGACAGAAGCTGGCTGACGTCAACTGGCCAAGTCATCTGGTCTACTTGTGGTTTGGTTCCCCTTCCAGGTGCATGCTCTTAGGTGGGAGTTAATAAGTGACACAGAGACCTCCACTTTCCAGGCTATCCCAGAGGTCCATCCACGTGCCTCTTCCCCAGACTTCCTCGTTCTTGATTGTCCAGTCTTCCTTCTTCTAGGCTGTTACCCTGCCTGTGATTTCATGGGTAGCCGAATCTCCGGCCACTTCTTTTCCATATAAAGGGGGTGACCAGATGCCCAGCCCGAGCTCTGCCCATTGGAAGGCTCCCCCCTCACTGCAGCTTCCATGGCCACCCCGGGCCAGGGCTGTCGTACAGCAGGATGTTGTTGGTTTGCACGTGCCGTTCTCCCTGTGAACCAAGGTTGACTTTCGCTCCATCTTCAGCCAGTAATAGGGCCCCCCCCCACCCGCAACCATGTGGTCACAGGTGTGCATGGAGGAACGGGCACCAGAGCAGCAGTGGGTGGCATGAGAGTCTGAGCCACCAGCCCCTGCAGCTGACACAGGCCCCCTGACCCACTCTGCGTGCAGTGGGTCTGACGGATCCATGTTGGGCACTGCTGGTGGTATGGTCAGCTGGCATCCTGCAGTCAGACGTTCTGTGTCTACCAGGTCCCTGTAGAGCTCTGGAAGCTGTGTTTCCAGTGGGGTATGATTCTCTGCTGCAGATGGCCTGGCCCCAGAAGTCTAGGGGTCTGCATTGTGATTCTCCTCCTGGGGCTTGCCATCAACCGAAAAACAAAAAGACAAACTCATTGTCATGGAGTCATTTCTGGTCAGTTCCTGGAGACTGGGCCATTCCAGCTGCTGGTATTGCCAGGAGCTGGAGGAGTGAGTGTCTCCGCCGTAAGGGATCTGGGTAGCACAGCACAGCATCCACTAAGGACACAAAGTGGGAGACAGTCCAAACTAGTGTTTCAGAGAGTCTAGAACCTTCTGAAAAGAGTGCCAGAGAGACAGCAGCTCCAGGGTGAGCTTTTGAAAAGCCACATTTGCAGCAGGAACAAACAACAAAGCGAGCCAGGCCCTTTGCTCTGGTTACGAGGTGTTTTGTTAACTGAGAACCAAGAGGAAACAAACCCCCTCACCTGCTATTTTTGCTTCTGGCTTTGCCATCAAAGAGCCCCGTCGGACAGGAAAGGACAGAGGGGACCCGTGCACTTCCCGGCAAATCAGCGCCGGACACAAGCAACAGTAAAGGGCCCCTTGAAACGAGCTCTGGCCTCCAAGGCCAGGAGACTTTGCCGTTACAACTGCTGAACCAGAACAGGCCTCTGGATCATCTGACGAGCAAGGCGGTGGGGGCTGGAGAAGGGCCAGGAGAGGGAGGGCGAAGGAAGCTTCAGGAAACTGCAGAGCGGTTCTGTCCTCACACCACGGAGTTCTCCAGTTTGACTCCTAAGGTGTGGACTCTTCTAACCATGACGCAGGGAATCATTTCGTGCTTCGGGAGATCTTTCTGGAGACGGAGGCGTTGAGCTGAAGAAGTGACGGGAAGTCTATCTGCCTTTGGTGTACTGAGCTGGCTGGCCAGCCGCTCCTCTCTCTGGGCGTCTGTCCTCTGCCCTTTTCCCAGGAAAATCAAGGGTACCTATCCCTTGACTCCACCGGCTCTGAGAGTTCTTGGGAGGACCCTTTTTCCATCACCTCCAACTTTCTTATTTCCTAACCAACCACCGTTTTCTGCGTGTGTCCAAGCAGGAAACACCCCCTGGTATTTGCTTCGTTGGACTCAATGCCCCTTCCTCTGCACTCCTATCCCCTTCCCCTTTGCCAGGAGAATCCAGGGTAGTTTCTAGCCCATTCTCATGAACCTGCTGGATCTGAGGATTGGGGGAAACTCCCCCTTCCCCCAGCTTCCTCCTTTGACCAACAGAGGTCTGGACAACGGTCCTCTTGCCCCCTCCCTCTCCCTTCCATCCGCTGGTGACGACCCGGGAGGGGACATCTGAAGGCTCCACCCGAGTCGGTGGTGCAGCTGCCTGCTGCTAAAGTTCAGTCCAGTTGAGTCAGTCAAAGGGCTGAGTATGGAAATCACATGAAGAGGGGGGCAGACCGATCAGTTAAACATAGAACAGAGAGTCAGCAGCCAGAGGGAAGGGGTTAAAAATGCAAAGCTTTAAAGAATGGTTCTCTGTCCAACTGAGAGGACATCTAGGAGGAGGAAGAATGAGCACAGTAAACCAGCAGGTAGTTCAGGAAACATACATGGGTCTCTTCAGTGTTCAAAAAGTGGCAGAGACCAGAATGTCCACATTGTTTAAAACATTGGAGAGACAAAGATGATTGGAATATGGTCCCTGCCCTGAAATAGCCCGGTCTACTGGGAGAGGCCAACGGTGAAGGGTCGGCGTAGGACAGCACTGCGTGCTAGAAACAAGGGAGCCATGTACAGTCGGTCCGTGTTATCCATAGATTGCATATTTGCAGATCTACCTGTTGGCTAAAATGTATTGGCAATCCCAACGTCAATTCTTGTGGCACTTTCTTGTGGCATGGAGTGGCGAAAAAGTTGAGTCACTCCACGTGCACCTTTCAGCTGCGGTCAAACAAGGCACCTCTCTGCCTTCTCTGTTCTCATGCTATGAACAGAGGCCTTCGCACAGCCTGTTTAGTGCTGCGGGTTTCACATGTTGTGCTTTTTGTTGGTGGTTCTGCCGTTCAAACTCACCCCCGTGCACAGTGCTGAAGCGCTCGCTCGTGCTCGTAAACGTAAAAGGCTGTGATACGCCTTCGTGTCAGACAAGCTTCGTTCAGGCGTGAGCTGCAGGGCTGTCGGCCGTGAGTTCATGCTCATGAATCCACGGCGTATATTGCACTAGGTGTCTTTACGCAGAAATGCGCATAAAACAATGTCAGGTGTTGGTCCGGTGATGAGAGTATTGTGACCAAGGGTTGTGGGAACCTAACCCGGTATTTCCCCTAGGATTAGTGGTTCCATATTCGCTAATTCAGTGTTCACAGCAACTTTACAGGATATAACTATTGTGAATAACAGGAGCCCTGGTGGTGTAGTGGTTAAAGTGCTAGACTGCTAACCTAAAGGTCAGTGGTTCAAAACCAGGAGCGAGATGTGGCAGTCTGCTTCCATAGAGATTGACGGCCTTGGAGACCCCATGGAGTTGCAGAGTCAGAATCGACTTGACAGCAATGGGTTTTTTTAATCATGAACAACCATCAACTCTACGTTTTAAATTTGCTAGTAGCCGTATTTTTAGAAAAGTAAAAAGACATGAATGAAGTGAATATGAATACATTTTATGTAACCCAGTCCAAGATATTATCATTTCAACATGTAATTAATCTTTTTAAGAATTACTGAGATGCGACAGTCTTTGTTCCATACAAAGTTTTGGAGATCTAGTGTGTGTTTCCCACTTAAAGCACAGCTCAGTTGGCACTAGCCCGTTTCAGGTGCTCCGTACCCACGTGTCGTTCACGGCCCCCGTACTGGACAGCGCAGTGCTGAGGGCTGAGATCAAGGGACACGCAGAGAGGGCCGCCTCACCCCACCTGCGGACCCGTGGAAGCTTCTGTTTGTTACTCCAAGATACGATCGCGTACTGCCTGGAGCATCCCTGCTTCCTGGGGGAAATGGCGCCCACAGCATCCTGATGGGGCAAAAAAATCTCCTCCTGGTTTAAAAGAGGAGCCATCCGAGGGTGACCGAGAATCACCTAGCAAATGAAGTGCAGATTTATTGTCGCATTTTTTTTTAACCCTTTCATGCCTGGCAGGACATATAGTGACCGGGAAATTTTTCAGCATCTGAGGTTTACTGGGAAGCTGCTGTACCACAGCGCACACTGCCACAAGGCAGGGGCCTTCGTGACTGTTCGAGACTGAAGAAACGGGCGTGTGCCGCAAATTACTGTTTTTACGGGGTGTTATATGAGGTGTCTGAATTTGTGGTAGGAGAAGTAGAAATTTTGAAAATTGCTTTTATGCGTATGTACCAATAGACCCCAGTGGGGGCCCTGGGGTATAATTAGTGGTGCTTCCTATGTGCCACTAAACACTTAAAGTAGACTTGTGGGAGGGGGCAAGGAGAAAAAAATCCGTACTGCCTACCAAAAATTCAGACACACTGAATGGTTCAGCATGCTTCCGTTCATGAAAACACATGCCATCAATAAAAAATTCAAAGCAGGAAATAATTGGGTCACCAAAGGGTTCTTACACCGTGTTTCGTAGCCTGCGTAAAGCGGCTGCATCCGGACAGAGCAGTGGGAAAACGTGACGATTAACGCGCCATGTCTTTCCTCCCACAGTTTCTGAGCCGCCCGCATCACAGTGCCCTGCTGTTTTTCTCCCTGCCGCCCTCTGGTGAGGATGAAGTCTTTGACAAGCTGAGTGTCATCACGGCAGACTTGGAAAGCAGCAAGCAGAGCCCTGGCGACATCTGCAGCCTCGGTGCCTCGTCTCAGCAAGAATCCCTACAGCCAGTGTCTGAGGAGGGGACACAGGCCACGGGGCACAGCGACCCCCCCACCTCTCCCGTCTGCCTCTGAGGGGCACCAGAGCGCCCAACAAGGGCCGAGAACCCCTGAGCAAACCCCAACTCTAGAACTCTTGGACACTGGACTTGTCTGAACAGCCAAAGAGCTATATTTTAAAGGCTTATCTGGCCAAAATACTCCATCTTGGGACTTGTTGCTTTATAAAGGATTCGTTGATTAAAAAAAAAAAAAGTTGGCCACTGAGGGTATAATTTTCAGTTTTTTATGCCCTGAGTGGCCAAACAGCTAAGTGCTCAGCTGCTAACTGAAAGGTTGACGGTTCAAGTCCAGCCAGAGGCACCTCGGAAGAAAGGCCTGGCAGTCTACTCCCAAAAATTCAGCCATTGAAAACCCTATGGAGCACAGTTCTACTCTGCAACACGTGGGGTCGCCATGAATCGGAATCAACTCGATGGCACCTGGTCCAGTCTGCTCACTAAAATAAGGACCAAGTCTTAATTTTAAGAAACAAAAATGTTTAAAATGAGGACTAGAAACCGAGACAGCGCAGAATCCTTCCCGACTGCTGATAGACTGACCTGAGCAACAGCCTCAACTCTTAACGTTTTTGATTCTTGGAGATACTGTTCCTGAGTTTATTTTTCTACTTGTGTATGTTTTATATCTCTGCTGGTGCTCTGTTAAATTGTGACTATTTAATCTGTACGTGTTCATAAGACTAGATTTGGGTAATATTTCATAAGGCCCCGTTTGCCTTGGTTGGTGTCCGTTCACTCAACAGGTGTTTCTCAGCACCTGCCTGCTGTCAGCCAGGCGCTGTGTTCGGTCCAGAGTCCTGAAGTCCTCCGGAAGCCCCCGGGCAAGGCAGCACCAAAGAGCAGAAGGTCCCTGGGCTTTGAATTCCAACTCAGACGCGTACTAGCCTGTGACCTCTCGGTTTTCCGGTCTGTACATGGAGATGATAAGACCTAAGAATGAGCGATACTACAGAAAAAATGCCTGTCATGGTGCCTGGCAAATAGTAGTCACTCGGTCAATGACAACACAGTCTCGTGAGTGTGACTTTAACACCACAAACAGGTCAGCAAGAAATGTCCCTTCCTCTGCCTGATTGCCCAAGAAAGGTTCATCAAAGACCCCCAATATAGGAAAACACTTTTTGAAATAGTCTTGTTGCCGGGCAAACCCCAGGTCCTGCTGGGCGTGACTTGTTACAGCCAGGAAGCAAGTGGCCGAGATGGGAGAAGACAGATGCCTTTATTTCGCTGTGTACGTGTCTTGGCCATCTAGCGCTGCTCTGACAGACATAGCACGAGGGGACGGCTTTAACGAAGAGAAGCTTGTTCTCTCACAGTCCAGTAGGCTGCAAGTCCAGATTCAGGGCGTCAGCTCCCGGGGAACGCTGTCTCCGTCGGCTCTAGAGGAAGGTCCGTGTCATCAGTCTTCCCTTGGTCTGGGAGCTTTTCTGGGCAGGAACCTCAGGTCCAAAGGACGCACTCTGCTCCCAGCAGTGCTTTCTTGGTGGTGTGAGGTTCCCATGTGTCTCTGCTCACTTCTCTCTTTTATATCTCAAAAGAGATTAGCTTAAGACACTATCCAATCTTGTAGACCTCATCAGTATAACCTCATCATAGTGATGGAGTTTACAACACATAAGGAAATCACATCAGATTTACAAAATGGTCCACAATCATACAGTACTGGGAATCATGACCCAGCCAAGTTGACAGATATTTTTGGGGACACAATCCCATCCATGACAGCAAGGAAAGGAGCATTCGGGGCTGTTGCCTACAGGACTGCTTGCAGGCAGCTTGGGGAAGTGGGCTTTTACAGAGAGCAGACAAGCAAATGCAAATTTATGATGAATATTCAGGATTGACCTTCAGGCAGGCTGTTAGAGCTTGGGGATGACTATGCATTTTCACTAGATAAGGGTTCGATTCTCCAGGATGGAGGAAGGGGTGGATTTTCCTTCATTAGGATGTTAAGTCTCCACCCAGAGGCGGATTGAGGCCATCTATGGCCCATTCTGTGGTCATCTTGTCAAGGACAATTTCAGAAGAAAGTGCAGCTTATTCTGCTTGGTGTAGGAGGATAAGCCAGAGCAGGTGTCTCTTAGAAGAGTTGGGCTCTGAGGCTGCCTGCCTCAGTCTGACATTTTTAAAACGAAGCATCATGGGGGAAAATAATCAGAACTTTGTTGGCCTTCCTTACACTCATTTTGTAGTTCAATATTTTAAAATTATTCTCAGCAGTATACTGCAAAGGAGTGACCACCATATTTTAGTTCTTAGCATCTCCAAAGGTCTGGGGCTGGTCCTATGACAAGAGAAATCAGCTGAGTCTATTCCCCAGTTAAGGAATCCCTGGGTGGTGCAGATGCTTAAGTGCTCGGCTACTAACCAAAACGTTGGCCATTTAAATCCACCCTGGTGATCTGCTTCCGAAAGATCACAGCCTTGAAAACCCTGTGGAGTACAGTTCTGTGCACGTGTGGATCACCACCGTGAGTCAGAATCGACTCAACAGCAACTGGTTTGGATGTTCTTTGGTTATTCCCCAGTTAAGCGTTCCCTTCCTGAATGTGGAGTGGATGGGAGGGCTGTGTTAAGTACTACACTGCGTGGGTACATTCGGTTTGGAAGAGAAGAAGAAGAGGTATCTGGAAGTGCAGTGGTTAAGCGTTTGGCTGCTAACCAAAAGGTCAGCGGTTGGAACCTACCAGCCACTCTCTGGGAGACGGATGTGGCAGTCTGCTTCCGTAAAGATAGAGCCTTGGAAACCCTGTGGGGCGGTTCTACCGTGTCCTACAGGGTCACTGAGTCGGAATCAACTCGGCAGTGGGTTGGTTTTGGGTTTTGGTTATGGATTGCATTATGTTCCCCACCACCACGACCAAATGCGTTGGAATCCTAACCTCTATGCCTGTGGATGTAATCCCGTCTGGTAATGGGGTTTCCTTGTTATGTTAATGAGGCCACCTCGGTGTAGGGTGTGTCCTAAACCTAATCACTTCTGAGTTATAAAAAGAGCACACGACACAAATGCCTGCACCTCCGGGGAAGACGGATGCCGCGAGGATCCTCTGCAAGACAAGGAACCAAGGAACGCCTGGGGCTACTGCTGTGCTCCGATGGGTTTCTCTATATGGCCTTTCTGGCCCCTGAGTCTGTAATTCTCCCAAAATGATTGATCAAGCCACAATCTTGCAAGTGGTTGGTTAATTTATTATCCACATAAGCAGTTTGCAGGTGATTGGTTGGTTTATGACCCACCCTCTAGTTGACCTTTACTAGGATTGGCTGGGGAGCTCCGCCCAGCCTTCATTAGGATTGGTTAGGGAGCCTGCCTTGTAATTAACTAGGTGTGTATAGGCTAGCCTATAAAAACCCTAGAACAGGGAGCTTCAGATGGGGCTTCACTTCCCTATGGAGGAGCTGGTCCTGTAGACAGACACAGGGCCCTGCGCTAAGATGCTCCCAGACCGAGTAAACCTGTGACAGTGACACGGGCTGCAATGGTACTAGAACAGAGCAGACCCAGACGGTGACAGCAGAGTGTAAAGAAACCCAGCCAGAGCTGAGACTTGTGACCAATAGCTGAGCCCACCAACTGATGTCATTGAATTTTCTGTTTGGAAGTTTCCTGCTGGATGAGAATGAACACTGGTTTTCAGGAAGGGTGAGCATGTCCTCTTTTAGACATTAAGACCCCATGCTGGGACCTCTCCCAAAGCTTGGGCCTTTGCACATCTTCGTTTCTGTTTATACCCTTTGTTTAACTCCTTCTCTGTTACTGAAGCTGTTAGTGCAGTGATGTTGTTTCCATGAGTTCCCTGTGACCGTTCCCATGAACTATCAAACTCAATAGAGAAAGTGTCCTGGGGGGAACAACTGGTGTCAGAAATGGTGGAGAGGTTGGAGAACAGGGTATATTTGACCTCTGCCTCATAGGAACTAGCTTGGTGCGGATTCTTACACACTCAGAGTTATCCATATAACAACAAGGAAGAAATCAACACAGCTGA
Organism: Trichechus manatus latirostris; assembly: GCF_000243295.1. Lineage (NCBI taxonomy): Eukaryota > Metazoa > Chordata > Mammalia > Sirenia > Trichechidae > Trichechus > Trichechus manatus. Next base: position 2,477,471 of record NW_004444113.1, read on the forward strand.
GACCCTGATTTGGACTTTTAGCCTCCAGAACTGGGAGGAAATTAATTTCTGTTCCTTAAAGCCACCCTGTTGTGGTATTTGTTTTACAACAACACTAGCTAAACTAGCTAAAACCCACATAGCCATCGAGTCAATGCCGACTCATAGCGACCCTACAGGACAGAGTAGAACTGTTCCATAGGGTTTCTAAGGCTGTAAATCTTTATGGAAGCAGATTGCCACATCTTTCTCCCTCAGAGCTGCTGGTGGTTCAAGTCGCTGACCTTTGGTTAGCAACCGAGCTTGTAACCATTGTCACCACCAACCAAAACCAAAACCCATTGCCCTCAAGTCAATTCCGACTCATAGCGACCCATAGGACAGAGTAGAACTGCCCCATAGGGTTTCCAAGGAGCAGTTGGTGGATTTGAAGTGCAGACCTTTTGGTTAGCAGCTGAGCTCTTAACAACTGTGCCACCTGGGATCCCAGGGCTCCTTTAAACTAGCTAAAGCACCCCATTATTAATCTTATCCCTGTGTGCACATTTGGCATTCTTTTTGCCTGCCTCACATCTGAATCCGTTTCATATGTTTAAAGCATCTCCCATTCTATAGGTGAGAACTCCTCTCCCATCTTAAGGGCTCAAAATGCCACATACTCACTTTCCCTTCTTCCTTGCTCCTAGGATGTAGACACACATCTGGGCTCCATCCCACACTCTGAGAGGCAGGGGTTCTTTCAGAAGCATCCATTGGTGAGGGTGCTCGGCAACAACGGCAGTGACATCCTTTTTAGACTGGGCCTGATTTGGACAGCGTCCCCCCACCCTCCCTAGGCTGGTTGAGTGACCCTCACAGAGATTCTATGAGCTCCCAAACACCACACGATCAAACGCCTTTTCTGCTGTCATCAGAGTTGTTGTCTTAGTTCCCCAGTGCTGTGGTTTAAAGGACAGAAATCTATTTCCTTCCAGTTCTGGAGGCGAAAAGTCCAACTCAGAGTCTTAGTCATGTGGATTCCTTTTGTGGGCCTCTCTCTCTGGTGCCTGCTGGAGGTCTTGGCATTCCTTTGCTTATAGGCGGTCCTCAATGGCATCTGTTACGGACTGAATTGTGTCCCCCCAAAATGTGTGTCAGCTTGGCTAGGCCATAATTCCCGGTATTGTGTGCTTGTCCACCATTTTGTGATCTGATGTGATTATCCTATGAGTTGTAAATTCATGGCATAGTGGTTAAGAGCTCGGCTGCTAACCAAAAGGTCAGTAGCTTGAATCCACCAGCTGCTCCTTGGCAACCCTCTAGGGCAGTTCTATAGCCTTGAAAAAAAGTTACACAAATTTAAGATCACAATCAACTATCCTGCCACCCACTTCTGCTAGGAGGATGACAAGGGAGGATGACAATTTGGAGGTGCAGGAGAGGCATCTGGTCTGAGTTTCAGCTAGGGTGGGAAGGCTGGGAGGGACCCCTACCAGAGGGTGTGGGGAGTTCTGAGTCAGAATCAACTCAATGGCAATGGGTTTGGTTTTTGGTTTATGATGTTAATGAGGCAGGATTAGAGGCAGTTGTGTTAATGAGGGAAGACAATCTACAGGATTAGATTGTATCCTGAGTCCATCTCTTTTGAGATATAAAAGAGAGAACTGAGCAGAGAGGAGAGGGACCTCCTACCACCAAGGAAGAGCACCGGGAGTGGGGCACGTCCTTTGTACCCGGGGTCCCTGTGCTGAAAAGCTCCTAGATCAGGGGAAGATTGATGACAAGGACCTTCCCTCAGAGCCGACAGAGAGAGAAAGACTTCTTCCCCTGGAGCTGATGCCCTGAATTTGGACTTCTAGCCTCCTGAAGTGTGAGAGAATAAACTTGTGTTTGTTAAAGCCATCCACTGTGGTGTTTCTGTTATAGCAGCACTAGATGACTAAGACAGCATCTGCCTTTCTCCAGTGTGTGTGTCTCTGTATCCATTCTGTCTTTTTATAAGCAGCCTCTCAGAAGGGATTAGGTTTAGGACCCACCTACTCTGGTCTGACCTCATTAACATAACAAAAGAAAACCCCTATTTCCAAACAGGGTCATATTCACAGGTACAGGGGTTAGGATTTCAACACATATTTTGGGGGGACACAATTCAATCCGTAGCATTGCCCCGGCTGGGCACCCAGCTCTGGACAGAGGCAGGCACAGAGAGGCACATTCTGACCCGAGGTGGTTGGTACAAGCATTCCCCTCCTTCCTGCGGCCTCATTCCCAGAGTTCTCTGGGGTGACCCCCATCTCCTCCTTGCTCCCTATGCTTAACCCCGCCCCCCTTCCTCCCCTCAAGGCCCAGCTTCTAGACCCTTCCACTGAGTCCTCAGCCACCTCCACTCCTGGGAGCAACTCTCCACACCCTCTGGTAGAGTGTCCTCCCCAGCCTTCTCACCCTAGCTGAAACTCAGACCAGATGCCTCCCCCCCACCTCCAAATTCCCCTTGACATCCTGCTAGCGGAAGTGGGGGGCAGGATAGTTGACTGTGATCTTAAATTTGTGTAACTTTTCTTCAAGGCTACAAGACGCAGATAGGATGAGAGCTGTATTCTGTTCTCTGTATTTTTAACCCCCCAATGAGACAGCAGAGCCCTGGTGGCCTAGTGGTTAAGAGCTCAGCTGCTAACCAAAAGGTCTGCAGTTCGAATCCACCAGCCACTCCTTGGAAACCCTATGGGGCAGTTCTACTCTGTCCTACAGGGTCGCTATGAGTCAGGATCGACTCCACGGCAATGGGTTTGGTTGTTTTGGTTTAAATGAGAAGGCTCTCGGTCCCAGGGTGGCGCAAGCAGTTTGCCATCGGCTGCTCACCTAAAGATCGGAGGAGTGGACTCAACCAGCTGTTTCATGTAATAAAGACCGGGCGATCTGCTTCCGTAAAGATTACAGCCAAGAAAACCCTATGGAGCAGTTCTGCTCTGTCACATGGGGTCGCCGTGAGTCAGAATCAACTCAAGGGCAAAGGGTTTGGCTTTTTGTTTTTAAGGAGAAGCCACGCAGCCTTTGGGTTTCCAGGTCTCGGGGGTCTGCAGTATCAAAGCAAGGGTTTGGGGTCTGAGGGTTCCACGAGCAGAAGGGAACCCTGTCCATTTCACTCACAGCAACCCAGGAACAAGCAAGTCTCGCAGGGCAAAAGGTGCGAGGTTCCCTTGCGCAGCGAGACCCGGGGGGCGGGCGCGGTTCCACGGGGCGAGACCCAGGCTGTGGGCCCAGACTCCGAGGCCCCAGGAGACTTGGACAGGAGGGTTTCCATCGCCACCACGCGGCGCTGAAGATTGGAGGGTGTCCGCTTACTTTCAGGTTTCAGAGTGACCTTAGAATATTGGGGCCACCAGGAAACAGGGGGGCCGAGGTGGTTGAGCGGTAGAATTCTTGACTTTCATACACTAGACCCAGGTTCAGTTCCCGGCCAGTGTACTCCGTGAGCAGCCACCACCCGTCTGTCAGTGGAGGCCTGCGTGTTGCTATGATGCAGAACAGGTTCCAGTGAAGCTTCCAGACTAAGACTGGGAAAAGAGGCCTGGCCATCTACTCCTAAACATCAGTCAGCGAAAACCCTCTGGATCACAATGATCCGGTCCACAGCTGATCCTGGGGATGGCCCTGGACCAGGCAGTATTTCATTCCGTTGTGCTTGGGGTTGCCATGACTATGGGAGCAGCTCAATGGCAGCTAACAAACAGCCACAGGGAAGAGAACCAACACCCCGTCCTCGAAGTAAAAAGACTAGATTTTCTGCCACCACAACAGAAAGGGACCCAGAGTCTAATTTTATTTGATTTAAAGAAAATAATGTATGTGATGGGTAAGGTTATGTGTCAACATGGCTGGGCCATGATTCTCAGTAGTTTGGCGGATACTATGTAATCATCCTCCATTTTGTGATCTGATGTGAGCAGCCAATCAGCTGAAAGGGGGCGTTTCCTTGGGGGTGTGCCCTGCGTCCAATATATGGATGTTCTGGCAAAGCTTGCCCTCTCTCTATCCTGCATCCAACTTGTCATCCTCTGACCTGCAGTTCAGACTTGCAGATTTTAGGATTTGCCAGCTCCTGCAGCCCTGTGAGCCAGTAGCCTGCCGTCTGACCTGCCGATTTGGGGTTCATCAGCCCCTGCAACCACATGAGAAAGGAGAAGTCTCCAGCCTGACGCCTGACCCATGGATTTGGGACTTGCCAGCCTCCACAACCGTGTGAGTCACTTCTTCCAAATAAACCTCTCTCTCTCTGTGTTGCTCTCTTTCTCTCTGTCTGTCTCTCTCTCTCTCTCTATATATATATATATACACTTCACTGGCTTTGCTCCTCTAAGGAACCCAGCCTAAGACAGTGTCTCACGCTTGGAGGTGAAACTGACAACCACGACAGCTATTGAGCAATAACAGCTGCCGTTTATTAAGGGCCGGCAGGTCCCAGGCAGCGTGCCCGGGAACTTCATGCATCCGCTGCAATCCTCATAATAAACCAAAAACCAATTCCTTCGAGTCATCTGCGACTCGTGGTAACCCCGTGTGTGTCAGAGTAGAACTACGCCCCACAGGGTTTTCAACTGGCGGATTTTATGGAAGTAGATCTCCAGGCCTTTCTTCCGAGGTGCCTCTGGGTGGGTTCAAACCACCAACTTTTCAATTAGTAGCAGAGCGCTTAACACTTTATGCCATCCAGGGACTCCAAATCCTCATAATAGTCCTTCAGATTATGCCTTCTCACCCCATCTTCTAGATGAAGAAACTGAGGCTCATAGAAGCACCTGTCCAGTAGCCACGCGGTAATAACTGTTACTGTGCTTTGCAGAGCTGCCTCGGCAGTCACGTTATCAGGCCACACCGTGGTCGGTTTACTGTCATGTCCCTCTTCCCAGCCGGACTGGGAGGTCCCCAGGACAGAAAGGGTATTTATCTTTGTGTCCCCAGTATGTACCGTAGTGCAGGGGTAGGTAGAACTAAGAAATACCTGTTGAATTAACAGATAATAAAAAATGGTAAACTGAAGCCTTCTTGAATATGTGACAATGCACAAATCTAGATTCATTAGCATATGTAGATTAAACAGAAAGATGTAAATTAATAAAACATATGCAAGAAAATAACAAACCCGGTAAAAATATTGCCACTTAAAAAAAGAAAAAAAAGAGGGAGGGGATGATATTCCGTATAGATTATCCTGGCTATTGTTGAGTTGAAGTTGTTTTTTAAAGCAGCATATCAAAAGAGACTCAGAATTTTATGGCATCTCGTTTCTTATCCCCACTTTTAATATTTTTGTTTCTTATTCCTAAAATGTGGCCCTTGTTTTAATGTGGCCCTTGTTTGTTTAAAAAAGAACAGATTTTAAATCATATCCTCAGTGGCAAATTTTGTTTTAACATTAAAAGCCATCTTTGAGCACAGGACCAATGAGGGAATGTTTTTGCCAAATGAACCCTTAAAATTTAGCTGTCTGGCTGTTCAGACAAGTCCAGTGTTGGAGAGTTCTAGAGCCTGTGGGCAGATGTTCTCAGTTCTCGTTGGTTGCTCCGATCATCTTTAGAGGCAGCCGTGAGAATTAGGGGGTTGCTGCCCCCAAGTTTGTTTCCTCTTTAAAGAATACAAACGGGATTCCTCCAAGGGGGATCCTGCCAGTATGGGGTCCTGAGGCTACACCGTCACCAGGGTTTGGCTTGCTGCTTTTGTTATCTGAAACGTCATTCAGTTTGTCACAACTTCGTCCTCACCAAAACCTGGTGGTTGTTGTCAGCTGCCGTGGAGTCAGCCCGGCTC
>NW_004444113.1:2483345-2513625 GCF_000243295.1 Trichechus manatus latirostris
CGAAACGCTGCCTGGTCGACCCCATGCACAGCAGAACGAAACGCTGCCTGGTCCTGCCACCCCCATGATCAGATGCAGATCAGACCATTGTGGTCCATAGGGTTTCCACGGGCTAATTTTCAGAAAGAGATTGCCAGGCCTTTCTTCCTAGACCATCTTTGTCTGGAAGCTCCGCTGAATCCTATTCCACATCCTTGCAACACACAAACCTCCACTGACAGATGGGTGGTGGCTGTGCATGAGGTACATTGGCTGGGAATCAAACCCGGGTCTTCAGTAGCAAAGGCAAGAATTCTGCCACTGACCCGTCACTGCACTCCCCCGTCCCACCAAAAGGTAAGGAATTAAAAATGAAAAGCTGTGATAAGGGTGGACCAAATACTGCAGAAAAAAACCTCAGGTTAAAAAAAAAAATCAATAATTCCCCTGTCTTTTTCTAGCCTTTCAGAAATTCTATGTAGACTCACGGCTAAAAAATATTGTTTTTTAAAAAATGACACAAATTATAAAAAGATACTCATGAAGAGTGTGCTTCTTAGCTCAAGTAGACACATGAGACTAAATGGGCAGCTCCTGTCCGCAGGTGAGGTGAGAAGGCAGAGAGGGTCAGGAGGTGGTTGAATGGACACGGTTAATCAGGGGTGGAAAGGAGGAGTGTGCTGTCACAGTGTAGGGAGAGCAACCAGGGTCACATAACAATGTATGTATAAATTTTTGTATGAGAGACTAACTTGAATTGTTCACTTAAACTACAACAATAAAAAAATAAAATAAAATGACACAAAATTGCGTTTGCCAAATAAAACTGGGGAACTGTCACACTCAGATGGCTCCTGTTTTAAAGCCGGAGGAAGCTTTTGAGGGTGATCGCAATGCTGAGTGGCTCCAGGAAGCTGAGCACAGAGTGGGACTAATGATGCCAGTACCAAGAACACAGGAAGCCCTCCGAGAACCTTCGAGCCACAGTGGTGGCCCTCCTGGGTCCCGCCCCAGTGTTCTGTGTGCACTGCGATTTCAACACTTTTTTTTTTTTTTGGTAAAATATATAACAAAACATTTGCCATTTCAACCATCCTTCCGTCTACAATCCAGTGACATTAATTGGGTTCACCGTGTTATGCAACCATCACCATTATCCACTTCCAAATTTTTTATCACCCTTAACTGAAACTCAGCACCCCTTAAGCAGTAAGTCCCTCTCTCCCCTCCCAGCCGCCCCTAGTAATCTTTGATGGCTACGCATTTGCCTGTTCTAGATATTTCATATAAGTGGGATCGTACAATATTTGTCCTTTTGTGTCTGGCTTATCCCACTCGGCACGGTGTTTTCACAGTTCATCCATGCTGTGGTGTGTGTCAAACTCCATTGCTCTTTATGGCTGAGCGATATTCCATTGTATGGCTGTACCACCCTTTGTTTATCCATTCCTCTGTTGATGGACTCTTGGGCTGTTCCGCCTTTTGGCTATTGTGAATAGTGCTGCAAAGAACATTGGCGTGTAAGTCTCTGTTTGAGTCCCTGCTTTCAAGTCTTTCGAGTGTATACCTAGGAGTGAAATTGCTGGGTAAGATGGTAATTCTATGTTTAACTTTTTGAGGAATCACCAAACTGTTTTCCACATCAGCTGTACCATTTTACGATCCCACCAGCAATGGATGGTCAACACTTTTTAACACTTTTTCCAGCGTCCGTCCCGACCATCAGTTATAAGAACAAAGGGACCATGTGCTAGTCCCCTCCTTTTCTGCGCCGCACTTAGGACAACTGTCCTAGTCATCTAGTGCTGCTCTAACAGAAATACCACAAGTGTATGGCTTTAACAAAGAGAAGTTTATTCTCTCACAGTCCAGTAGGCTACAAGTCTAAATTCGGGGCATCAGTTCCAGGGGAAGGCTTTCTCTGTCGGCTCTGGAGGAAGGTCCTTGTCATCAGCCTTTCCTTGGTCTGGGAGCATCTCCGCGCAGGAACCTCAGGTCCAAAGGACATGCTCTGCTCCCAGCACTGCTTTCTTGGTAGTATGAGGTCCCCCATGTCTCTCTGCTCACTTCTCTCTTTTATATCTCAAAAGAGATTGGCTTAAGATGCTATCTAATCTTGTAGATCTCATCAATATAACTACCACTAATCCATCTCATTACATCATAGTGATAGGATTTACAACAGATAGGTAAATCATATCAGATGACAAAATGGTAGACAATCATACAATACTGGGAATCATGACCTAGCCAAGTTGACAGACATTTTCAGGGGACACAATTCAATCCATGACAACAACAAAGGTCTAATCGGTGCTTGCTGATACATCTGCCGATTTAAAGTTCTCCACTCTTCTTACTCACCTTCCTCTGTCCACCAAGGACCTTAATTCTCAGTTTTTACGGCTTTACATGCTTACACTGCCCCCTCCCCACGCTGTGAACCCCTTGTTAACCAATACCAGTTGCCACTGAGTCAACTCTGATTCATGGCAACTGCATGAGTGTCAGAGCGGAACTGTGCTCCATAGCGTTTTCAATGGCTGATTTTCTTGGAAGTAGATTGCCAGGCCTTTCTTCCAAGGTACCTCTCCATCCTTTCGGATAGCAGCCAAGTGCATTAACCATTTGCACCACCCAGGGACTCCTAACTCCTGGCTACCTTTTAATTAATTAGTTTACTTGCCTCTTCTTCATTTCTGCTGCCAGTCCTTTGGCTGGTCCAGAGCTGCTGGGATCTCTGGCTTGGACTTCTGTGTCTTCACCTGCCTCGTGTGTATCAGTGGGGAAAAATTATGGAAAAGGGGTGCAACAAGACGATCTGTGTCTAGGCTCACTCAGGGAAATAAGGAAATTGGAGGAAGTGGAAGGAGGGAATTCTCAGATCCGGTGGAGTCAAGGGATAGGTACCCTTGATTTTCCTGGGAAAAGGGCAGAGGACAGACGCCCACAGAGAGGAGCGGCTGGCCAGCCAGCTCAGTACATCAATGGCAGATAAACTTCCCGTCGCTTCTTCAGCTCAATGCCTCCGTCTCCAGAAAGATCTCCCGAAGCGCGAAATGATTCTCTGCGTCGTGGTTAGAAGAGTCCACACATGAGTCAAACTGGAGAACTCCGTGGTGTGAGGACAGAACTGCTCTGCAGTTTCCTGAAGCTTCCTTCGCCCTCCCTCTCCTGGCCCTTCTCCAGCCCCCACCGCCTTGCTCGTCAGATGATCCAGAGGCCTGGTCTGGTTCAGCAGTTGTAACGGCAAAGTCTCCTGGCCTTGGAGGCCAGAGCTCGTTTCAAGGGGCCCTTTACTGTTGCTTGTGTCCGGCTCTGATTTGCCAGGAAGTGCACTGGTCCCCTCTGTCCTTTCCTGTCCGACAGTGTTCTTTGATGGCAAAGCCAGAAGCAAAAATAGCAGGTGAGGGGTTTTGTTTCCTCTTGGTTCTCAGTTAACAAAACACCTCGTAACCAGAGCAAAGGGCGTGGCCCTCTGTCTTAGTTATCTAGTGCTGCTTTAACAGAAATGCCACAAGTGGGGGCTTTAACAAACAAAAGTTTATTCTCTCACAGTCTAGAAGGCTGGAAGTCTGATCCAGGGCACTAGCTCTAGGGGAAGGCTTTCTGTCTCTGTTGGGTCTAAGGGAAGGTCTTTGTCATAAATCTTCCCCTGGTCTAGGAGCTTCTCAGTGCAGGGACCCCGGGTCCAAAGGACAAGCTCTGCTCCTGGCACTTCTTTCTTTGTGGCATGAGGTCCCTCTTCTTTCTGCTCAATTCTGTCTTTTATATCTCAAGAGAGAGAGAGACTCAAGATACAGCCTAATCCTGTAGATTAAATCCTCCCTCATTAATATAACTGCCTCTACTCCTGCCTCATTAACATCATAGAGGTTAGGATTTACAACCCATAGGAAAATCACATCAGATGACAAAATGGTGGACGGATCACACAATCCTGGGAATCATGGTCTCCTAGCCAAGTTGACGCACACTTTGGGGGGACATAATTCAATCCATAACACCCTGTTTGTTCTTTCTGCTGCAAACGTGGCTTTTCAAAACTCACCTCTAGAGGATCCTTAGCTCACTCTGGAGCTGCCGTCTCTCTGGCACTCTTTTTAGAAGGTTCTAGACTCTCTGAAACACTTGCTTCAGCTGTGTTCCACTTTCTGTCTTTAGAATGGATCCTTTTTGAGCCTGGGCTGGTAGATATTACTTTATTTAGTTGACATCCTCTTTCGTCTTCACGTATTGATGTATAGTGGTAAATCAATTCTCAGGGTCCCTCATCTCTGCTGACCTTAGCCTTGTGGCAGTCTTTATTTGTTCTAAAACATTTGGAAATTACTTTCCTGCAGAGTAAGATTTCAACACCTCTCGGCTTTTCCATGCCTGGGTCATTATATCAGAGCCCTGGTGGCGCAGTGGTTAAGAGCTACGGCTGCTAACCAAAAGGTTGGCAGTTCTAATCGACCAGCCACTCCTTGGAAACCCTATGGAGGCAGTTCTACCCTGTCCTATAGGGTTGCTATAAGTTGGAATCAACTCAACAGCAATAGGCTTTTGGGCCATAGAGAAACTACATTTCTCCACTTTGTCCACAAGGGCATCATGCACTAAGTCAGTCTTGGAATTAACCAGGCGGTAGTATGGAATGGAAGTCCTGGTGGCACAGTGGTTAAGAGCTTGGCTGTTAACCAAAAGGTCGGCAGTTTGAGTCCACCAGCCGCTCCTCGGAAACCCTGTGGGGCAGTTCTACTCTGTTCTAGAGGGTTGTGATGAGTCAGAATCAACTTCACGGCAATGGGTTCTTTTTAGTATGGGATGATTTGCTAGGCTGAAAGATGGCCCCCCAAAAGATATCCATGTCCTAATCCCTGCGACCTGTAATGTTATCTTATTTGGAAAAGGGGTCTTTGTAGAGGTGATTAAGCATGTTGAGATGGGGAGATGATCCTAGATTAGGCCGTTGGGTCCTAAGTACCATCAAAAGTGTTCTTATAGGAGAGAGGCAGAGGGAGATTACACAGATGGAAGAGGAATAGACAGTGTGAAGACAGGCGGAGATTAGAGAGATGCGGCCACAAGCCAAGGGACACCGGGAGCCTCCAGAAACTGGAAGAGGCAAGGGTTCTCTCCCAGCACCTCAGCAAGGAGCACAGCCCTGCTGACACCTTGATTTAGGCCCAGTGGTACTGAGTGCAGACCTCTGGCCTCAGAACTGTGAGAAAACACGTCTCTATTGTCTTAGGTCACCAAGTTGGTGACTTGTTATGGCAGCCACAGGACACTAATACCCACCGGGCATTGCTTGTGCTCTGGAGGTGGCCTGGCCTGCATTCTGATTCTGACTCTGTCATCACTAGCTGAGCGACCTCGGGGAAATATCTAACATCGATACATCTTAGTTTTTTTTCTTTTTTTTCTGTAATTTCCAATATGGAAGGAGGAGCCCTGGTGACACACTGGTTAAGAGCTCGGCTGCTAACCAAAAGGTCGGCGGTTCAAATCCATCAGCCGCTCCTTGGAAACCCTGTGGGGCAGTTCTACTCTGTTCTGTAGAGTCACTATGAGTCAGAACCAACTCGATGGCAACGGGAATATGGAAGGTGATGAAAACTATGCCCATCTTTACCTAAGAATTAAATGTGGGAAATACAGAAAATAACACCTGACAGATCTTTTTTTCAAGGTATTTTCTCAAAGAAATTTTTTTAAAAAGCCTAACAATTTTGAAATTTCTTAAATAAGCAGAGAAAATGTGTAGTCGCAAGATATTTGAAATGTAATTTTTTTTGGTCAAATTTTATGTCTCATACTATGTTGTATGGCCTGAACTTTTAGTAGACTGTGACAATGCGTGTTAATAATAATAATAACAGCTAACATGCGTATTAAGGGCTTACTCTGTGCCAGGCAGGCACTGTTCTACTTCCTCCCAACCACCACCTACAGAGGGCACCATTTTATTACCCTATTCTGCAGGTGAGAAGGCTGAGGCGCAGAGCAGTTGCCCCAAGTCATGTGTTACGTGAGAGTTCACCAAGGGAAGGACAGGACAGGGGCAATCCAGGCCTGGACTCCCAGCTCTGAAAAAGCAGATGTTTAGAGAAAAGAAGGAGCCCTGGTGGGGCGATGGTTAAGAGCTCAGCTGCTAACCAAAAGGTCAGCAGTTCAAATTCACCAGCCACTCCTTGTAAACCCTATGGGGACAGTTCTACTCTGTCCTATAGGGTCGCTATTCAGTTGGAACTGACTCAAGGGCACCTAACAAAAACAACAAGAGAAAGGAGGGATGAGTCCGAGGACAAGGACTTTAGTGATTCAAGCAATGTCTTAGTTATCTAGTGCTGCTACAACAGAAATACCACAAGTGGATGACTTTAACAAACAGAAATTTACTCTCTCACAGTCTAGGAGTCTAGAAGTCCAAATTCAGGGTGCCAGCTCCAGGGGAAAGCTTTCTCTGTCAGCTCTGGGGGAAGGTCCTTATCATCAGTCTTCCCCTGGTCTAGGAGTTTCTCAGCACAGGGAACACAGGTCCAAAGGACATGCTCCACTCCTGGTTCTTCATTCTCGTTAGCATGAGGTCCACATCCTCTCTGCTTGCTTCTCTCTTTTATATCTCAAAAGAGAAGGACTCAAGATACAACCTAATCCTGTTGATTGAGTCCTTCCTCATTAACACAACTGCCTCTAACCCTGCCTCTTTAACATCATAGAGGTTAGGATTTACAACATATAGGATAATCACATCAGATCATAAAATGGAGGGTAACCACACAATACTGGGAGTCATGGCCTAGCCAAGTTGACACTATTTTTGGGGGACACAATGAAATCCTTAACAAGCAGGATGGGGGCTCCAAGGTGTGGAATTCTACATCTACAAGTGGAATAGGGTTTTCTTTGTTATGTTAATGAGGCCATGTCAGCGTAGGTTGTGCCTTAAGCCAATCCTTTCTGAGATATAAAAAGAGCAGATTAGACACAGAAGAAAGCAGACATGGGGGAAGACTTATGCTCTCTGAAAACCATGCAGGCAGCCCAGGAACTCCAAGGACAGCTGGCTAGAGAAGCAGAGATAAGGATATTCCCCAGAGCCGACAGAGAGAGAGCCTTCCCTCAGAGCCGGTGCCCTGAATTCAGACTTCTAACCTCTTAAACAGTGAGAAAATAAATTTCTGGTTTTTTTTAACACCACCCACTTGTGGTATTTTTCTTACGGCAGGATGAAGAGACTAAGACAGCATCCTAACCCCAGACCTGTGAATAGGATCCTGTTTGGAAATAGAGGGTTTCTTTTGTTAGGTTAAAGAGGTCATACAGAGCAGAGTTGGTTCTAAACCTAATCACTTCTGAGTTATAAAAAGAGTAGAGTAAACACAAAAACACCCAGGTGAAACAGGAAGACAGACCCATCTGCAGACCCAGGAAGGCCGAGGATTGCTGGCAGCCACTGTTGTTGGTAGCTGCCACTGAGTCTTCAAAGCCCTTCCCCCTTGGGCCACACCCTGAATTCAGACTTCCAGCCTCCTGAACTGTGAGAAAGCAGATTTCTGTTCTTTACAGTCACCCACTGTGGTATTTCTGTTACGGAAGCCATAGGTAACTAAGACACGGGCCTAACAGAAGTTGCAACTGCCATTGCAACATCTGGTCAGTAATACTGGAGAAATTAAAAGATGATAAAATGCTAGATTTAGGCAGAGAGCCTGGCACATTTTCAGAAAGGGAAATAAACAAGATTCAAGAAACTATAAACCGCTAACATTAATACTGATTGACCAGAAAAAAATAACATCTAGAATTGATTATTCAGTGGATAGCTGTAAATACTATGTCAGAGTAACATCATTTCTTTCCATTGATGGGGTCATTTGTGCAGTAAGTTAATGGAATATTATAGACTAGCTTTCCCTCACAGTGTTTCTTGTAACACGAGTGTCCCTTAAAATGGTAAATTGGATGTGAATTTTAGAAGCTGAGGTGCTGGCATATCTGAATTGGGTGACTTCAGACCTGTCATGGTTTGAATTGTGTCCCCCAAAAAATGTGCATATCAGTTTGGCTGGGCCATGATTCCCAGTATTGTGTGGTTGTCCTCCACTTTGTGATTTTAATTTTATGTCAAAGAGGATTAGGGTGGGATTGTAACTAAGGGAGTAAGGTTGCTTACTAAGGTCACATCCCTGATCCAATGTAAAGGGAGTTTACCTGGGGTGTGGCCTGCACCACCTTTTATCTTACAAGAGATAAAAGGAAGGGGAAGCAAGGAGAGAGTAGGGACCTCATAACCACCAAGAAAGAAGCACCGGGAGCAGAGTACATCCTTTTGGACCCTGGATCCCTGCGCAGAGAAGCCCCTAGTCTGGGGGAAGATTGATGAGAAGGCCAACAAAGACAGAAAGCTTTCCCTTGGAGCTAACACCCTGAATTTAGACTTTTAGCCTACTTTACTATGCAGAAATAAACTTCTTTTTGTTAAAGCCATCCACTTGTGGTATTTCTGTTATAGCAACACTAGATAGCTAAGACAAGACCTAAATTAAAAACTCCATTCTGAATTAAACTAAGATTTTCATTTCTACGCTTCTAAAGAAACTATTCAGCCTTTCTGGTCAAAATTTTATTACTTGAAAAACAAAGAAGGCAGGAGTCAGAATTTCTAACCTAGATAAAGATTTGCTCAGTGCCTGTTAAGAATGGTTATGCAGCTGACCTCAGAGAAAGTGCCTTGGTCAACCAGAGATTAGAAGATAGAACTGATATGTTAAATAAAGTTAGAACCTATAAATAACTTTACAGCCAAGATAGGTATATATCAAGACTTAGTTCTACATCCTGATTCCCAGAGGAAACTTACGCTCACTGGGATTTCTCCAGGAGCCCTGGTGGCGCAGTGGTTAAGAGATTGGCTGCTAACCAAAAGGTCAGCAGTTTGAATCCACCAGCTGCTCCTTAGAGACCCTATGGGGCAGTTCTACTCTGTCCTATAGGGTGGCTATGAGTCAGAATCAACTCAATGGCAACAGGTTTGGTATTTCTCCACTGTATTTCTGCTAGTTCTTTGTAAATTTGTAACCAGATAGAAACTAAGTTTGTTAAAATAATTTCGCAACTGTGAAAATCCTGTAACACAAAGCGTGCAGAGATTTGGATTTTTTTTATATATATAATAATAGAAAAGATAGCAGATAATCTTGCTATCTTTACTGCTCTAGGTAAATACCCACGCCTTAACTCACTCCCTCCTAGCCAGATGGGCAATGTTTACATTTCAAAAGATTTCAAGTTAGAGCTGATTTAGTCTCCTTCCTAACCAAGCAGTCGACTTTTGCATTTCAAGGGCTCCAACTAGGTTTGACCTGGCCTGCAATCCATCACTAAACTCTCACATTAGAAATATTTACAGGACTTACTTTATACATATTGCCTTAGTCAAACTGTATCAGGAATAAGAGATTTGTGTTAGGCTAGAAACTAGTGTTAAGAAAGTTTATAGTTTGACGGCCCCCTGTAAATTTTCCCTCCTTCCAGTGCACCCACCTTTGATGTGAAACCGTTTGCCTTTGTGTACTCTGCCTGTTAAATACCCTACTGTTCCCCCAAAAGGCAGAACACGCACTGCAGTCTGTTGGAATGCCATGCATTTCTCCATTTCATGAAATGAGAGTATTCCTTCGATAAAAGTTTTGTTTTAATTTCTATTGGAGCATTGAGCTAGTGCTTTCAGTAGGATAGTGACTATAAAAAGAGGGATTGCTCTATCAAGGAATTTTGTGAAACACTTGGTTAAACAATATTAGTTTGAAAAAGCATTATTGAAGGACTTTTCAGAGCATGTAGCATGTTAACACATGTAGTGAATTTTCTCAGAGGGGGCATATATTGTTGTTGTTGTTGTTGTTAGGTGCTGTCAACTCAGTTCCAACTCATATCGACCCCATGTTCAACAGAATGAAACATTGCTCAGTCCTGCACCATCCTCACAATCGTTGTTATGCTTGAGCCCATTGTTGCAGCTACTGTGTCAGTCCATCTCATTGGGGGTCTTCCTCTCTTTTGCTGACCCTCCACTTTACCAAGCATGATGTCCTTCTCCAGGGACTGGTCCCTCCTGATAACATTTCCAAAGTACATGAGACAAAGTCTCACCATCCTCGCTTCCAAGGAGCATTCTGGCTGTACTTCTTCCAAGACAGATTTATTCGTTCTTCATATCATTTTTAGACATTTGACGATAAGAGCATTGTTTGGAAACATACCTGTGAACACTCACAGCATAC
The DNA here is from genome assembly GCF_000243295.1 of Trichechus manatus latirostris. Lineage (NCBI taxonomy): Eukaryota > Metazoa > Chordata > Mammalia > Sirenia > Trichechidae > Trichechus > Trichechus manatus. The sequence continues at coordinate 2,493,599 of NW_004444113.1, forward strand.
TCGTTCTTTAAGGAACACAGTCTGGGAAAGGCTGCAATTGAAATTACGTACCTGGATTTCAGCAGGTCATGTGACAAAGTCCTGCTCATGGCCCGGTGGAAGATAGGAGGAAATATAGCCTCGATACTAATACAATCAGAAGGATTTGTGGCCACAGGAACAACTGGTTAATGACTTCCCCAGCATAAGGAAGGTGTGCCCAGAGCACTTCGATCATTTAATCAACTAACTGGGTAAAGGTCTGTGTATTATCTTCCTAAGGCTTCTGGAACAAAGTACCACAAAGTGGGTGGCTTTAGACAACAGAAATGTGTTGTCTAACAGTTCTGGAGGCTGGAAGTCTGAATTCAGGGTGTTGGCAGGGCCACATTCTCTCTGATATCTCGAGGCGAGGATCATTTTCTATCTCCTCCAGCTTCTGGTAGCTCCAAGTGTTCCTTGGCTTGTACTTGCAGCATAACTCCATCATCACATGGCCATCTTCCTTCTGTGTCTCTGTGTCTTTTCTCTTTTATGAATTCACCTCTCAGATCAGATTAGGACCCACCCTACTCCAGGGTGACCTTATGTTAACTCAATTTATAACATCTTCAAAGATCCTATTTCCAAACAAGGTCACCTTCACAGGACTTCAACATATCTTTTTGGGGGGACACAATTCGATCCCTAACAGTCCAGAAGCCATTCCTTTCAAGTCTGCAGATAAGACATACCTGCAATGATCGATGAGCATGGTAAATGACACTCAACAAGACCTTGACAAGCTGCAGTGGTGGACTAAAACAAACAAGATATCCTTGTTGTTGTCAACTGATGTCAGGCTGGCCCGCAATTCATGACAATCCCATACACAGTGGAATGAAATGCTGCCTGGTTCTGCTCCAACCCCATGACTGGTTGAGGATCAGACCTGTGTGATTCACAGGTTTTCATTGGCTAGTTTTTGGAAGTAGATTGCCAGGCCTTTCTTCCTGAAGATGTCTTTACCATCACCACCCATTGCTGTTGAGTTGACCTCCAACTCATTGCACCCCCGTGTGTGTCAGAGTAGAATTAGGCTCCGTAGGGTTTTCAATGGCTGATTTTTTGGAAGTAGATCACAAAGCCTTTCTTCTGAGGCACCTCTGGGTAGAACTGAACCTCCAACCTTTCAGTTAGCATCCAAGCATGTTAACCATTTGCACCACCCAGGGTTTCTTAGGTCCTAATAGCATCCTAAAAACGTGCATCACATTCTGAAAAGGTTAACAGAATTTTTCTTTTTTTAACCTTATGGGTCACAACAGAGGGGATATTTTTCAAGGAACTGATAATATGACAGGGCTGCACCTTTTCTGGGCTGCCTTGTGGAAGACTGAAGAGAAGGTAGAACAAGCACAGCAATGGTCAGCTGAGACAGGCAGGCTTCAGCTCACTGGACAGAAGTTTCCATCAGTTTTTTGGATCTAAGAATGGTGGTCTCCTCCTCATGAAGCTGGTCATCCAGGGCTGGCAAATCATGTCGGGGGATGCAGATTTCTGGACCAAGTTGGAATGTGAGCTGGATGTCTTAATGTCTGAGGAGCCTTCCATCCCTAATACTTAGTGTTAAAGCTGTTTAAAATGCTCAGAGGTTGCACTTCGGCTTAGATCAGGGGTGAGCAAACTGCAGCCCCAACTGGGCCCACTGCTTGTTTTCGTTAATAGTTTTTTTGGATCTGGGGGAAAAAGTGCTCAGAAGTTGCTGGGTGGAAACCCCAGGTTATGCTCAGTGTGACTCATCTCAGCCAATAAATGAGACCGAGGTGGGAGAGTAGAAAGCTGACTTTATTTCATTACTCAAGGAAAGGAGACAGTCGGGGCTGCTGCCGCCAAGACTGCTCAGTGAGGACGAGGGGGAAGATTACTTTTAATGGATTTACAGGTAGGAAGTTCATACAAGTTGCATAAGCAACATTCTTAATCATACTACGCAGGCACAATAGGGTTTACATACAGTTTCATGCATGGTGTATTCAGAAAATGGTGGTTAAACTCCACCCAGAGGAGGGGAAGTTACTATGTATGAGGTCTAAACGTTTATCCTGAATGTCAACGTGGTGCCTAAACCAGTTTCCACCAATTTCCTCTAGTTTTGGGGCAGCAATTAAGGAGCAGGGAACCAGGATTTTAATGTAAAGTTACAGGGTGTGTCAAGCAAAGGAATCAGGATTCTAATACAACGCTACTGGGGGTGCCAAGCAAGCTGCTTGAGGCAATGGAATTTTCCACAGCCTGGGGACCTCCGTTTTAAGAGAGTCAGAAATATGGATTTCGTATCTCACTGCCATCAGTCTCCATTCTCCAGTTTTGTCCTAATAAAGAATAAATCCTGCTCAGCCTTAAAGAAAAATGAAGTCCTGATGCATGCCATAACATGGATGAACCTTGAAAATACCATGCTGAGCAAAATAAGTCAGTCGTAAAAGGACAAATATTGTTATGATCTCACTTACATGAAACAAGAAATATATAGAAACCAAAGATTACTAGTGGTTACCAGGGGTGGGACAGGAAGAGGAGAGGGGGAGCTCCTGCGTAGGGGCGCTCCGTTAACGTTCATGGTGGTGCAATGATTTAGAAAAGAAGAGTGAGCGTGGTTGCACAACTTGAAGAATGTGGCCAACATCACTGAGTTGTGCACGTAGGACCTGTGGAGACAGTGCATGTTATGTCATGTGTATTTTCACCACAATAAAAAAAGAATTTTTTTTTAAAGAATAAATCCTAGAACTGGAACACAGTAAGTTATCCATGGCTCCAGATTTCTGAGGACCCTCAGAAAGAGCCATAATGATAAGTGATTTGGAACTAATGAAGATGAAAATGCTTGGCAAGTTGTACTGGGTTGAATAGTGTCCCCCAAAAAATTGAATCCAGAAACTGTTTTGTTCTGTAAGCCTCCATCTAAAGTGAGAATAGCAGCACCATTGGAAGAGCGTAGTCGATGTCACTGAACTGTGCACGTAGAAATTTTTGAAATGGTGTATCTTTGCCTATGTGTATTTTCACCAAAAAAAAAAAGGTCGAGAAGGGGAGGGTTGACATGTTGTGGGGTTGTTAACTAATGTCATAAAACAATATGTGTACTACTGTTTCATGAGAAACTAGTTGTTCTGTAAGCCTTCACCTGAAGTACAATAAAAAATTTTTAAAAAAATCATATCCACCCAGAACCTCAGAATGTGACCTTATTTGAAAATAGGATCTTTGCAGGAGTAATTAACAACAACAACAGAAAAACCCCAAACCCATTGCCATGGAGTTAATTCCAATTCATAGCAACCCTGTAGGACAGAGTAGAACTGCCCCATAGGGTTTCCAAGGAGCCGCTGGTGGATTAGAACTGCCGACCTTTTGGTTAGCAGCCAAGCTCTTAACCACTCAAACCCAAAAGACAAACCCATTGCCATTGAGTCGATTCCAACTCATAGTGACTCATAGCGACCCTATAGGACACAGCAGAACTGCCCCGTAGGGTTTCCAAGGAGCAGCTGGTGGATTAGAACTGCCGACCTTTTGGTTAGCAGCCGAGCTCTTAACCACGGCGCCACCAGGACTCTTCTTAACCACTAGTAAAATGAGGTCATACTGGATTAGTGTGGGTCCTAATCCAATGACTGAGGTCCTTCAAAGAAGAGACACCCAGATACATACAGAGAGAATGCCTTGTGAAGACAGAGGCAGAGACTGGTTGCCAAGGACTGCCAGCAACACCAGAAGCTGCCAGAAAGGCATGCACCAGATCCTCCCCTAGAGCCCTCAGCGAGAGCACGGCCCTGCCGACACCTTGATTTTGGCCGTCTAGCCTCCAGACCTGTGAGAGAATACGCTTCTGTTGAAGTCATCTAGTGTGTGGTACTTGGCTGCAGTTGCCACAGGAACTGAATGCAGCTGTGAAAGACCCCGTTGTTCATCCTGGCTAGTTACACCCTCTTCTTAGTGCTTAAAATGGGAAGAAAGAAGAGGCAGGAGGTTACCCCAGACCATTGTACGGGAACCTGACGTCATTCTCTTCCCAGCCAGGGGCTTTCCTGAAAGATTGGCCAAGCACGCTGACTCACAGCCCTGCTACCTGAGTTCTCTAGTTCAGACAACACGTAAGCCAACCCACTTCCTTGACAAACAAAAGAAAAAAACAAGTCTGCTTATGCAACAGAGATTCAGTGTAATGTTCTGTCCTGAGTCAAGGTCATGTTTTTCTCCTAGCTGAATCTTTTCTCCAGTGGTTGCCCCAGATTACAGGGGCTGACCACACACACACACACACACACACCCCATGCCTGTACCACAGCCTGACCCAAACCACATGTGTTTGGACCAAGCCGACACCAGACAATACCATTGTTGCCACCGCAGTCAGAATTCTTAAATAGCCACTCATGGACTCATTAATGGGCTGGTCCTTTACGAGCCAGAATGTTCCTTAGAAGCGAGGATGGCGAGACTTCTCAGGTACTTTGGACGTGTTATCAGGAAGGGCTAGTCCCTGGAGAAGGATGCTTGGTCAAGTGGAGGATCAGTGAAAAAGAGGCAGACCCTCAAGGAGATGGACTGACACAGTGGCTGCAACAAAGGGCTCAAGCATAACAACGACTGTGAGGATGGCACAGGACCAGGCAGTGTTTCCTTCTGTTGTCCACGGGGTTGCTGTGAGTCAGAACCGACTCGACAGCACCTAACAACAACTTTCTGAGCTACAGAGATAAATGAGAAGATTTGCTGCCCTTGGCTTGTGACTAAAATATACCAAGAAGGTTAAACCTATGGGGATAATGTCTGTGAGCAGGAAAAACTTTACATTGGGCGGTTCAATACTGCAAAAACAGGAAATGCTGGGCAGCCGCAACCTGCTCCATATCTGCCTTCTGCCTTCTGCCTGGTGCTGCCCTGCACTGGGGCTACCCCTGTGGGCTTCCCTGAACACCTGCAGTGGATGGAGCCGTGATTATATTACCAGTTCCATAGAGTCGATTCCAACTGATGGCAACCCCACGGGTGTCAGAGCAGACCTGTGCTCCAAAGGGTTTTCAATAGCTGAATTTTTGAAAATAGATCACCAGGTCTTTCTTCTAAGGTGCCTCTGGGTGGACTCAAACCTCCAACCTTTCAGTTAACAGCCAAATGTGGTAACCATTTGCACCACCCCTTCTGTACCTATAAGGAGCCCTGGTGGCGTGGTGGTTAAAGCAATCTACTGCTAACCGAAAGGTCGATGGTTTGAAACCACCAGCAGCTCCACGGGAGAGAGATGTGGCAGTCGGCTTCCGTAGAGATTTACAGCCTTGGAAACCCTATGGGGTCGCTATGAGTCAGAATCGACTCGGTGGCAGTGGGTTTCTGTACCTACGGGTAGAACTTTTACGGCATCCTTATTCCCCATGTGGGAATTTAAGCACTTTCACATTTATTCTCTCTCATTCATGCTAAAATACAGAATTTATGGCAAAGATTCTACACCCCTCATTCATTTCCTCCCTCCCTCCCATGTCCCTCTCCTGCTGTCTTTGTCAGAGGACAGTCTGCCTGAACTTCTACCTTGCACTCGAGTTCTCACTACATGAGTCAGCCTGCCCGCCTCTACTGTGCGCTTAGATGTGCTGGAAGAGACATCTGAGAAACTCATCCTCAGGCGCTCCGAGAACAGAGAGGTTGGGTGCCTGCAACGGAAGACCAAAGCTTCACACTATATTCGAATCTGATCTGCCACAGGCATTTTTTTTTTTAATTATTGAGATGAAATTCACACAACATAAAATTAACCACTTTAAAGTTAAATTACGTTTCAATTCAAGTACAGTTCAGTGGTTTCTCATACAGTCCGGAGGGCATGCGTGGTGCCGTAGAATTTTCACCTTCCCTGCAGGAGACCCAGGTTCGATTCCCAACCGCTGCACCTCAAGTACAGCTACCACCCGTCTGTCAGTGGAGGCTTGCATGTTGCTAGGATGCTGAACAGGTTTCAGTGGAGCTTCCGGACTAAGATAGACTAGGAAGAAAGGCCTGGCAATCTACTTCTGAAAATCAGCCGATGAAAACCCTATGAACCACAATGGTCCGATCTGCAACCCACCCTGGGGCTGGTGCAGGGCCAGGCCGTGTTTCACCCCGTTGTGTATGGGGTCGCCGTGAGTCGGGAGGCAGCCCGATGGCAGCTAACAACAACACCAACACATTCGCGAGGCTGTGCCACCACCTAGTATGTCAGATTCCAGACCCTCTTCATCACCCCGAAAGGAAAGTCTGTTTCCATGAAGCAGTCACCCCCCGTTCTCCCCTCGCCTCAGCCCCTGGCAACCAGCAGTCTGCTTTTTGTCTCTATGAATTTATCTCTTCAGGAGAGTTTATGGAAATGGGATCATACAACCTGTAACCTTTTGTGTCTGACTTCTTTCACTTAGCACGGTTTCCAGGTTCACCTGCCTCGTAGTGTGTTTCAAGAGTTCATTTCTCTTTACGGCCGAATAGTATTCCATTCTGTGTACGCACTCCATTTTGTTTATCCGTTCATCCATGGACGGACATTTGGGCTGTTTCAGGCAGCAGTCTTCCCAGCAGGCCTGTAAAGATAAAGCTGAGACTAGAATCTACGCTTTCTGACTAACCGAAGCACCTCCACTGTCATATGCTGAATTGAAATAATGCCAAACCGACGAGGTGATGGCACAGGTTGCCCTGCGGGTGTCACAAGTGCGTTCGCTGACAATGTATTTTGCAAGTTCACCTTCCTAGAACAACCAGCCTTTACAAGCATATGTCGGTGAATGAATCACTTTTCTCCAGAAAGTCTTGATTATTTTTCTTCGTAATCCTTAGTAAATATAAACAGAAGATTTATAATAGAGACAACACGGAAGACAGCGTGCATGGTGTCAGCTAGGGAGACGCTTACCCCATCTGGCTAATCGTGTTTCAGTGCCTGAGACTATTATAAACTAGCCTTCTCTTCATATCGTCTTTCTCTTACATCTTGCTCTTCAACACAGCACTTGAATGCCACAGTGTTTCTTTTTTTTCTTTTCTCTTCTATTGCGCTTTAGGTGAAAGTTTACAGAGCAAATTAGTTTCTCATTATATAATTAATATACAAATTGTTTTGTAACATTCGTTGCCACCCCCTGCAATGTGTCAACACTCTCCCCTTCTCCACTCCGGGTTCCCTGTGTCCCTTGTCCAGTCTTCCTGTCCCTTCCTGCCTTCTCGTCTTCGCTTTTGGGTTGGTGTGCCCATCTAATCTCGTACACATGATTGCACTACGAAGCACGTTCCTCACCTGTCACTGTTTATATGAAATTGTACCATGTTTCAAGGTTAAGGTCTATCAGAGACAGTTTCTGCTTCCCCACTGGGCATGGTATCAGGAAACGGTCACTGAGTTGTTGTGGGATCAGGATCATCTCTGCTTCCGACTCTGGGTGAGCTTTTTGCTTCTCCCCTCCTCCTCGCCAGCACCGCCTCCTCCTCTCCAGCACCCCCTGCTCCGCGCTGGTTTGCTCCTGCCTGCCCGCTCATCCTCTCTGGGTCTCCATGCACTTGGTGAAGCTTTGGGCGGCCCGCACCCCTGCCAGGGCCTCTCCCCTGAGGGCTTCTGTTTCCCTGGCGCCCCACTCTGGCATGGCTTTTTCCACTTCCCAGAAACACGGCAGCCCTTGAACTCCCACGTGCACCTCAGGGAGTCTTGTTCTTTATTCCGGCCCCGCGTGATGCAAGTGCACCGGTGGGGAGGGAGAGAAGGGAGCGTTTCCTTCCAAGCGTATCGCTTCATACGTGGGAAGAATGTCTCGGAAGATTCCAAACCTCACAACTGTTGACAGAAACGGCAATGTATTTGCAATATGCAAAAACCCGTTGCCATCGAGCCGACTCTGACTCATAGCAACCCTGTAGGACAGAGTAGGACTGCCCCATAGGGTTTCCAAGGAGCGGCTGGTGGATTCCAACTGCCGACCTTTTGGTGAGCAGCCAGCTGTCAACCCCTGTGCAATATACAGAGATACGTTAACTAAGTGTCACATCTGAAAAGAGTCAGTGACTATTCTACCACCAGGTGCCTCGGCTTCCCAGGGCGGCCCTAATAAAGGGCTGCCACGACAAGCTGGGCGGCTCACAACAGAAGAAGTTTATCTTCTCTCACAGTTCTGGAGGCCAGAAGTCAGCAAGCCTCTAGGGAACGTTCCTTCCGGGCCTTTTCCAGCTCCTGGGAGCCCCAGGCATTCCTTAGCTCGGGCAGCATCACCCCAGTCTCTGCTTCTCACTTCACATGGCCGGCTTCCCCCCGTGACTGTGTCTGTGTGTCCAAATTGCCCTCTTCTTACAAGGACACCCGTCACATTGGATTAGGGCTCACCCTAACCCAGTATGCCCTCATCTTAAATCATTACACCTGCAAACACTTCATTTCCAAGTAAGACCCATTCACAGGCTCCAGGGATTCCTGAACTGGGTGGGGGGACAGCCCCGGACCCTAGGTAGAAGAACTGCTACGGTGGAGGCTGATAGCCTGAGGACAGCTGTGTAAGTAGAAAATCCTAGATCTCTTACCATCGCTAATAAACTTCGGCAGTCTGCTAGCTATAATACATTGTTGTTATAGTTAGGTGCTGTCGAGTCAGTTCTGACTCCTAGCGACCCCAGGTGACAGAGGAAAACTGCCCCATTGGATTGTCTTGGCTGTAATCTTTATGGGAGCAGATTACCAGGTCTTTCTCCCCAGGAGCCGCTGGGTAGGTTCAAACTGCCGACCTTTAACAGGCGAGCACTTAACTGTTTGCACCACCAGTGCTCCTTAGACACAATACGATGACGTGGACAACTGTACATACTGTATTAGAAGATCACAGGAAAGTAACAGAGAATGCAAGAGATACGATCATCTGAGCTAGACCGAGAAGAACATCAAAAGTCCTTAAAGCAGTGGTTCTCAAAGTATGCTCCCTGGACCAATAGCATCCCAGCATCTGAAAGCTTGTTAGAAACCCAAGCTCTCTGGCCCCACCCAGACCTACTGAATCAGAAACTCGGGGGGTACGGGTGGAGGTGGGGCCCAGGTGGGGCCCACCTATTGATTTTAACAAGAACTCCAGCGATTCTGATGCCCATTCATTTTGAGAACCCAACCAACCCACTGCTGTTGAGTCGTTTCTGACTATAGCGACCCCGCAGTGTTTCCAAAGCTATAAATCTCTGCGGAAGCAGACTGCCACATCTTTCTCCCACGAAGACGCTGGTGGTTTCAAATCACTGACCTTTCAATTAGTTGAGCACCTTAACCATGGCACCACCAGGGCTTCTTAAAGTTTGAAAACTACTGCTTTAAAGGATGAACAATTTGTTAATTGAGTACAAAATTTGCAGGTTTCTGGAAAAACCTATTATTGCAGATTAGCCCTGGTGGCGCAGTGGTTAAGCACTTGGCTGCTAACTGAAAGCTCAGCAGTTTGAACCCGCCAGCCGCTCCACGGGAGAAAGATGTGGCAGTCTGCTCCCGTAAGGAAACCCTATGGGGCAGTTCTACTCTGTCCTAGAGGGTCGCCGTGAGTGGGAGTGCACTCGACGGCAGTGGGTTTTTGGTTTGCTGTTGTTGCAACTCTCTCTGTTTGCAGCAGTGAAAAAGTGCCCTATTATGGTGGAGATGAAAGGAAGTGAAAACCCCACAGCAGCGGAAGAGATTCTTCACGACAGCTGGGAGCTGCGTTCCCACTGGTCTTGCAGGTTTGTGTTCACTGTGGTTTAACAGTCCTGGAGAGGACTCTGCCATGAGCAGGAGGGGACAATCACAGGAAAGCACAGGGCAAAAATTTACCCCTCATCACCAGAGTCTCTTAATGGCCTTCCTGAAGGAGCAGAGTGGGGCTTTTGGTATAAGGGGCTAAGGGAAGGAGTGGCAGTTTTTGGCCCATATTATGATCTATCTCAATTGAAGGAGGAGATTCTGAAAGAAGGATTGTCGTTTTTCTGGGTGATTCAAGGGCAGCAGGAGCCCCTGGGTAGTGTAAATGGTGAATGTGCCGAAAGGTTGGCAGTTCAAGTCCACCCAGAGGCACCTTGGATGAAAGGCCTGGCAATCCACTTCTGAAAAATCAGCCATTGAAAACCCTATGGAGCACAGTTCTACTCTGACACGCAGAGGGTCACCATGAGTGGGCATCGACTCCATGGCAACTGGTTTTCAGGGACAGCAGCCGAGTAGAGAGGAGATGATACAGGGAAGGGAAGACATCCAATAAACCAGTTATCAAAGTGGGTGGGTAAAGCTTAATCCTGTGGAAAAGCTCTGAGAAATGGTGTAAAATGTGCTTCAGAATTATCATGGCCAAGGGGTGAGTGGCCTGGAGTATTTGTATCCCTATAGCCATCAGTCAGGAGCCCTGGTGGCATAGTGGTTAAGAGCTTGGCTGCTAACCAAAAGGTCAGCAGTTCAAATTCACCAGCTGCTCCTTAGAAACCTATGGGGCAATCAACTCTGGGGCAACGGGTTTGGTTTCTTTGGTTTTAGCCATCAGTCATTGGTTAAGGGCTAGCCCCAGGGGAACATTACTTCCCAAGCACGTCCAGCTTGCACCCAACAAAGATGCGGGTGCTTGCCCTTAGAAGATGCAGGCTGGTGCGCATGTGGGAAAGGCTGCACAGGCCCAGCTCACTATTATTACTCCCCATTGCTGACCCCCACATGGTCTCATGATCTTGTTTTTCCCTCGGGGTTCCAGTCTCCACAAAAGGTTTCAGATTAACTGATGTTCCTCCCTGGAGGGTGGAAAACAAGTGATGATGATCTAGGAATGACAAACCGAACAAAGCACCCATCTCGGGACAAGAATACCAGGATGTCGCCAGATAACCCCCAAGAAAAGATTAACTCATCTGAGACGTGACCACCTCAAGGGGGAACTAACAGAAACTTCTAAGACCCATAATCCTGTCCCTATAAAAGCCTTCAGCCGATCTCCAGTTGGGGAGATGGGTTTTTTGGAGGAATCTATTCCCCTCTGTCTCCTATATATCAATATATAATGAAACTCTTGCTGCTTACCTCACTATTGCAGCAGGCGGCTCCAATCCACGTTATTGCAGTAACACATGGACTTGTAAAGGGGATCCAAACGTCAGGGATGGAGCACTGACGCATCTGCACAAGCAAGGGCAGACCACAATGTCTGGTCCAGGTCCTGGGACTGGTGGGAATGAGGGCTCAGTCTCTGCTTAGTAGGGTGTTTTATTTCGGTTTATTCCTGAAGCGGCAAAAAAGCTTTGCAAATGACCAAAATGAAATAAGACTCAGGTGAGTGAATGATGATCTCCATTACCTTTCTCCTGACTCACAAGGCACACCCAAGATTCTGTGGTCTTAGCAATTGAGCTCAGCTGTCAGAGAGCTTCCGACTGTGGGCTCACAGTCTTTTATTACCTCCAACCCAGAAAACAACTTATACTAATAAGTAAGACATCAGTTATGACACTTAAGAATCATTTTAGGTGCTCTTTGAAAGCAAAAACAAAAAACCAAACACCCAAAAATTTAAAAAAAACAAAACAAAAAACTTTGACCTGCATGTGACATAAATAGGTTATCTTCAAATCAAAAGCATGGATTTTTCCCCCTTCAGCTTTACTCTTTGGGTGTTTCTTATGCATGCTTTCTGCACCCCTTAAAATATATAGGATGAGAGTTCAGTCTAACTCCCCCGTTGAGGTTGCCATCTCTCCTATATGCTCCATTCTCATCACATATTTAATTGCTTGTTGAGGTCTGTCTTTCGCAGTAGAATTCATGAGGGCAGGTACCGTGTCTACCTCGTTCATTCTTGTATTCTCCTTGTCTAGCATATCATAGTATCTCAAATACATATTTGGTGAATAAGATACACTCCAGTGAAAGGACGTTTGGGTGGAATGACTGCTGCATTATTTTATGTTTCCAGGATTTCTTTTTTCTACCTTTTGATAGACTATATGAAGAAAGCTCACTTTAAAAAAAAAAAAAGGTCATTGCTTGCATCTCAAGAGGTGCTCTACATAACTTAAGCAACCCACAGTAGAACCAAAAAAACCAAACCAGTTGCTGTCGAGTCGATTCCAACTCATAGTGACCCTGTAGAGCAGAGTAGAACTGTTCCATAGGGTTTCCAAGGAGCGGCTGGTGGAGTCAAACTGCCAACCTTTCGTTTAGCAGAAAAGGGGGTCCAAAAACCGATGGGCTAATTAAGTCTGTCAGCAGATTTATAATGCCAATAAGTTTCCTACACTCCTCCCTCCCTCCTGCCTCACCCCTTCCTGAGGCAGCTCAGCATTTACCCTTAGGCAAAAAAAAAAAAAGTCAGAGATTTGTTTATTTTTAAATTATGACTTAATTACCCTGGGATAATTGGGCTGTTCAGTGGACAAGAGTAATGGTTCCCTCATTCTGGCGGTTGCTGCCTCTCAACCTTGTAACTACTGGCTTTCTGCTTATCTACCCTACAGGGAAACTTCCAAAGGCAAGTTCTGCCCCACACTCACAGCTCTCAATCTGCCTTCATTGTCTTGGAAGAGACTCTATGTAAACTAGCTACCTGGAAAAATCAACCAGACTCCCCTTTTTTAATATAATAGACACCCAAAGATTATCAGACAATGAGAAAAACTAGCAGCATAAAAGAGAAAGACAAAGATAAATAAACAGGACAAATTGACTCTTGAAGAAATAGAATATTGGAACAGAAGAGAATGTCATAAAAACCCCAATCCTAAGAGATTTGAGATGTTATTGCATCCATGAAACAAGAACAGGATGCTATGAAAAAGGAACCGTCAGCATAAGAAAGTGCTTTTGAAAACAAAACACATAATTGCAGAAATAAAAATTTCATTAGAAGTCAAGTAAATCTCTCAGAACCAAGGGCAAAAGTACAAAGTGATTAAAAACTATAGAGAATAGATTAAGAGACATATTAGGATGAATCTAGGAGGTACAACTTTTTACTCTTAAGAGTTTAAGGGAGAACAGAGAAAGTATCTCAAAAAATAATATAAGGATGGGACTTCTGTTTCCGGCCTTGACAAAGTAGTAAGGACTAGATTTACTCTCTGCCTTAAACTATTAAAAGACAAAATATATTCAACATATATTTTGAGATATTAGACACTTGAGTATATTTTTGTCCAGGTATTGCATGATGGTGATCCCTGAGAGAAGGGAAACAAATGAGATGAGCTCTGCAATTGCTCAAACTAAATTCTTGGGGACAATTTCCAGCTTGCAGCTTTTGGGGGGGGGGCAGGGCTTTGTGGGTTGAGGAGACAGAGCCCAAGAAGGCCAAAGGCAGCCAGATTTCACAGGGCAGAGCACCAGAGGGGAAACAGCTTCCTAGACAGAGAAAGCTCTAGAGATTTGCAGAGGATCTCTTTCAAGTATTTGGCTGACTACTGACCAGTGCAGGTAGGATGAGTAAACTGCTTGAGTCCAGGGAAAGAACTACCCCAAAAAACAAAGGGATCAATCTCTGAAGTTCACCAGCTGTAGTGGAAAACCTCATAGTTTATGGGTTATCAGGTGGAGTACTAAGAAGGATATTGCCTCAATTAAAAAAAAACAAAAAACAGTTGCTGTCAAGTCAATTCCGACTCATAGAGACTCCATGTGGTACAGAATAGAATTGCTCCATAGGGTTTTCTTGGCTGTAATCTTTATGGAAGCAGATTGCCAGGCCTTTCTTCCACAGCACTGCTGGGTGGGTTAGTAGTCAAGCACAAACCATTTGCACCACCCAGGAACCTCTGTTGCCACAATAGTGGTGAAAAATTAGCCCTACATGAAGCACATCTCTCGTCCCATCTAACAAAGCTTAAAAGCAACCTTCGAAAGAATCAAAATGTTTCCAAGTAACTTAACTGCATCCCAGAATAAAACTCAAGCATGTTTATAGGAATATAAAAATATCCAGCATCCAACAACATAAAATTTACAATGTCTAGCACTCAGTCAAGGAGCCTTGGTGACACAGTGGTTAAGCACTCAGCTGCTAACTGAAAGGTCAGAGGTTCAAACCCATCAGCAGCTCTGTGGCAGAAAAGACCTGGTGATCTGCTCCTGTAAAAATTACAGCCTAGGAAACCCTATGGGGAATGCTCTACTTTGTCCTATAGCACACAGCAACAACAACAGCACCCAATCAAAAATCACCAGGCAGGAAAATATGACCCATAACAAGAAAAACATATAAATACAAATAGTAGATAGAATTAGTAGATTAGGACATTAAAACATTATAAAAACCATATTTCATATGTTCAAGAAGATAGAAGAAAGCCTGAGTGTGTTAAAGAGAGTCATTAAAGATATTTTTAAAAGGCTCAAATCAAATTTCTAGAGGTAAAAATACAATATCTGAGATTAAAAAAACAACAACAACACCATGAATTAGGATCAGCAGCAGATTAGACACTGCAGAAGAAAATGTCAGTGAACTTTAAGGCATATCAACAGAAACCATCAAAAATGAAAGAAAGAAAAAAAAGACTGGAAAAAAATGAACAGAACATCAGTGATCTATGGACAACTTCAAGCAGCCCAATATATGTGCATTTGGATGGAGAAGAAAGAGAGAGCAAGAAAGAAAAAAAAGTTCAATGAACCCCAAGCTCAAAAATAATACAAGAAAATGTCCTTCAACTGAAGAGAGACACAAGTGTTTAAAATGGAAGGGAGCCATCGAATGGGGAGCAGAATAACCGGGAATAAAAGTCCCTTCCCCTTTCCAATATGCTGGTGGATGTAAATTCTGGATATCAGGAGAGTGATGTAGGCTGAAGACAGCTTTGGGAGTCATCAGCATAAGTGACAGTCAATGAACTCTTAAAAAGGGGAGGAAACCACTAAGGGAGATCATTTAAGATGAGAAGAGAGGGGGGCTAGGATAAAGCAATGAGAGACATCAATATTTAAGATACAGACAGTGGAATGAGTCTACAACGAAGATTGAGAAAACTGTCTAGAGAGACAAAAGGACTAGCAAATTTGTGTGGAATCATTGAGACTGAGAAGAAGGGAACAGGCAATGATAGGTGCCAAGTGTCATTGTGAAATCAAGTAAAGATAAAAAGTCTAATGGGTTCGAATACTAGAAATTAGGTGGTGATCTTGGAGAGAATAGCTTAAACACCATGTTTAAGGGACAGAAATCCAGACTTAGCTGGCTGAGGAATAAATGGACAAAGATAGGTGTGGATACCCATGGCCGTTGAGTCAATTCCTACTTATAGTGACCCTATAGGACAGAGTAGAACTGTCCCATAGGGTTTACAAGGAGCGGCTGGTGGATTCGAACTGTCGACCTCTTGGTTAGCAGCTGAGCTCTTAACCACTGCACCACCAGGGCTCCTAAGTGTGGATAAATATAGCCAAATTTGGCTATGAAAGGTAGCAGCTGGAGGGAGAGGGGTCAAGGATATGCTTATTTAAGATAAAAGAGACTTGAGAAGGTTTAACTCTTGATGAAAAGGAGCCAATGAATTCTTAAGAGAGTGGAAAAATGATCAACAGAAAACCACCACTACAGCGGACTTGATTACAGACCAGATGGTTAGATTATCCTTTGACTGAAGGAAAGATGTTTCCTTAATAATAGAAGGAAAGAGAGAATAGATGTGGGTGCAGGTGGGTTTGAGGTTTTGTGGTGGGCAGCTGAAATCTGATCTGTTGATTGCTTCTATTTTCCAAGAAAGTAGGGGTTGGGTGGGAGAACATCTGCTGAAAATGGGAAGTGGTAGGGAAAAGATTTGGAGAGTGCAGATGTTCTTAAATTTCAGCCTAGTAGAGGCTGAAGACTATGCAAGTATGATCTTTGGAGCTATGTGATGCTTCAGATTTTTTCTAGTGGAACTAGATCTTTTCTTCCTGTAAAAATTACAGCCCTTCTAAAGTAGAAAAAATAATAGCCACAATGGTCAGAAAAAAAAAAAAAAAGCCAGTACCATGGGCCAGACACTGGACTAAGCCCCTTACATGCTCTAATCACACCACTACGCTCATCACACAGGAAGCATCCAAAGAAGACGGAAGGGATACACAGAGTCACTGTACCAAAAAGAACTGGTTGATGTTCACCCATTTCAGAAGGTAGCATATGATCAGGAACCGATGGTACTGAAGGAAGATGTCCAAGCTGCACCGAAGGCATTGGCGAAAAGCAAGGCTCCAGGAATTGACAGAATATCGACTGAAATATTTCAACAAATGGATGCAGTGCTGTAAGTGCTCGCTCGCCTATGCCAAGAAATTTGGAAGACAGCTACCTGGCCAACCGACTGGAAGAGATCCATATTTAAGCCTATCCCCAAGAAAGGTGATCCAACCAAATGTGGAAATTATTGAACAATATCATTAATATAATACACAAGTGAAATTTTGCTGAAGATCATCAAAAGCTGCTGCAGCAGTACATCAACAGGGAACTGCCAGAAATTCAAGCCAGATTCAGAAGAGGACATGGAACAAGGGATATCATCGCCAATGGACCCTGGCTGAAAGCACAGAATACCAGAAAGATGTTTACCTGTGTTTTATTGACTATGCAAAGGCATTCTACTGTGTGGATCATAACAAATTATGGGTAACATTGCAAAGACTGGGAATTCCAGAACACCTGTGCTCATGAGGAACCTCTGCATAGCTCAAGAGGCAGTCATACAAACAGAACAAGGGGACACTGCGTGGTTTAAAGTCAGGAAAGATGTGCGTCAGAGTTGTATCCTTTCACCACACCTATTCAATCTGTATGCTGAGCAAATAATCTGAGAAGCTGGACTATGCGAAGAAGAACTCAGCAGAAGAATTGGTAGAAGATTTATTAACAACGTGCAATATGCAGATGACACAACCTTGCTTGCTGAAAGTGAAGAGAGCTTGAAGCACTTACTTATGAAGATCGAAGACTACAGCCTTCAGTATGGATTACACCTCAACATAAAGAAGACAAAAATCCTCACCAATAAGAAACTTCATGATAAGAGAGAAGATTGAAGTTGTCAAGGATTCATTTTACTTGGATCCACAGTCAACACCCATGGAAGCAGCAGTCAAGAAATCAAATGACACATTGCATCGGGCAAATCTGCTGCAAAAGACCTCTTTAAAGTGTTGAAAAGCAAAGACGTCGCCCTGAAGACGAAGGTGCGCCTGACCCAAGCCATGGTGTTTTCAATCCCCTCACATGCACGTGAAAGCTGGACAATGAATAAGAAAGACCAAAGAATTGATGCCTTTGAATTACAGTGTTGGCGATGGATATTGAATATAGCATGGACTGCCCAAAGAATGAACAAATCTGTCTTGGAAGAAGTACAGCCAGTATGCTTCTTAGAAGGGAGGATGGCAAGACTTTGTCTCAAGCGCTTTGGACATGTTATCAGGAGGGATCAGTCCCTGGAGAAGGACAACATGCTTGGTAAAGTAGAGGGTCAACAGAAAAGAGGAAGACCCTCAGTGAGATGGATTGACACGGTGGCTGCAACAATGGGCTTAACCATAGCAATGATTGTGAGGATGGCATAGGACCAGCCAGTGTTCCGTTCTGTTGTACGTTGGGTCGCTATGAGTCAGAACCGACTTGACAGCACCTAACAACAACAACCTCCTCCTTGTTGTAATGTGGGACAGGGCTCAAAGAGTGCTTCCAGCCAAGGAAGCTCACTCAGCCTTCGGTGTCCAGAGTTTTTACTCAAGCTTGATCACATACTGCCGCCATGACCGACCTTTAGTCTCGAGCCCCTATTGGAGGTCACACTAAAGCCTTTAGTTTCCAGTTTCTCTGGAGATAGGAACTGATATGACATGGCTCAAAGTCTCCATTATAAACCACACTGTTAAGACTATCTGGAGCCAAAGCCCCCAGGCAAACAAACAAACCCTTTTCAGGCAAGACATTCCAGGGGCCTAGAGATCACCTCTCAGTAGCAGAGGGCAAAGGCCAGACCTCTGAGGTAAGGTTAATTTTTCACTACGCAGGTCTCCATGAGGAAGCAGAATGAGATAGATGGACTTGCCCAAGGTCCCACAGTGATGGAAGTGGGATTGGTCAAGCCAACTTCAGGACTCACACCGTTAACCAGCAGGCCCAGTGTTCTGTTTCTGAGGTACTTCGCCAACAGCTGGGTAAGGCCACCGCTCTCCGCCACAGCATCACTTCAAAACAGACACCTTTCTTTCCCTGTACACAGTCAGCATGCAGCCAAGTCTCACTCTCCCCTCAAGCTACACTGAACACAGACTTTCAAATATGCTGATCTTGTTGCTTGGGGCAGGAGCCCTGGGGGTGCAGTGGTTAAAGCACTGGGCTGCTAACCGAATGTTCTGCAGTTCGAACCCACCAGCCGCTCCTCGGAAGAAAGATGTGGCAGTCTGCTTCTGTAAAGATTTACAGTCTTGGAAACCCTATGGGACAGTTCTGCTCTGTCCTGTGGAGTCGCTGTAAATCGGAATCAACTTGATGGCAGTGGGTTTGATTTTGGTTGCTTGGAGCAAGGATCCCTGATGGCGCAGTGGTTAAGCGCTCAGCTGCTAACCGAAAGATCAGTGGTTCGAACCCACCAGCTGCTTCTTGGGAGAAAGATGTAGCAGTCTGCTTCTGTAAAGATTACAGCCTTGGAAGCCCTATGGGGCAGTTCTACCCTGTCCTATAGGGAGTTGGAATCAATTCGACGGCAGTGGGTTTTGCTTGGGACATGGCTCCCCCCGCCCTTTGCCTAGCTACCCCCTACTGACACTCTAGGCCTCCACAGAAGCGCCTCTTACTCCAGGTCACTTGTCGCCATCCATACCCTTTACTATCGAACTAGCTGAGTCTTCCTGTTGTTTGGTGTATTGGTTTTATTTGTTTATTTGCCTGCCTGCTGGGGTGAGGACAGCAGTAAAGTGACAAAGCACCAAGGAGAAAAGTGAGTCTGGAGATTCTGGGGCAGGGCTGCTCGGATTCCTCCGTGCACATCCTGGAGCTGGTGTTTGTACAGCCTCAAAGTCTGCATTGCTCGGCCACTGCCTCTGAGCTCTCCTCCACCAACCTCTCTGCCCAGAAAGGTAAATGCACTCTTCTGGAGGGTTCTACAACAGCGGTTTCCAAACTAGGGTGTACCCAGCCTGGGATTTGTTTTGAAATAAACGGTCCACTGGGGTGCAATGAAACTCTATTTGCATTTTAAAACAAGAAATAAGTTAAGCTTTACTAATATTTGACATGGTCCATGAATATACCATGGACTGCCAAAAGAACGAACAAATTTGTCTTGGAAGAAGTACAACCAGAATGCTCTTTAGAAGCGAGGATGGCAAGACTGACTATGTCTCACATACTTTGGACATGTTATGAGGAGGGACCAGTCCCTGGAGAAGGACGTCATGCTTGGTAAAGTAGAGGGTCAGTGAAAAAGAGGAAGACCTTCAATGAGATGGATTGACACGGTGGCTGCAACAATGGGCTCAAGCATAACAGCCATTGTGAGGATGGCGCAGGACTGGGCACTGTTTCATTTTGTTTTACACAGGGTTGCTGTGAGTCGGAACTGACTCGATGGCCCCTGACAGCAAAACAACAATATATGACATATGGTCTATACTTAGTACCTTCACTCAGCGAAACATCAGAGGAGCACATGTCATAGTCAGTGAGGTCTGACTTACCTGAGCGCAGAGGGGAGTCCCACAGGTAGAAACGCAGAGTGATATTTCTCCTTGCTCCCTTTCAGAGTTTGTGACTATGTCCAGCAGTTTACATGGCCCGATTAAGGGTGTGTACAGATTACGTTATCTAGTTTTAACTAAACAAATGCTCACAAAATGGATGTGACAAGATTGCTGCAAATTGTGGGGCTATGTGCCATTAAAATATGGATGTATAAAGGCCGCTATGCTGCACAACATGTTGAGACTTGTCCCCAACATGTTGAGACTTGTCACGACTTGTTTTTCCAAACCCGTTACTGATTGGCTTGTTTACCTGAATTCCTCCTCCCTTGCCCGAAACTTATTGTTATTCACCCAA